>NC_090937.1:1508434665-1508737695 GCF_040938575.1 Ambystoma mexicanum | reverse complement strand
AGCCCTTTCCCTTCCTCACAGGATCGAGGGAGACACTGGCTACTGTGGTACGGGTCTTGACCTCAGAAATAAGGAAAACCAATCGGTTCATCACAGCCGGTGAGTCGAGGCGAGAACTGATAAGAAACTGATATTGAGAAATGTTCAAAGAACTGTAAATTGTTAAGGGAAGACCAGCTGCAGAGGGAATCGCACGACATGGGTGCTCACTCGAGAGATTCTGGTTAATGCCATGTTGACTGAAACTACTACTACTGATACCAGAAGGTCGTAGGAGAAGCGCCAAGAAAGGTCAAAGTTGTCATACAGGGGTCTAGCAAAATACCTGTACAGTCAAATGTTTTTGACCGACAAGTTGTTGAGAAAGCAAGGAAAGTGAATCCTGCAGCAAGAGAAAGCAAGGGAAGTGAATCCAGCATCAAGAGAAAGCAAAAGGAAATATGAAGAGGCAAGAATGAACCTGCCACAAAAGAGGGGTGAAGTCTAAAGTCCCAAGAAATAGTGTGTTGACAAAAGTGAACCCAGCAGAGGGACGAAGTTTAAAAACACATTAAGATTTGTGAACGCTAAGGTAGAAATATCTTTGCAAAAGCCAGAGTAAACCCAATGAAAGGATGAAAACAGTCGAGAAGGGTCTGCGCCAGGAAGAGGGGGACCCAGGGGTGAAGGCATCACCCACGGAACATTTGAAAGGAACTTTTTGTTATTTTGGAGCATTTCAGGTCCTCAGAGGCAAGAGACTTTTTGTAGAAAAGAGACTAAACCACCAACGGCCCTGATACCTGAAGCAGAACTGTTGTCTCGTGCAAGGAAAGCTCGATCGGGTGCTGTGCTCAAACGTCCCACCTTGTCCTGTGCTCAGAACAAAACATAAAGAAGGGAGCCCCCTGCTGCTACCGCATCCTGACTTACTATTTGTGAACACTTATTTTTTCTTGTGAATCCTATCCCACACTCTTTTGGTATTCAGTTGTAAGGATCGGCAATAGGTTTTTTGTTTTCTTTTTAGTATATGCCCTTTTATTTTGACAAGTCACCACTAGGACTGCCTTGTATTGATTTGATGGTCATAGCTTGCTCCCATTTTAGATTTAGGTTTCGATGAGGCATTTTGACACCCTACTTATACAGTTCAATAAACATCCTTGAATTGTGATCACTTGTGTCTGTCTATTCTTGATATCATGCCTTCTGTATAAGGGCATAAATCAATTTGTAACACTTACCTTTGGGCAGCTGACCAATGAATATGGCTACAAGAAGTAATTACTTAAGCCCATGTACAAAAAAAATAAATTACCAAAAAGTTCATTTTACACCGGTAAAATTTACTGAAAATCAGTGGAATAGCAGTGGACTGGTAAACAACTGCACAGAAGCTTCAGTTATTGCATGGATTAAGTTGGTTGTCTACAGAAGATAGTGATAGCAATGTAACAACTTTAAAGCGCTAAAACATCTGTGAGCACATGAAACCAACATTGAAGGAACTGTAGGCTAGTATTTGAAGAGACCATTTTTCGGAAATGGAATTTAATGGATCTCAGGAGTGGTTGTAGCGAGTTCCAGGGATGGACAAGATCCACAAAGAAGCTCCCATCACCAAATATACTGGTGCTGGTAATGCAAATGAAATGAGATTGGTGATGGAAGTGTTTCTGTTATAAACTGTCTTTGTAAAAGTAGTGGCATGTCTCCATGCCCGACTCTACACACAACACACACTGGGCCTCATCACGACTTGGGCGATAAATGTGGCGGATTATCCGCCGGACCTAAATAGCGCTAACGCCAAAGCACCCGGCGGATAATCCACCAGATCACGACTAATCGTGCACGCGCCCCGGCCCAAGGCGTTAGCGAGATTAGCACAAACTCTTAAATCCGGCGCACTGTGCGATACCGCCACGTCGCGCTAATAGCGCACGCTCTGAGTGCGCGCTATTACCGCGCGGGAAATGCATCACCGCCGGAACGGGATATGAAGCGGCGGCCATTTTGGAAATCACAATCTGTCGGATATCTCAGGCACTGGAAGCCATCCACTGGATTCGAAGGCAGAAAATGAGTCAGGAGCGCACCAGGGGCAAGTCTGCCATGGACAGGGTCAGAAAACCCAAGTTTAGCGACCAAGAACTTGAGGTCCTTGTGGATGAGGCACTGACTCACCATCACGAGCTGCAGCAGCGTAAAACAAGCGCACTGCACAGAGGCCAAATCTGGAAAAGTGTTGCACAAAGGGTCAGTGCAGTTGGCCGCGTGCCCCGGGATGGGGAAGACTGCCGCAAGCGGCTAAATGACCTGCGGGTTTGAGTGAGAGGCATCCTGTCCCAGCACAGGAGTGCAAGCAGGGCCACAGGAGGAGGCCCACCACCCCCCGACCTCACACCATGGGAGGAGAAACTGACGGGCCTCATTGATGTCGGGACCATTGAGGGCATCGGTGGAGCGGAGGCAGGGACTGGCATTGATCCAACGGCAGGTGAGTCCCATCCCCGAATACATGCATCTGAATGAGAGTGAAGACATGTGTCTGAGGCACTGCATACACCCGTAAGTGAGGGCCACATCCCTAGAACGTCAGTGCTGCCTAGATGACCCTGTACGTGCAGTGCATGAATGACCGGGGCAGTGGATAGACTCCCATAGCCATAGGACAGCTACGTAGAGTGGTACTGTGCATCAACACAACCACAAAAGCCTGAGCGCAGTCCACCCCAACCACGCTTTCCCATGCAGTGTCCCTCCATGCACATCCACAACAAGCACCATATGTTGACTGAACAGAATGCAAGTTGAATGCGTCATTGTCACTGTCTTCATTCACACTTGTTGGCATGACCTGAATCACACAAATGTATGTAGCATTGTACTCAAACCACCCCCTATGCACCCCACAGGCACACGTCGATCCCAAGAGGCCATTGATGCTGACGATGAGGCCACACCGGCAATGTGCCCACGACACCGTGCCTCCACCAGCACCACCCCCCCCAAGAGGCCGCACCCACGGGAGAGAACAGCGGGGAACACCCACCTCACGCCGACTCAGCCCCGCCAGACAGCAGCGGCAGCCACATGGCCGCAGGGAGGCCACCGGCAGCTCACCGGAAGCCAACATCCAGAGCCCCGATGCCGAGGGAGAGAGGCCGAAATCGCAGCCCGATGTGGGAGTAACACCTCCACGTGGGCATCATGCCACCGCAGTACACACCCACAGCAGCAGTGATCGGGAAGGGGTGTCAACACCCCATGGAAGTCCAAGCACAGGCAGACAGCAGGCAGGGAGTCGGCATGTGGCTGTGCGTCGCTGCAGCACACCTCAGCCCGATGTGGACACCCCGTCGTATGGGATCCCAGAGGGCCATCGTTCAGAGCCAGGAAGCCCAGTCCAGTCTGGTGGCATGCCACCATGCCGCCCCCCCCGACAGCACCCAATTTGCGGTCCACCACCTGACGTGCCAGGAGAGGGCCTTGTCACTGGGGCAGCAGTCATGGGCCGGCTGGACATAATAGAAGATAAACAGGCCAGGGTGGAAGCAATGGCCAAAGTCCAGAGCCGGCACATTAAGGCCGTGAGCAATTCGATTAGGCATGGATGCAAGTACATTGCCCGGGACAATGCACGCACACGCCATTTCGTGCAACAATGCACTGCTGCCCTGACAGGCTTTGGCCAAAGGGTATGTGAATTCACAGAGGCTGTGTCTGCACTAGCAGAACAACAACGCGAGGCAAATGCCCTCGTGCGCCAGCACATGATGGCCAGCGCTTCCGTGCCCTCAACTTCAACCACACCAACAGAGGGTTCACTGGAACTATCTCCAAGGCGCCGGTCCTTGCGCCACCTGAGGGCACACACACACACCAGAGCGTCCTGGGAGAGGGAAGCGCCCGCGCCCATGCATGGCACCATTGGTGTGGGCCTGATCAGGCAACAGAACAGTTGGGGGTTGTACACTGGGGGCAGGGGGGATTGGTGGATGCTCACTGGGGGCAGGGGGGATTGGTGGATGCTCACTGGGGGCAGGGGGGATTGGTGGATGCTCACTGGGGGGAGGGGGGATTTTTGGATGCTCACTGGGGGAGGGGGAATTGTGGGATGCTCACTGGGGGGAGGGAGGGATTGTTGGATGCTCACTGGGGGGATGGGTGATTGTTGGGTGTTCACTGGGGGTAGGGGGGATTGTTTGAGGGAAAATAAATCATGTTACAAAAATCACAATGCATGGAAAGTAGTGATTGTTACAAATGCAAATTGATGTAGAAGTCACCATTTACCTATTACCCATTTCGAAAAGAATCCATCAATTAATCACTGTCTGGCCAACCTCCCTTCCCTCAGGCCCACCCTTTGTGCATGTGCTACACCTTCTGGCACTTCATTGCCCTCACTACCATCCTCAGGTGGCTGCACATGAGCATCAGGGGGCAGTGGCACATTTCTGCGACAACAGATGTTGTGCAGCATGGCACATGTCAGTAAGATTTCACAACTTCTTCTGGTGCATGCATCATAGCACCTCCCGTGCGGTCGAGGCACTAGGAGCGTGCCTTCAAAAGTCCAAATGCCCTCTCCACGCAGATCCGTGTATGGGCATGGCCAAGGTTGTATGCCCGCTCCGCAGCCGTGTGTGGGTGACGCACAGGGGTAATGAGACACGTGTACTGGGGATATCCAGATTCATCGGTAGGGGAGAGAAAGCCGGTATGGGGACAAGGTAAGTCCAGTGGGTGTACAGAGCCCTGTCATCAGTGTGATTTTGCAATATTTGTCATTTGGACTATGACATTGTGGGGTGCGCTGTCGTATGGGCACGATTGAATCAATGGGGTACTCTCCACTTGGTACGGCTATGTTTCGATATGTAACAGTACTCATTCACATGTCGCAGGATGAGGGGGCCCTTCCATCTACTTCTGCTTGACAGAAGTGGCTGCCTCATGTGTCATTGCTAATCTATTGGCCTACAGTTGCATTTGCTGCTCTTCACTATTCTGTACTGTTCTCCATGCATTCCCATGGCCATTTTGGGGACAGTGTTTGTGGGATGTGCACTGTCATCACTCAACCTAATTATGTGTGGAGCATTCGTGGATGTGCCAGCGGATGGTTTGGTATTTCATTGCTGTCGGATGGCCAGGCTGGGATATCTGTACTGTGTCAATGTTGGGAGCCCTGGTGCTACTCACACAGGATGCCTTGTTGTGGTGGGGCTTCCATATGTCACTGTGCCAACACATGTCTTACATCCTGCATGTGTGTGTTCTGCTGTGTTGGACATGTCCAAGGTTCATCGTGCAAGCTGCATGGATGTGTATGCTGCTGTGATGCTGATGACCATTGGGAATGATGGATTCTGTGACAGGCACCATCAGTTGTGGATTGACATGCTTTGTGGTATACATTTGTACTCACCCAGTAGCCATGTGTTTTGGCCTCGGTGCCTTTCCATGTACGCTGGCAGGGTACTGTTGCGTAGGACCATGGAGTCGTGGGTGGATAACTGGGTAGCGGGCAAGCAGTGACTGAAGGTGAGGTCAGGGCCACATGTCATCTGCACATTGAGGGAATGGTACTGTTTCCGGTTTCTGTAGGCAGCCTCATGTGCCTGGGGTGGTACAAGTGCCACATCTGTGCAGTCCAGGGCTGCTATTACATTTGGGACTTGGCTGATGGCATGGGATTGACCCTTTAGCTGGTGCACCTGTGCCTGTGTGGCTGGCAATGCAATGTTTTCGTTCACATGATTCAACATGATTCAAGCACCTGTGCCAGCATGGCACTGAATGTGGACTGGGCCATTCCAGGCATCATGGCAATGGTATGTTGGTAGCTGCCAGTCCCAAGTAAGAGAGCACAGACACGAGCTTCACTAGGGGAGGTACTGCCATGCTGGTGGCTATGCGGCTGCATATGTCACCCTGGATTGTGTCCAGCAACTGGGTGATGGTTGCCCTGTCCAGCCGATATTCTGTCACCAACTGACCATCAGTTAGGGCCCAGGGTGTTGGTCTGACCCTGGGGATGGCTGGGCGCCTTGCTGCTGCTGCTCTCCTCCTCCTTCTCCTCATCCCCACTGCCCCCTGCACTCCCAGGGCCCTGGCCTGGTTGACTGGCCTTTGTAGCTCCAGGCGCAGCAGGTAGAAGTCGACATCAAAGCTCCCGGCTCCAAATGGCAGCATGGTGTTGGTGAGGGGGTGTTGTGCATGGGTGGGTCCTTTGTAGGCCTCTAGATTGCATTGCTTACACCTAGACCCTCATTGCTGTCTCTTCCCTGCTCCTGCTGGTGTAATGGGGTTGGGGAGGGGGTGTTGTGCATGGGTGGGTCCTTTGTAGGCCTCTAGATTGCATTGCTTACACCTGGACCCTCATTGCTGCCTCTTCCCTGCTCCTGCTGGTGGAATGGGGTTGGGGAGGGGGTGTTGTGCATGGGTGGGTCCTTTGTAGGCCTCTAGATTGCATTGCTTACACCTGGGCCCTCATTGCTGTGGCCTGTGTACTGTTACCTCCAGCTTTTTGCTGGAGGTATTTTCGGTGGATTTTCCGCTGCTTTTATGGCACTAATAGCGCTTACGCCGGACTCCTGATCGATGATGTTTTAGCGCTAAAGGTACCTGGCGCTCTTGTGGCCGGCGCTTGTACAGCCGGCTGTCCTTGCGCCGGCTGTTATTGCGCCGGCAGTATTTGGAGTTGTGATCCAACGGACCCTTAAAATTGGCGCTATGAGCGCTACCGCCGATTTTAAGGGTTACTGCCCAGGTCGTGATGAGGCCCACTGCCTTGAACTTCACACTGCACTTTACAGTGAGCCAGGGATGCAGTGTCATGTGGTCAGAATCATATGGGAAGTGGCTTTCTGAATGGTCTGAGCGAAGTTGAACAAGTATATATGTAGGCCAAGATAGGACAAATTAGAATCTTGTAGTTGGGACAAAGACTACATCTTTCATAACCAGTCCCTTATTGTGAATATTAAGAAAGAGAAATATGTTCCTCATTAAACAAAGAATGAAAAACTCATTATTTTTAACAATTGCAGTAACGTGGGTTTCTACATTTTGCGTGATGATTCAACCCACTTTTTGCTCTGCCATGGGGCGCCACTGTGTTCTGATGGTGGCAGAAACATCAAAATGCCCGCAAAACCCTATTGCGCACCAAAACCTCTGAAGATCGCACTCTGATAAGCACAAAAAGATGGCTGCCCAATCTACCATGCATGTTGTCAGTGGTGGAACAGAAATCTCACTCTTGAAATATGTCACTGGTCTCTACAACAGGTGAAAATGGAGTACAGAGTGAAAAGCAGTGCTCTGCTAAAGGAAAATACAAAATCTTGCTTTAAATCCTTTTTTCTTTGTTGCTGAAACTGCAGAATGCCGGCACAAAACACCTTTAAACATCCAAAATTCTTGCTGGGTCCTACAATTCACTTAGTTCAAGAAATCATTGTGAACTTACAATGTTCTGAAAAGCTGAAAGTATCAAAGAAACATCCATAGCAAAAGTTGCCTGCCTGTGGAATCTGTCAAAATCTGTGTGCAGTGCCCCCGGCCGCCTGAATGACAGCTGTCAGAAGCCTGCATGATAAACTTTAAAACACATATGAACTGAAATCAAATGTTTGCAATCTAAGTATCCTGTGCCTGAGAGTAACCTATTTTGTAATTGTTTGAGCCCATGGTTTAAAACCTGGAACAAGTGTTGCTAGTTTGAAATCACAAGTGTGTTTTAAGCTAAGGAAACATGCAACAGAATTAACATGTAAATGTAAGCCTGGCTAAAAGCCAGTAACAGATTTCCTCACAGAGGCAAGGCCTCTCCCTGGAGCTCCTCTCCAACAGGAAATCACACCTAAGTGATGATTATATGGTGGGGGAAGAATTTGGTATGCAGTGGGGAAGAAGGCAATGGACATCCTCCAAGTAAAGGAAATGCGAGGTGTGAAGGGTCGTAAATGGCCTCTGCCCAGGAGAAACAGGGAGGAGATGCTCCTCAGTCCCAGGGAGAGACAAAAGGGGTGGAGCTAAACAACCATTTGTTGCTTAACAAGGACAAAAGACACATTTTGAAATGACTGATAACTTACTATGTAAAATTGTGCAAAATATAGAAATAACAGCATTGTTAATGTAATTTCTGGATGCTCGGGTGAAAAGGTGCCAGAAATCTGTGGCATGTTCTGGGAAGAAACGGCGAAATGTGATATTACACAAAATGTATTTCTGATAGAAGTATGAAACTTTATACACGTATGCCCATGTTCAAAGCGCACATTTGTAGAAATGTGTTCCTAAATTGGACATTGATGTTCCGGATGAAAAGGGCAAACTTCTGTGAAAAGCAGACACAAGATCCCACAGCGATAGGGCTTTCAGGAGTATCTGCTACACACAATATGTAATCTGTATATATGATTGTTATAGAGGTTGCACATGTGGAAATATGTATTGTACCAAAAGTAGATTGTGTGTTCAAGGAGCTAGGGGTGGACTCTAAGCCTCATAAACCCACACCATAAAGGTGACACCCTGTTTTTCTCCGCCTATCAAGGCAGAGAGGAGACCCTGATTAATCCCTGTAAAAGGGGTGAGCTTAGGCTAAACCAACACACACACACACCCTTTATCATAAGCATACATAGAGACAGCAGAGGGCAGAAAAACACAGACAGATTCACGTACTATCCAAATGCGGACGGAGCACCATGCTGCAGAACTATCCATCTTACTTGCTCCAGACTCCAGAAACTTGGCAAAGCAGAAAGGCCCTGTCATGATCCCTGCTTCCAAGGGGTCAGGACTTGCCCTACGACCTTGGAAGCAGGTCCATGACTCTGATCCCAGGAACCAGCCAGTCCCTATAGGGACCCTCTGGACCTTGTCCTGGCGCCAGTGGCGCCAGGCTCATGATGATGACTGGTCCCGGCACAGGAAGCGCCGGGCTCATATTAGATAAGAGTGCTTGGTGGACCTACCTGTAGCAGACCATGCTGCTTACTTACCAGCTAACTGGTCTCCTGATCCTTCTCTGCCTGGAACTACTTTTTCTGTCTGGGTGGAGCAGGAGCCACTCCCTGGAAGCAGAACACAGGAACTCTTCTAGAAATCTGGAACTCTTTTCTTACCTGGGTGTGGCCGTGGAAGGAGACGCCTAAGCACTACAGAAGGCTATTTAAACCACACCCGATTGGTTTCACGTGCTTCGCGTTATTCTGCATCTGCAGCAGGACGCTCACCGTGTCAGCTCCAGGAAACCTCCAGCTCCAGATCCTTTGAACACGAAATAACCTGCTGGAATCCAATCTTCAGTCTTCTTCAGTCTTCTGCAGCTCCTGCAAAACAAAGGCACAGGTTAGGTTAAAGTAAAGACAGTGAATCTACTTACCTAATCCAACGGCAGCATCCAAGGCGCCTTTTTTCTGCCTTTCTTTTCCGGCATCTGACATCTGCAAAGAAAGAGAACATCGGTCAGTAATATCCAACTACAAGTTCTGCTTACCTGTGTTACGCCCGTTCCAACTCAGCTCGCGCTGCACTCCGGCACCTGCAAGGCAAGATACATCGGTTAGTAACGCTTCGTTACAAGACTGCTTACCTGTGTTACGTTCGCTTTCAATCTGTTCGCGCTGCACCTCAGTACCTGCAAATACAAAAGAGACATTACGGAGCATTCTCCAGCGCTAGTGCAGTCTTTCTACTCACGTGCCATCAGAAGGATAATCTTCATCGTCACAGCATCTGAAAAGGGAAAGACATAGACTTTACAGACTTAAGACTTTTGAAAGAGAAGAGAACAATGCAAAAGGAACTTTAATACTTACAAGGCACGCTCGTGCATTAACGGCGTCTTCGCTCTCAGCAAATCCTCTGCTATCAAGAGGCAGAGCTCGCATCCAGTGAAGCAACTGGACCCAGCGCCCCTGCACAAGACGCAGGATGGAGAGCCCGGCATTTACCTATATAAGGTAAGCGCAATATCAACCCAGTTCCACGGGGAAAGAAAGGGCGAGAGGGGCTAGGAACTTTACAAACCTTCCCAACACTAATACTTTGGTTTACCCTTGCAGACATCTCACTCTTCAGCTTAAACTGTCGGTGGGAAGGGGGCCCAGTCCGGGAGCAAAACGAACCCTGCGCCTAACACTGAAGACGGTATCCTCGCCAGATCAAGACCTGCGCCTCCGGGGGAACCAGGTGAGCGTTACAGGCCCATTGCATAGCTGAACCATTTTCAGCTAGGCCTTAAATTTCCAGAACCATCCCCAGAAACCTAGGGTGAACATCAAACTTACAGCCGGGCTGTGCTGTACTGCTTGCCTGCTGAAAATAATTATCATCAAAATATCCAGTCCTGTGCCGTGCTGTGACGAGAACCATTGCAGATCCGATCCAGTCCTGTGCCATGATGTGAACAGACACAGTCCAGTCCGGTGTGCCCAGCTGTCTATCCCAGACCCAGGTTCTCTTCCCTGACCAGAAATCTTGACGGACCAGAATCCTGACGGTTCCGTGTAAAAACCTATCTATTGAGTATCTATAGTTAGAACTGTGTCACTACCATGTGCACTGTCCATAGTCACTCCCTATTTTAGACCCACCCAATCTTGTCATCAGAACCTGATGTTGTTAGGAGCATTTTTGAATTGTCAGAACTTTTCTTGCGCTGAGTGTCTCTTATTTGTATTCTAAAATCATAAGTCATTAGTGTTGTGAGTAACTAAAGTGAATCCCAGAAAGAAATTGAGTATCAACCACGTGAAGGGTACCTGGACAGGAACTGATGGAGATTCATGTGTGGCATTCTCTTTTCCTATAGTCATAATCTAGTGCAAAGAAATCCCATTTGGCTTTTAAAAGTGCATTCCTGTTTCCCATTTTTGCGCCTGTTTTTAAAAAAAAAGACTTCCACTAAAACATCCATAACTCCCTCAATTTTTATGCTAGAAACTAAATGTTAACTTCTGTTTGTAGCTAACATCCCCACCTTTAATTCACATCTAAAACCGCATCCCATCCATATAGTTCTCCCATAATTATCGCGCACTGAAAAGTTTCCCGCGTGGTTCCAGGAGAGGGGTGTGATATGAGTGGTACATCGTTCAGAATAAAAGCACTTTTAGACACAAATAAATAAGGATTTCAGTTGTGCATTACACGCTAGGCGTTGACTTAGATGTGTGCCGGATTGAAATCACTTACAATTTAAACCTGTATTCATGAGGACCTCCAAGTTGTTGATAACAGAAATGGTCCGGGCTTTGGGTGAGTTAAATGGGCACAGTATTTAATGGCCATTGTCCTGATGAAGTTCCTAACCATCATAATCGCCATCTTGTGGGTGGGTAATTTAAAGAGATTGGCCTGCCTACTCTGATGAATAACACACACGTTATTTTGGGAAGTTATTCCCATCCTCTGAGTAGTACACCCTATACAGAAGAGCAATGATTATATGCAGACACACCAAATGGTTTAATAAACTTCAGCAGGCGGCTACTATAGATATTAAATTCAGCTTTGTAATCTCCGAGGCACCCACTTGCCGCAAATGCGTTTATCTTCAGGAGGAAGAGAGCTCACTTGTCTTGGATTTTACAGAAATGATCTGATCCAAGCAAAATCTGCCACACCACAGCCTATTTTCTTTAAGCAATTTAAAAGGGTATCATATACGTCCCGGGAGGATAGCTCAGCAGCAACATGCTTGTGCCTGCGGGCTGCGTGAGCCCTTTAGAAATGCAAATAAATAAGACAGTAGGAAATGACGTGGACAAATCCAGCGGAACCATTGATTATTGATTTGTTCAGCAACTTCATTCCATGCAGTGGCCTATAACATTCGTAGTGTGGATCTGAGATATTATTAGAATCTATTTATATGCCAGTAGTTTATTAGCAGCTGATTTGCTAATTGTAATGTAAATGTATAAATTGGAGACTGGCTGACCTTTACAATGATCTCGTGTATCTGCAGAGGGTTCTTCAAGCAGCAGATCACCACAGTGGACATTAGGCTGTCTGCATGGTATTCAAAGATGTGTTAACCTTTGTACCTAACATTCTCCATTCTTTTGGAGCACGTGATACTTGTTTATGGAGCCAGAGAGTTCTATCAATGTAATGGGGTAGAAGTTGAAACCCGATAGGAACACACGAATTAGGAATGAGTTCAATTTTGGAGGGGGCAGGGCCGGTTATCTTTTATTACACTGTAGATTTTGAAGCTTCTTTCATAAAAATGCTGTGATCTAAATATCCTGTTGCGCATTGTTGCTGTTGTAACCAAGAATGCATGCTTTATTTGATTTGATTTAGTTGCAGCATTTTTTTTTTTTTTAACCAATGCTGCATTATTGTATATGCCCAATGAGGCACCAAGTATATTTAACACCTCATCTGGAATGTTAGCAGAGACACCCCAAAGTGAACGAATGCATTATGGCAATGCTCGTATACACAGTTTCAGTCGGAGTTTCTTAAAATTCTGAGGATAACCATGTTGCTGTTATAGGGCCCTCCCAACTGTCCTCTGTACACGTTGTATGATGCCATTTGGGACTTCCACTGAGGAACACAAACGTATCAGCTGGGAGGGCGAGAGCATGCAGATACATATGTAGTCTTTAATGCCGAATCCAGCTGCTTCTAAGCACTCTGATTTCAAAGCCAAAGAAACATGTCAGGCACGTTTCATCGGCGAATGTGTAGGGCACAGTACAGCCTTGCCAAGTGTGGCTTACTAAACAAGGAACCTACTACCCACCCTACACCCAGTTTCACCGTTTGATATTGCAATTATGATCTGCTATATCTAAATGGTATACGACTGAAATGCCATTGCTATCTAATATGTTTGAAATGTAATGTGTTTCTATATTGTAACCATATAACCAAGATGTCTGTAATCTACGCCGTTATACCTCAGGGTTTGAGAATATTATAAATAAATAAATAAATAAATAAATAAATAAATAAGGAAGACTTGATGAAAAACAGTGTGGATGTTTGCTGATAAAAGAACATTACAAGAAACATCAAGTGGGCTTCAGCACTGTGGCTGGGCATATCGATCCGTTCCTTACTCGGCGTGCAGTTGGGGTAAGTTAATGCCTGAATTAATATGCACACTAATGAATATTTCGGGGGAGCAAAGACCAGTTGAATTGTATAAATCTGCAGCTGTTGATAATTTGATAATCCAGACAAACTTTAATGACGGCCTGGGGATGCGCGCTTATCTGAAGGCACATGTCATGCGAAACGGGAAGAGTCAGCCAACCGGGGTTTTACTCAAGCACCCTGTGCTCTTCGGCCCTAACTGAGGCAGCAGTGAAAGTCAAACAATACAACTTCAATCTGATCAAAAACCTACACAACACCAGCGAAAAAGGCATTTCCTAACATATTTTAAGCACAGGTTTTGTACTAAGCTGATCTTTAGATGTATTTGTTTTGCGAATTCATAAGTGAGTTATTTTTTGGAAGTCTTTGACATCGGTTGAACACTGTAAAGCATAACCTGGCTGGCTGAGAAAGAAATAGCAATGATTATATGTTGTGCAACATATAAGTTGTCTGCATCTTTTCTTTTTAAGCAAGAGAAGAAGAAAAGGAACAGATGGGCGGCGTGGTACTTCAGTGCCTCCCTCGACCTACTGAGCTTTAAGAGGCAGGAAGACACACCGTTGGTGATCGATCACACCGTGGATCACTTGTTACTGCAGTTAAGTCAGTACACTGATGGGGTCAGGAGAGGTGATGCAAGCAGTGTGATTCTGTCTACAGGAATGGAATTTTATGACATGCCATCAGAAGGTGGTGTTGAGTTTCTTGCAAAGAAGAAATGGCAAGGATGCTTTGGCAACGCCTATGAAGCGTGGAACATTCCTTTATTACGAATAGAATAGGCTATTTATAATCATGGCCTTAGCTGGGAACATGGACAAGCAGAGACATGTATAGAACATCCACTCTCTGTATTTATAATCACCGTGTCCGTGGGACGGATAGAATACAATACTACACACACAGTTGTAAATAGATGAATAAACACACGACCTGGTGCAGGGCAAATGTTCATTGGCTTTTGCTCCAATTCATGTTGCGAGGTGTATCCTGCGAGGATAGCTCAGCGGCAACGTGCGCGCATTGAAAGCAAGACGACACTGAGCAACACAGGTTCGATCCCCGGGTCCGCGTTTAGCAACCTCTAGGCATTTTAGCACGCTATAAATCCAAAAAACAATTACGCAATACTGTGACAGTGCCTCGATGGCCATAGGATGTGTGAGCGCTTTAAAAATGCTAAATAAATATACTTGTCAACATTGTTATTTTTTTATATTCACAATTTATAAAATGAACATAACAGTAGCAGATATCACAGACCCCACCCTTCCCAACTGTGTCACAACGATCAGTATAATTCCAGAAATCTCCCCCAGGTATCCTCAAATTACTTGATGATTCCACCTGGCACTTTCACCAAGGAACACAAACATAGAGCTGGGAGGGCGAGATGATGCGGATACATATGCAGCCTTCAATGCCGAATCCAGCTGCATTTAAGCACTCCGATTTCAAAGCCAAAGAAGCATGTCAGACGCATGTCATCGGCGAATGTTTAGGGCACAGTACAGTCTTGCCAGGTGTGGCTTACTAAACAAGGAAGGCTTGCTGAAAATCAGTGATATGATATGATATGATATGGCATTTGTAACGCGCAATGTTGGCTAATCATGTGAGCCGCTTCTGGTGCCTGTAACTCTCTCCACCATCGCCAGCTTCCCCATTTCATCAACCCACATGCTCTCCTCGGGATGAATCGTCGACTTCCAGTGTCTCAAGATCATTTCTTGGCCATCAGAGAGCCCCACCCGTGCATCATTCCACTACCTGCAACGGTATTTAGGTAATAAGAGCAATGGGATGTTATAATGTTGGTCGAAGCATAGCTAGAGAATAGTTGGAACTAGCTGCAACTAAATTGGCGTAAACAATGAGCATACACATGTCCCATCAGGTAAAGGAATTGTAGCCACTGCTCAGTCATCATATTTCAAAATCTAATGACATTTCTGTAAAACTGTGATCACAATAGAAGATGAAAACCCCTGGGCTAATTAAGTAATGCACCCCGGTTGGCACAGTACACAGATAGCTGCTGGCTATAGCCATCATGTGCCTAGTTGCCTGCTATTCTCATGATGTGAAGAGGTGCTTACATCATGTGTGGCAGAAATTGTCCTCATATGGTCATGTACAACCATTATATTCCAGTCATTGCACACATCTAACTTCTTTCAAGTTCTTAAACAGCCTATTTTTGGGGGGGATAGAAATAGTTTAAAAGGACTTAAAGTGCCAGATTGTCTCACAACATGTTAAGTAATTTCAACATATGCTCAAGTACTGATATTACTCAAGTACTAACATTATATGGCTGTTATTACCGTAATCCGCATGGACAAATACAACACTAAACAGATATTGCCATCACAAGCCCAGGCACTCACACATACTGACAGCTATCGTGTTTTTTTGTCAGGGTTTTCACAATATTGAACATCATGTGTTCAGGTATATTATTTGCAAACTAGGGCCATTATATATTGAGGTACCAACAACAGGCTGTGTCTTCATGTGGCCATTTACACACACCATTGACTTTGTCTTGGAATCATTTTCCCTGGGAACCAGATATTGACGCAAAGTGTCAAAACACATAAACCATTAAAAACCTGCTCTTGGCATGACTGCCAAGGTACACCCATCATAGGTCAATAACCCCATATGTTGCCAGGTACTGACACCATGTGCACGGTTTTGCCATGAAGCACCAATTTACTTATCAAGAAAGTCCATCATGCCATCATTCCTGATTGTTACAGCTTGAGACTAATCTAACATTATAAACCACAGGGTTATTTTTCACTGTGACAATAGCTCTTAAAGCAGTAATTACAATGCACATCAATGGTGCCTAGATTTGCCAGGCCATGCATTGTTAGATGAAACAGTATTATCAAAACTTGAAATAATGTGTTTCCTCCTACTTAAAAACCATTACTATCAGAAATCAAGGGTATCTTCCTTTGAAACAAATTGCCTAATGAGCTAGGGGATGTGGATATCAACATAAAACGTAGTGTGCGACTTTTTTATTTAATTATTAAAGACAAACAAATGCTCCAACCCAAGTGTGAAGGGAGATTAAAAATAACTCCTAGTGCAAGACGTACTGCATTTCAAGGCATCTCCATCCTTTTTTGCATTATCCTGGTGAACGACAAAACCATCAACATAGAAATGATTGATTAACCATGTTTCTTGCAACATACACACTGGGTGAGATGTATGGAGATTCAATGAAGAACCTTTCATTAAAAAGTGTGCATGGCCCCTGGTAATCCATGAGGCCAATTTAAATTATCTTTTGTGTAGGCCGTCCATACACTGTATTAAAGTTTTGAACCACTGCAACCCTTTTAATTTGTCTAATCCTTCCATGGTTGCAGGCTCAGATTGTCTATGATTTGTGATTTCTTTCTGCTTGGTGGTACTACAATGTTCACAACAAGACGGTGTCGGCACATTTAATATTTCTCTATCCAGGTTCTACCCCGAATAGTCCAGAGATTCATATTATCTCCTTATTGAAGCACCAGTTACAGGTAGTAGACATGAATGCGCAACATTGAGCCAAAACCTCTTTTCATGGGTTCTATGAAATCAAAGTCACATGAATTCAAGATCCGGAGGGAAGGGATTTTAGCATATAACCCCACCAGTACTGATCTGTGTGAGTTTTTTAGTTCTTAAATCAGTTTTTTCACTAATAAATACAACACATGCGTCCAACAATTGCACTGGATCTCCCCTGTTTATATGGTTGACTGACTTATTACCATGCCTTTACTGTGCCTGTGGACGAACGTTCTTGCAGTTTAGTTGGCCCGACTGCTGTTCCTTCGGCGTAGACTTGTGCGTACTTGCATGTTTAGATGCCAGCATTGCTGATGTTATTTTCTTGCACCAACCAACTGGTCAAAGTTCTTGTATACTGTGGTTGTCGTTTCTTTTTCCTGTTCTCTCACTTCCTCGTCTTTTTTGTTTCCCCACGAGAATGTATGTCCGAAAAAAATGTTGAATTTAAGGGTTGAATCTCCGACTCTATATCTGGACGATTGAATTTCTCATTTCTTTTTTCTTTTAGTCCTCGTAGTTTATTTTTCCTATGTCGCTGTTTATGAGTTGAGTATATGAGAGGGGAGCACATCGGACTTTCAGTGGGCATTATCTTACCATCCTCCTCCTGGCTGTTGATAACAATCAGAGATGAGCTTTACCCTCATTCTGTGCATTCCATCATAATAAAAGGAGCTCAGTAAGATGTTTTAGACATTAAGTGGGTGCTTAGAATGTTTAATAGTTCACTGCGTCTCAGTGAATATGTGGTCACACAACTTTAGTAATATTTGTATTGCAAATTTAAAATCACATTTGGTATTTGTGTGCCTGTTGCAACGGAATGTTCTGCTCCCATTTGAGGTGTTCTTGAGGGTGCATCTTCATATCCTGCAGCAAGTTGGCCAATTGTTTGTTCTACTGATACCTCTGAACACCGTGGGGTCAGTGAGTTAAGTGTAGCTGGGGACAGAATAGGCGAGGCTAAAAGTCTTTGAGTACTTAAAGCTTCGCCAACTTCATTCATCTCTACGGAAATGTTCCGAAGTTGTGTGTTCTTCTCAGCACCCTTATTTACATTTCTAGATGTTCCACATAAGCGTTAGCATTGATCTAGTAATTAATTATCCTCTATCTCATCCAAAGAAGCACATCACATTATACTAATGCCATTTTCAGCTGGTAACGCCGGAGATTCAGAGTTTATCGGGCCGAGGCCCTGTCCCCTCTTAGTTTTTCCTCTAGGCTTGAAACAGGCACTGATATAACTTGCCGATTGAGTTTCATGGGGAATGTCCTTGTTTACTGATGTTACAGGTTCCTTGGGGGAGTCTGTGCCTCTTTTGTTCATGGATCTGCCCTCATCATTCTCAGCTCTTTTGTATCCATTTAATTTGCCATATGGTTTAGCTTTGCGCAAGGTACAATGTTTATTCCTGTAGGGAACTTTCTGGGCATAGTGATAGTTCATAGGGCTTACCTTCCCACTTTCACGCTTTCCCCGTGGACCGCTGCAGACCGCTTTTCACACTCCTTCAAACACCTGGCACTACGCGTGTACTGGAGCCTTTGCAATGCTTCTCTTGCTCCAATGGTCAGACCCACCTTCCTTCCAATGGAAACAGCAAACAGACTCAAGGATTGCAATGGAGGGGTAGAATCACCCGCTGCAGACCGATTTCCACACCGCTTCACACACACCAAAGGCTAATGAACGGGTGAAATTGAGCCACCGCCAAACTTTGCCACATATTGACTGTTGAGGTAAGTCAACTCTATGGCTCACTTTTGTTTTGGACCCCGCCAGTCGTTGCAGGAGAGGACTTAAAAGATGTACAGCAACTTTCCTATGCTAATTCATCACACCCACACAGGTATTTAATACTTCAGTGGAGGACAGCAGTGTAGAGAATTTAGGGTATTTAGTACAACAGTTGGTAACAGCTGTTATTTCGTTCACAGATCTGGGCACAAAGAGAGTGAGAGCGGACACATACCATAGAGGCAAGCAAAACAAAGATCTGACCCCTCCAATGGACACTGTGATGTTTGAAATTCTTTTGGAGGGAGATAGCCTCATAGTCCTACCACTTCTCTTGAAGTGTTCTCTGTGTATTTTCAGTTTGGACTCCTGGCATTGCGGCTCTTCATCTTAACCTTTTGGTGAACAGTACCCATAGGATTCCCTTAGGGCACCCATGGGTTGGAGTACACGCTTGTACCCATGGCGTATGTTTTTGGGCACATGTTTGTTGCCCACAGAGAAGGGTAAGGCAAGATGTCATGGTTTCTGGGGTGCAACCTGTATGAATGGAGTATGGAGTCAAATCACATCCTGCGTTGTGGGTGTCTGGTTTTGGATGAATGGCCTGAATGCGTGTGATCCTGAATGCACTGTGTATGATTGACTAGCTGAGCATGGCTCAGCCTGAGTGAATGGGGAGATTTTGTATACCGGGGGACCTCACACTCACCTCATTGTCAGAGCTGAAACCAGAAACCTGAAGCAAGAAGCTGAAGTCATCTTAAGATTGTATCTTGGGAACAACTGGAGGGAGAAATCTGCATTTGCAACTCTTCAAGAAATCCAAAGTCTGCTTTGCTGACTCAAGGACTGTACATTACGGTGTCTTATTTGGACGAACGAACAACAGCAAACAATTGGGAGCAGGACGAGCCTAGGGCCAGAAGCAATCACCCCTATTAGTCAATTTGTCTAGTTACATTGCAAATCCAATAGAAGAAGCTGTGTTGAATCGTGGTTTGGTTTTGTACCCACTACACGATATGACACATTTCTAACACGCATAGAAATAGAACAACTATTCCATAAAATAAATTTGAAAAAGTTTTTTATGGATACAGAATATGACAAAATTCAAAACAAGAGCGATTTCAATATGCCTGAGTGTCTGGGGTGGATAGGATGTGAGGGAGGTGCATCTGATTTTGAACCACCAGTCGCGAGCTGCACACCTGAAGCAGTAGTATTTGCCAAAAGAGGGTGCCACAATCTTCACTGTCTTGAGAATGAACATCGTCCTTATATATTTCTGAATTTTAGTAATGCTGAAAAACAGGCAGTTACGAGTTTGGCTAAAAATTCCAATATTATCATACGGAAGGCAGATAAAGGTGGTGCTGAGATTATTCAAGATAGTAATACATATATTTCAGAGTGTGAACGACAACTGAAAGACAGATCATTCTATCGCAAAATTGTGGAAGATACCACAGAAAAATTATCCATTCTCATTAGAGAAACAATAGACAATGTATTTGAAAGGGAGTGGATCTGCAAGCAAGAACATGAATATTTGCTTGTATTAAAACCTACCATTCCCAAATTCTACACATTACCTAAAATTCATAAATCCCTGACCAATCCTCCAGGACGACCTATCATCTCTGGGATGGGTTCAGTGTTGGAACGTTTGGCAAAATTTGCTGATAAATATCTTAAACCATTTGTCCTAAGCATGTTCTCATACATGCAAGACACAACAGAGGTTATCAACTGTATTGAAGACATGAGTTTTGATCCAAAAACCCAGCTACTAGCAAGTCTTGACATAGTAGCACTTTACACCTGTATACCACAACGCGATACATTGGAAGTTTTAGAAGAAGTATTAATTACCAAAAGGGTTACCGGTGTAACTCCGAACAGCTTCGTTTTGTGGTGTGCTGAAATGACACTAATGGAAATCTTCTTAATTTTCAACAAATAACTATACCATCAGACCCATGGAATTGCAATGGGTTGTCCAGTGGCCCCAACTGCAGCAAATCTGTATGTTGAGAATTTTAAGGTACAACATATTTATCAATCTAATAATCCATATTTTTCAAAGATTGGACTATAGCGAAGATTTATTGATGATATTCTCATAGTATGGGATGGTTCAGTCAATTCCTTTCTTGAATTTTTTGAATGGATCAACCAACTTAATCGGTATCTAAAGTGTACCTCCACCTACAGCACTAGCCAAATAGAATTTCTAGATATCACTATCTGGGCAGATTCCAATAAGAAAATACTGAAGGTAAAGCTTTTTCATAAATCAACTGACAAGAATGTTCTTCTGAGTTTTGAGAGCTGCCACCCCATACATACACACACGTGAGAATGTACCTTTTGGACCGTTTCTTTGTCTTAAAAGGAAAAGCACATTGAATTATACTTTCCAAAATGAAGCAGAACAACTGAAAAAAAAACTATTGTCAGGGAACTACCCCAAGAAAATTGTAAAAAGAACATACAAGGGATCCATCAACCATAATCAGGAAGCCTTGTTAGAATGCCGTCCTAAAACTCTGAAATAGTTTTTGTGAGCACCTTTAATGATTAATCTAATGTAGTGACAAAGATCATTAAGACAAAATGGCACATTTTAACAGGAGGTGAATATATGACACTAATGGAAATCTTCTTAATTTTCAACAAATAACTATACCATCAGATCCATGGAATTGCAATGGGTTGTCCAGTGGCCCCAACTGCAGCAAATCTGTATGTTGAGAATTTTAAGGTACAACATATTTATCAATCTAATAATCCATATTTTTCAAAGATTGGACTATAGCGAAGATTTATTGATGATATTCTCATAGTATGGGATGGTTCAGTCAATTCCTTTCTTGAATTTTTTGAATGGATCAACCAACTTAATCGGTATCTAAAGTGTACCTCCACCTACAGCACTAGCCAAATAGAATTTCTAGATATCACTATCTGGGCAGATTCCAATAAGAAAATACTGAAGGTAAAGCTTTTTCATAAATCAACTGACAAGAATGTTCTTCTGAATTTTGAGAGCTGCCACCCCATACATACACACACGTGAGAATGTACCTTTTGGACAGTTTTTTTGTCTTAAAAGGAAAAGCACATTGAATTATACTTTCCAAAATGAAGCAGAACAACTGAAAAAAAAACTATTGGCAGGGAACTACCCCAAGAAAATTGTAAAAAGAACATACAAGAGATCCATCAACCATAATCAGGAAGCCTTGTTAGAATGCCGTCCTAAAACTCTGAAATAGTTTTTGTGAGCACCTTTAATGATAAATCTAATGTAGTGACAAAGATCATTAAGACAAAATGGCACATTTTAACAGGAGGTGAATATCCATTGGAAAGCCCTTTGTGTTCCTATAAGAGAGCCACAAACCTTAAAGAATTACTAACTAAAAATGACATTGCCTTAAAATCTGGGGAACAGATGAGTATTACACAAACTTGGGGGCTACCCACAGTGATTGGTCATGCCCCGTGTGGGAAATGCATAAATTGCAAATTTACTCGAAGAACAAAAGAGGTAAACTTGGGACTTTCAAGCACATGGATGCAAACTAGATTCGCCAACTGCAATTCCACACAGGTAATATATGCAGTTTGGTGTCAATGCCCGAAGCTGTACATTGGCATGACAGAACGTAAAGTAAGTACACGGATAGGTGAGCATAGGAGCTGTATCAAAAAACAGAATTTAACAGCTCCTTTAGCTGGCCATTTTTCTGCAACGGAACATGATGTTGAAGGACTGAGATGGACTGTACTATGGCAATTGGAAAGGACTAACAACAGTGAAGCTGATACCAATATATTGTTTTATAAAGAACAAATGGCTAATTCTTCTAACTGGATCTGCAACCAGTGGGTTAAATGAACAGGTTAACTGGAAGCATTAGCTTCACAATCTGGGGAGATCTTACGACCTCAAATGCACCTGGACCACATATTATGCTGTGTATAGTAAGTCATTTATTTTTTACCTTGTAAATTGTTATATGTTTTTTAAAACCTATAACAGCAGTATATTTTGATATTGGATTAATACAAAAGGAGATGATACCAAAAAATAAAGTTATACCCACTTGAAGAATGAGCTTGTACATAATATCAACAGCGTCCCAAAGATCACGTGACTTCGCATGTACACGTCATGATACGACCATCACATGACTGACTCACATTACTATTACTCAGCTGAGAACAGCCGTAGATGCAATATTCAACCACGGAGAACCAGGCATCACGGACGACGCTAACACGGTCTTCCTAACATTGGAACAGAATTATATGGTGAGTCATGAATGAAAGGGACATATGCTTAGTTTAACAAGTGTGTGACGAGTACAAGCGAGTAGCAGGTTTTCTAATAAATTAAGGACTCCATATGTGTATTGTGTGCTAGACGCCAAGAACGGGCGATTGTTGAATACTAAAAAGCATCCATTAAAGCACGAACAACACAGATGCCTGTGACAGCGCTTTCATTTTCAATCACAAACAGGAAGTGTACTTCACATCATTGAAATCAACGTGGGTTTAAAGGTTAAAACTTTGATACATTTTTAAAGAATGTTGTCAGGGTGTAAAGATGATCATTAGAACACCTATTGTTGCATCTACATCAATCAAATAAGGATTATACCATAATTGGTGAAACAACATGAGCCCCTTGACTTCAGCAATAGCTTATAGTCTGGCTCACATAGGTATTTGGTATGAAGATACAGTATTGGGTAGCTGTTATGGTTGTGTGATTTACATACATGACAACACTACCAACTGGCCTGACTAAATGTATCCTCTTTTTCTTTTCTCTTTTTCTTGGTTTCTAGATGTTGAGCAGTCCAAACATTAGTTGAGATGCTCCCCTGTATCTGTGGTCAAGTTACTTTGTTCACTTGTAATAAACGGTAGGCATTAGTATGGTAAATAAAAGTACCTTCTAAGCAGAACAACAGTCAACTATGAATTATGACTCTTGTTTCTTGTGTCTCTCTGTCGTTTTGTCTCCTAGGTCCGACTGTAGGTTAGACAATGATAGAGGTTGTTAGGTGTATGTTCACCCCATTGAAAAGATAGATATAGGAAGGGTACAGTTGGTCCCCTTGATGAAGTTCAAATGTATGTGTTTGATAGAATAAAGTGTTGAACGAAACATGTTGGGTCTTTGTAGATGTGGTATTAGAATAACAACAATACCATAGATCAACATATTTAGTTGATAAAGATTCCCTGGTAGCCACAACAGGGATTAATCTTACTTAGGCTACAAATAGAGGTTTATGAGGTATCCCTGAAGTTAGAGAACCACAAAGGCTATTGACCACTTGTGATGCTGGAAATGCATCGGAGGGACAGGGCCTCCATATCCTTGTCCTTTACTGTTTTTATCGTGTGTTCTGTCATGTTTTCCGCACAGGAGTTCATGTGGGACTCCTGGCGGTGCAGCTCTCTCTCCTTTGGTTTGGTGAACGGACCCGTGGGATACCCTTATGGCACCCATGGGTAGGGGTACAACTCTGTGCCCCTTAGTGTATGTTTTTGGGCACCACTGTGTGACCCACAGAGCAGGGTACGTATTGGTGGCAGCAACGTGCTGAAATGACTGGTGCCCTGAGCGTCCTCCATTTTTGGGATGCCCAGGCCCTGTCATTTGAATCAGTAGATTCCGGATGGAGACAAAATGGCCCCCATGGCCTCTTGCCTTCCATCACCTGTTACCTTGATCTTCCCGAAGTCCCGGGAAGCCCTGCCTCTGTCCCTTCCCCCTGACTGGCTGTTGGGTGGAAGTTCCATATATGGTAGTGTGGGGAAGGGCCGACCAGACTGGCTTGAGCCTTTTCAACAACCGTATGTTGTGGGTACCCCTGTGGGTGGGACCTGGGTGAATGGAGTGTGTGACAAATATACATTCTATGTTGTGGCTGTCTAGTATCTGGTGGTTGACACAATGGTTGAGACAGCCCTGCCCGAAAACCGGTATGAATGCAGCTTGGAGTGCTGAATGGCTCGGTACTTGTCCCAATGCACCTAACTTGTTGTGAGTGTCTGGAGAGAAGTGAATGGCCTGAATACCTATATATACCTGAATATCTCCACACAGAACTGTGTTTAACGGTAGTTACCAATATTCTGCCTATTGCTCAACCATCCTGCTTTCCTTCCTCTCTCTACTGCTGGTTTCCCTCTTTATTTTGATCTGTGTGTCATCCTGACCGTATGCACTTTAATAAGATCGAGTAACATTAGTGGTACCACTTTAGAGTTGTACATATTTACCATTGTTGATTTTCGGAGTACAAAGTGAGTTATTGTGATCGTGTACATGCCTTTGAATATTAATTATATAAAGACTGTGTTGTAACCGATACAGTGTGTGGACATTCCTTCGTGGGTGCTCGGGGTCTACACTGTACTTAAGAACCAGCTCCCATCACCTCCCGAGAAGCTAGACCTTGATTGCTCGACTACGTTACCATAATTGAGAATCTTGGCAGGGGTCCCTGTGCCTCTCCTCTACCAAATAGAGAGTGGAAGTGCAGACCCCGCCCTCCGGTCTACACAAGATTGATTTGAGGTTATGTTATGTCCTATGTCATATAGATATGTATAGGCAGGGTGTTCAGGGGTGTTCTATAAAAATGATTTTTCCCTCTTGATTACACCTTTTTTCTAAAACAACACTTTTTTTTATATGTTTTGTATTATGTTTTAGAATTGTGTATTAGGTTTGTTTTATATATGTATTAGGTTTTATATATTCATTGTTGCCTAAATTATATGTTCTATTGATTTATGATTTATATGTGATTTCTAAAACAGTTTGAAACATATATCTTTTTTTAAAACAATATTGTTTGAAACAAATTTGTGTTAAACCTGGCACCTATTTGGTCCATGGGCCAAGTTATTGTGACCTAAGAGATCAAGAGGAGAATGAGAGGTGGACGCACAGATGATTTTTAGGAGCTGAAAGAAAGTGTCCTGAGGGTCCAGAATTGCTGACGGTCAGCAGACTAGGCCAATGGACGGGAAAAAGTCACCAGAAGCCACCCTGTCATACATGCTGCAGCACTGAAGATCCAAAGGCAGACAACCACAAAATACCAAAAACCGATACCTGCTACTGCCACTGAACCCGTCACCACCGAAAGACACTGACAACCGCCAAAGGACATATCTATATATTTCATCCAAGCCTTGTCGAAGTCCAAAGCAAGTTTCATCATAGTGGAAAATCTGCAGCTGGTGTAGCAACTCGACAACGGAGACCCCTGTGATAGACCTGCATTGCTGCCTTTCTGACACTGCTTGGTTCCATTCTTCTGCACAATACCAACATTTCAGTGACTCCTTCTTCCAGAGAGGGTCCATCCTCAGTAAAGTCAAGAAAATCCACCACGTCACCTGACAAGGCACCAAAGGTACAATGTTGAGGTAGGGAGAGCATCTTCATTCCTCAGGAATAATCCAGAGGTCCCAGATTCTTCTT
The DNA here is from genome assembly GCF_040938575.1 of Ambystoma mexicanum. Taxonomy (NCBI): domain Eukaryota; kingdom Metazoa; phylum Chordata; class Amphibia; order Caudata; family Ambystomatidae; genus Ambystoma; species Ambystoma mexicanum. The sequence goes on along the minus strand of NC_090937.1, from coordinate 1,508,711,713 downwards.
GGATCCTGTTCTCCCGTGGCTGCCCAGTTATTTTGCGGTAGTGGGATCTGCAGAAAGATAATCACACTATTAATTAACATAATTGGACTGTGCTGGAATATACAATATGAAGTACACCTGTGGGATATATTGACCTACTCAACGGCATTGACCCACATCACTAAGCGGCATTTGTGCAAGAAACAGCAACCTGGTTGTGCTGGCTCCTGTGTGCACCAGGACCTCAAAACTGCATTTTGGCAGCAATAAAAAAAAATGGCTGCACCATCCTGCCTAGCAAAACTTCAGGTGAAATGGAACAAGGGGACACCCTGAAAAAATATGCTAGTGTGTCTTGAAACCTATCAATGGAATCAAGTGAAAAAGCAGTGTTGCTTTGCTGTAAAAGCCAAAAAATCCCCTTCAAAATTGAAACATTTTCACACTTTCAAAATGATGTTTTGATGCCAATTTCATCTGTTTATTTTGAAACCACTGTGAGTAAAAAGGTCAGTCATGCACAGGATATTTCACTGTGCCTCCCCAAAACCAGGCATAATGCCTGAGTGACAGGCCCAGTCAAAACCAGCTCTTGGAAAAATCAATAAGCAACTTCATTTTCACAGGCACAGAAACACGTGTTTATTTATTTCCAAAATGTATCCAGGCTCAGCAGTTCAAAGAGACTTTAACTCTCTTAGCCAGGTCAGTGGCAAATGTATCTATGCTTTAGATAAAACTCCTGCTTCAAGGACATGACTACAGCTGCTGGGGTAGCTGCACACTGAATTTAAAGAAATAAATGTTAGCAGCTTTTTCCACATGTGGAAAAATGTGCTTTGCTGACAGAAGAAAAATTTGGTCTGTTTAAAAATAAATTGTGAAGGAAAGCCTGCTTACTTAACAATGTAAAGGGATTATGTTAGTGGTGGTAATACACACATAGGCTATCTTCTTTCACAGGTTTGTTTAATTCAGGACCCAAAATAAGAAATTAAAGAGTTTAAAACACATGGGCTGGATTTGCAAACTCTCAGAAAAACCAGGCATTCCAGTTGCCAGCCATGAAACTTCCCCAAGGTAGGGAGACATACCATAAATCCAGGACACGTAAGTGAAAATTCACAGCTTGAAAAACTTTGAATGGGCTAGGACAAAGAAAGTTCAGACGCTCGTCAGACATTCATCTGTGCTCCAGGCTGGGACAATAGAAGTCCTGGAACACTAACCTGTCAAGTGTAAGGTGCAATAAAACCTTCAATTAAGATGGGAAACCCCCTTGCCTTGTAGGAAATGACAGTTGCTTGCAGTTGGAGGAAGACTAAAAAAGGGATCTAGTAACATTGTACTGCCTTTTAGTTACACAGACTATTGTATAAAGAAACTTTAAAGACTTTTTATCTCTGCGGCAAGAATTAGTAAAAATGTAAAAAGTTTGCAGTTTCAAATCTAATTTTATTTGCTTTCTTTTAAAACTTGGTAGAACTCATTGCCGCATGGCGAACAGAAGTTACAAAATATGACAGATTCCAAGGAAATTATGAATGTTTCAAACATAATAATTTGTACATACATCCCTGGGGATAATGCACATCTGTGTATAAAGTTCTGGAATTTTAGGCCAAATCTTTAATGTGTAAAATTACTAAAATGTATTAGAAAGGCGAAGCAAGGTCGCACAGACCCGGGGTTTGGACTGATCTGTGCTGCACATAATATGTAATGTGTGTATATAATTTGCCAAGAGATTGCAAGGGTATACATTTATGTTTTTGGCAAAATCGGATTTTAAGTAAAGTAAATGTGAGAGTTTCTGGACATTGTAAAACTCACCCCATAAACCTGACATAATTCCCTTGGAAGTCCAACCAGTTGAAAGCAAGGTGGAGACTAGTACCCCTGCCCAATCCAAGTAGTTTAGTGGCGTGCGTAGTTAACCATGCCCAGCCTCTACCTTGATGATGTAATTTTACACTATAAATAGGGGTCCCTAACGAGACACCCAGACACTCTTCCTGATTATCCTGCACAGGCGTCCTGTTCCTGTTTCATCTATCCAGACTCCAGATCCCCACTACAAGGCCAAGCATTGCTGATCCTGCTCCAGCAAGGCCCGTGAAAACCCACTAATCTCCCATTAACCAGGAGAACACAGTGGTGCCATTGGTATCCTGATCCAGATTTTCTTGCTGCCACTCGCTTCATAATGCCATCCTGCTACCCTGATGACCCATAGTTTCCAGTAACCAGAACTGCCAGTCCAGAAGTGCTACCCAGTAACCAGTCCCTGCCCAGCTGTTCCTGTCCCGCTGATTTTGTCCAGCTGCCCTTTGTTAGACCAGATCCGTGTGGTGACCAGAGCACTGACTGTCCAAAATCCAAAAGTAAAACGTGGACTGCGAGTATCAATAGGAACCCATACAAATTAATTGTATACTTTGCCTTGCTTTGTCGTATCCAAATCTCTAAGCTATCCTATTCTGACCCCGATATCTTGTTAAAATTGTCATCATTATATGTGAAACCCCGCCTTTGATTCCTAGTGCCAGCGCCGATTTTCTCTTCATTATTGTTTTGCATAGAACCTAACCCATTAGCGATTTTAATTAAATAAATGTATTTCCCAAAAAGGAAACGGGGTACACCACGTTGAAGGGTTACAACGGCTACGTAACTGTGGAGATTCACTGGTGGCATTCTCTTTTTCTTAGTCATTAAATTCAGTTTAAGTAAAATTTGCAATCCATTTTAAAGCCGCTTTTCGGTTTTTCACTGCTCTATTTTCCTAAAAACGCACCTCACTCTATCTTGCATAACTCACTCAATTTACCAGCTATAGACCTAATTTCACTTCCACATTGTACCTATGATCTGTAGCTACACCCCAACACAAATACCGCATTGCGATTTACAATATTTTACCCTTTATTTTTTAAAACCGCTTTGGTAATTTTAGGCAGGAATTGAAAAGTTTGCTAATTTTCCAACGTGTTATTTGCTGCAAACAGGTTTTGCAACCTGCCACTCATTTTCAAACTGTATGCTCTTAGTTATACATTGCTTGTGATTGCTTGTTCTTCTACATGGTTGCTGTAGTTAGTGAGGAATAATATTTGTTTCAAGGTTGTTACACACATTCATTCATTCATCAATTTATGAGTGTCATTTTTAGCATTGCCATGGTTTAAAATCCGTTTTTCTATCTTGTTTGGAGAGGGAAGGTCCAATTGCAATTCTGTTTTCCATTTGTCATTCCTGATTACCTACCAGTTCTGTTTATCCATTTCGAATTGATTATTTGTGGGTAGCAGGAACATTGCAGGGTGAAATTCTAACTCAAGTGCTACCTTACCTATTCTCAAAATGTGCTCCTATTCCCTATTGTTTTGTAGATGTGTCAATATTAAGTTAAACTAAGTGCATTGCTTAACTTCCTATTGTTATTATCACCCCATTGGTGATTGCTGCCCCAAATTAAAAAGTGTATGATTTCTTTTAATTTTCAAATAAATACATACATATTATATTTCACCAACCAGACTGGTTCATGGTCCACTGTGACCGGGGGTATTTGTAAAGGGGTGTGATATGAGTGGTGTACCATCGCAATATTGAATCTAATCTAAAACATAAGCATTTCAATCTCGCGCTGCATACTCAGCTGAGACGTAGGTGTGCGTCGCGTGATTGAAATCCTTAACACACCTTAACCTTTTCTTACTGGTTGCCCAGGTGTGGAGTTTCTCACAGAGTAATGCCTTTTTGGTCCTGAAGAAAGCATTCTGCCAATGATCAGATTATTGCCCCCTTTCTGCATTAATGTCTATGAAGTTAAGCAATGCTTAGTAATTCTCGTGGTTTTTAATAATCGTCAGCAGTTGGTGCATTTTTACTGAATCTAAGTATATTGTGGTACCACATAGAGTTGTATTTATTTGCCATTATTAGTCTTCTTTTGCCTGAGTAAGAAGTGGGCTATTATATTACCTGGACCTTATTTTACTTAATAAAGGAATTGTGTTAGCACATGACATAATATGTGTGGACATTCCGTTGTGGGGAGCCTGGGGACTAACTGTACCTACGAACCAGCCTACATCACCTCCCTTGAGTCTCAGCCTTGGTTGTACATCCATAGCTACCATTTAAGAACCTTGGAGGGGTGCTCTGTGCCGCTGCCCAAACTATATAGTGGACATACGTACATATGCCGACCTTCAGTCTTTACAGGCACCCCTCTTTTGCAGTGGGAACTATCAGCCATTAGGGGGTGCACAGTGGAAATTGATTGCAGCCAGCATCAGGTGTTGGCTCCATGACATCCCCGGAAGCCAGACATCCAGGTAAGACTTTACACCTCCTCTCTGAATCTGAAAGTTTTCCAAGGATCTATACTCTCCCTACAGTCCCGCATCTCAGGCCAACATTATTTCTTCATTTACTACATCCTTTCAAACGTTTGTGTAGGATACACAAATCAACATTAAGTTCTCAACTGGCTAACTAGATTCCAACATCATTTAAACCTTCCTAATCCAGGACTGGAATATCGATAATAGCCTTTGCATAATTACTTCAAGAAAAGTTAGATGCTATGTTGGTCCCGTTTTAAAATCACACAATGCATATTTTGATACCTCTTATTGGACTCGACTGAAAAATCTGAAATATCTATGCAGAGATGGAACAAAACGTTAATCTACAAAGTCCCACAGATGGCTTAATCAGATGTTGAAAATGTAATGTTCTGAAAAGAAAAGCCACAGCACAGTTCATCCCTAAAACAAAAGAATAAAAAGGAACGTTTTATGGCGGAACATAATTAATGCAATATGTGTCTTGAATTGCTTTCTTATCTAAAAGGCCATACAACCCCTTTGGAAGTAGAGGACACAAAGGGTTGAAAACAGTACACATTCTGAGTGTTGCATTTAACAGAAAGAAAACAACAAGAAAAAATAGATTCTTTTCACATGTAACCATTAAGTTAGGTGCAAGCAGTCTTAACGTGAGCACTGCTTATTTCCTATAAATACTGATGTTATTGTAAAAGGCATATTGAAGTAAAAGGTTTAAAACAGGGTCAGTTTGTATTTCAATCACAGAGTCTAAAAAGTGTTTTGGAGACTCTAAGTAGTGTCAGGACTATACAATTTGGCACTACAAAAATGTGCTCTAACGTTTAACTGGTGCAGTCTTCAATGTTACCTCACTCTGCCTTCAAAATGGTTTCCTGGCTTGCATACAGTATGGCAAATGAAAAAAAGATACACATTTTTGGGCTTTTGTCTGCTGTTATCACAGTTTGTCTCATGCTTGTTAGTGAGTGCCAAACAATTCAGCTTAGAGTCCCAGGATTTCTGTTGTGGTAGATGCTTCCATGATCACATCTTGACTACACTATCGCAAGAGCCTTTACCTAGGCCATCCTAACCATTTAACCCATAAGTTTCTGTCCATTCAAAATTTGACAAAACAGTTAATTTCTAAGAGACGTCATTGCATTCTTGAGATCTGTCTATTTCAGCTGGCCATTGCACCTATCACGAAAAACGAACATGTCAGAAAACGTATTGTACCACCATCAGTTCCCTTACCTGCTAGCCTCTCTATCAAGAATTGAGATCTGAGGAAACTAATCCCCATGCCAGAAAAAGACATTTATTAAAAATATCCACTTGTCTGTTCACTAGGTTTATATTGTTACTTACTTTTGATGTACTTTGTTCTCCTGCTTGTTGCTCTTGAATTTGCCATTGTACGGTTCTTTGACTGTACCTGTCCTAGAAAAACCTGCTTTTTTTGTACGTACCTGATCTAACTATCCCCAGAGCATTGAATAATCAAATGTCTTTTCAAATGGTACGTTAGCTTCGAGAAGGGTGTGCTGCAAATGTTAATTGTCACAGTTGACACCTCATTAATCATAAATGCGTTATATTTATTTTAATGTATTGAATTTCTATATGGCTTTTGCCTAAGAGCTCAACAGTACAAAACGATGGTACAATAAAATGATAGCTATGTATTACAAACAAAAATGATTAAGATGCCAGCAGATGAGCGTAAATACGTTTAATAGAAGAGCAAAAGCAACGTAAAGTGATTGATTGATATTTTATTTCTATCGCGCTCGCTCGTACACAAGTGTTTCAGAGCGCGACAAGGCAAGGGAGGGGGACAGGGGAGAACAAAACAGCGATCTTACTAGGCCTAGTGATATTGAGAACGCTCAAGTGCATGGGAGAGGGGGAAGGGAAAATTGCATGGAAGGAGGGATAAGTGGAAAGTTTGAAGCAGAGGAGAAACGGAATAAATAAATAATAAAGGCAACAAACAATGGTAATGCAGCCAGCAATTTGCAAGTGCTAGGTTTAAGCAGAAGACAGGGTAGGTCTGATGAGTGCAGGAAGACAAAGGGGGGGGGCTGTATGGGTACAGATACAGACCCCAGTGCAAGGGTGGCCCGGAGGCAGTGTGCGAGGGTGGCAGGGTGAGCAGGTACCTGGGCCCGAAGGACAGAGGGTGGTCAGGTGCACAGTGCCAAGAGAGAACAGATCAGCAGGGGAGAAGGGGAGCGAAGGCAGAAGAAAAGAGGAAGGTCTTGAGGTGCTTCCGGAACCGGAGATGGTTCTCCTCAAGTTTTAGTGTTCCAGAGGGAGGCCCCAGCCGAAGACAGAGATCTACCCCCAGCTCGTTTCTTTGAAAAACGACTGACCCTGAGGGAGTTGGAGGGAGAGGAGCGAAGAGCTCGAGAGGGGAGGTATTTGCGGAGGGATAGCTGAAGGTATTTTGGACCCAGGCCCCAGAAAGCCTTGTGGACAATGCAGAGGATTTTAAATGTAACCTTTGCATCCACTGGGAGCCAGTGGAGAGATTTCAGACCTGGAGAGATATGATCCCAGGGCTGGAGGCCAAGGACAAGTCTCGCAGTCCTGTTCTGGATTAGTTGCAGAGGGCGGAGAGTAGAGGCAGGTAGATTTAGAAAGAGGCTGTTACAATAGTCCAAGCTAGAGAGGACCAGACCTTGGGATACCATGAGCTTCTGGGGGAAGGAGAGGAAAGGCAGAGTACCTCTGAGGAGGTGCAGTCAGAAATGTGACTTTTTAGAGACCCCGAGGTTCTTAGCCTCGCAGGTGGGGGTAGGAGGAGGGCCAAGGGAGGCCGGCCAGAGAGTGAGGGGAAAGGATGGTGAAGGTGTGCCGATGAGGAGGATCTCCGTCTTGCTGGCATTCAGACAAAGATCATTGGCGGAACACCAATCTTGAATGGCAGTTAGGCAATCAGAGATGAGAGAGGGAGAGGAGGTGACAGAGGGCAGCCTGAAAATGAGTTGAGTGTCGTCAGCGTAGCACTAGAAATTTGAGCAGAAAGTGGAAATGCAGTGGGCGAGAGTTGCCAGGTATTGGTTGAAAAGCCAGGGCGAGAGGTTAGACCCCTGGCGAACACCACAGGTAGAGAGGAAGATAGATGAAAGGAAGGACCCAAGTTGGACCTGGAGGGTCGGTCTGAGAGGAAAGAGGTCAGCCAGGCCAGAGCCTGATCAGTCATACCCAGGTTTTCACAGAGACGGTTGAGCAGGATGGTATGGTTGACTGTGTCGAAGGCAGAAGAGAGATCAAGGAGGATGAGGACAAAGGGAATGTTAGAGTCAAGGTTGGAGAGCAGATCTTCACGGATGTTCAGGAGAGCAGTTTCCATGCTTCTGGCAGCTCTGAAGCCAGACTGGTGGTCATGGAGACAGCCAACAGAATTGGAATAAAGGTTAAGCTGAGAGATGGCCAACTTTTCCAGGAGTTTGTCAAGAAAGGGACTAATGGAAATTGGGCGATAGTTAGCTGGACAAGAAGGATCAGCTGTGGGTTTCTTGAGAAGAGGATGAACAAAGGAGTGCTTCAGAGGGGAGGGAAAGGATCCCGAGGCAAATTAATGGTTGCAAAAATCAGCAAGGGCCGGAGCAAGGGTGTCACTGTGGTCCTTGATGGTTTTAGAGGAACAGGGATGAACCTGCTTTGACAAGGCTTTCATAGATCAGACTTGTCTGGCGACCTCGTCAGGGGTGAAAAGAGGAAAGAACGAGAAGGATAGTGGGAGGGTGGCTAAAGGAGGGTCAGCAAGCACAGATGGAGAGGGGAGAGGAGGAGTGTGGGTGGAGAGGGTGGACAGGATGTCCTGGCTTTTTTAAATGAAGTGAGGGGCATGGGCATTGCAAAGAGCCTGGGAGGCAACAGGAGGGGTAGAGACTGCAGCAGGGTTGGCCAGCTCCTTTCAGATTTTAAAGAGTTCGGCCAAGTTGTTAGATGCCGCAGAGACACAAACTTGAATGTGGACTCTCTTCTTTGTGAGGACAGAGAGTCGGTATTGCCTTTGTAGCAGGCGACAGGCCAGTTTGTAGGAGGATGAACAGGACGTCCTCCATTTCCTCTCAGCTGCCCTACACTTATGTTTAAGTGTAGCTAGGTCAGAGTCATACCAGGAATTGCACTTGGCTTTGGACTTCAAATGGATCCTCATGACAGGGGCAAGAGCATCAAGCGTATCAGAAATTAAAGAGTAGAGCAGAGACAGGGCTGTGTCAGGATGTGAGACAGCCAAAGGTGGAGGGGGAGGGGGGGAGAAATTGGCAGCAAAAGCCTCAACTGACACACGGTTCATGGGCTGGATGTCCGAGAAGATAGGTGGCAGTGTTGGGGTAGGCTTGGCTTGGGGGGAAGAGAGGGAGAGACGAGATGAGAGGAGGGAGTGATCGCTCCATGAGAGAGGAGTGGTCAGAGGGATGAGAGGGGGAGGTCAGAGGAGATCAAGACATTGAGTGTGTGTCCTGCAGAGTGAGTCGGGCCAGAGGGGACGATGGACAGGGAGAGGGAGTCGCAGAGGTCACAGAAGAGTACAGAGGAGGAGCAAGGAGAGTCTAAATGTATATTTAGGTCACTGAGGAGGAGTAGTTGAGTGGTAGAGGCCAGGAGGGAGGAGGAGAGGTCTGCCCACTCAGAGAGAAATGAGGTGATTTGACCAGGAGGCCATTAGATGGTAACCACAGTAAGAGAATGGGTAGGTGAGAGAGAAAGCCTACAGACAAGGCATTCAAAAGAGGAGTAGGTCTGAGTGGGAATGATAGAGGCAGGAATCCTCTATCATTCCCAGGAAAGATGAGGGCTACTCCCCCACCGGACTGGGAGGATCTGGGTGCTGCTAGGATCAGGGAGGAGAGCGTCAAAGCTTGTGACAGAGCTGGCTGTGAACCATGTCTCAGTAAGACCTAGGACATCAAGGTCTAGTTCTTTAAGGAGTGGAGGAAGAGCAGTAAGAAAGCAATAACATGTTCCTGTACTTGGGAGCAAGAAAGGAGAAAGATCGAAAACAGGATACTTTAGAATCTAAAAGAGGCTTGATTGGGGGGAGCAAACCATGTTTGCATTTAAAAACAATGCACAAGAAGTGAAAAAACAGGTGAGATTCAAAGGATAACCAGGCAATCAGGAGTAGGGTATTAGAAATGTAAGCTTGACGGGGAAGGAGAAAAAGACTATGATTAGAAGAGATATAGATCGAGCACCAGGGGGCAAGACAATAAGCAGGAAGGCCAATAGGAAGAGCTGAGCAGTAGTCCAATCTCCATAGAACCGGAAAGGAAATAAGAAATTTGGTGATGTGGAATGATAATTGAGAAGGAACACCACCAAAATTAAAAAGATGAAAGAGACAGACCCATGCTGTTTTGGAGATGTGAGAGTGAAAGAAAGGGAGTAATCAAAAGTGACCACATGACTCCGAGCGGTAACGGCCATGGATATGTGTGATGCAGGAAAATGAGAGAAATAGGAGGACGAATGGAGGCAATAGAAGATGAAGTGAACATAAAGAAGGTTTGGTTTAGATGGATTAAGATGAAGAAGAAGTGAATGCCTACATGCCTGTAAAGCGTGCAAACAAGCAAACAATTAGTGCACTCTATTATTAGCTAACTCATAACAGTTCATTCAACATACATGAATCTGTTCAGTGATTTTCTCGGTTGCGCAGGATACATTTTTTTTAACACTGCCTTATTTAATTTGTATTTTATGACTATTTCTATAGATAAAGGAAATGTATTTAAGAGTTCCAAGCATCTGACTATTGTACTGATTTTAGCATCCTGCTAATGATTATTTCCGATCATCCAAAAGCAGTGAAAATGTAACAGTAGTTGTATGTGATGTTTTATCTTTCATTAGCACCAAGCAGGGGGAGCCAGCCAATCAGATGGCTAGGAATGCCATCTTGAACCTCTGGTACAAGCTTGTGTTCCAAGCTGCCAGATGTACGGCACCCCGACCACTATCCGCTCAATCCCTCCGCCCCCCGCAGGCTGCCAGGGAAAGGGAAGAGGGGCTCCATACAGAGCCCCGCGTTCCCTTCCCATGGCAGCCATCTTTTAAAGGGATTTTTTATTTTTTTTTTATTTTTTATCGGTTTATTACAAACCTTTAAAATGTTTACAAACGGACAAACAGCACTAGACTTCGTCAAGAGAGAAATGTCCGTTGACAGTCCCTTAACAGTCCCTTAGCCATCGCTTAGCGATACCCCTCCAAGATTGCCAACAACAATACAAGACATTGTCACCCTTGAACATCAACCGACAGTGCGTTCAGTCGATTTTCAATCAACATCAGGAATCGGGTTAATGGTAATATCAGCTTCCTGTCACATCCCTGAAACATAGAAGCCCACCACTCATCCGCACAACGGGAGGGGTAAATTGCTCCCCAAGGCCCCAGATGAAATGTCCTTTCAGAGCGAAGCTTAGTGCAAAATAGCACCAAGTGCTTTAGGGTTTCCTTGTCTTTAGTGCATATTCTACACTTCAAGGATGCAACTTTATTTGCTCGCCAAGACGCCAGCCGTTCACTAGTTTTAAATGCATTCAGCCGCATCAGCATGAACACTCTTCGGGCCTGTGGGCCTGGAAATAATTCAATGTAACGTTGTAAGATGTTGAAAGGCCTTATCTCAAGCGGGGCGTCCTTCATCATGGCAGCTGTGGTGCGTCGAGTACAAGTTTGTTCCCAGTCCGCATGCCAGATTTTTAATTTAGCAGCGTTCGGGTCGTTATGCAGCTGGTCCATGGTGATTCCATGAATACTTAAGATCTCTTCGCATCTTTTCGACCACAATGATAACATGCTATTATATGCCGATGGAGGGTCGTGAAAGATGTCAAATTGTGGAATGTACTCACGCTGGCGCGATTTTCGAAATAAGCTTATTAGGGCCCAGCACACCCTTGCATGTAACGAAATAAGTGAAATTTCGTACCTCACACAAGCAGTAGCAATCCCCCGAGGCAACGCCAGTACCTTCGACCAAAAGCAGTGCTCCAGCGAGGACCATGTCTCATAACTACAGCCCAAGGCGTTTTCTGCACCATATAGTAACACTGGGATTACCTTCTGATGGTAAAAGGCAAGGACCGTTTTTAGTGAAAATTTCCCATATTTGTTCCGTATGATGGCTGCTTGACTGGCCAATTGTTTGCATTTCCTTTTATTTTCAGTTATCCAAGGGCCATCATTGACTGATGAATTTAGTAACATTCCAAGATAATTTACATTCAGAGATATCTGGATGGTGTCACTACCCAAATGCCATCTTGGTTGACTTTTCTTGTTTTGACTTCCGCTGTTAAGATTTTTTAGCACCATAATTTCACACTTTTTAGTGTTTATTACCAAGTGGTTTGATACAACATATTGGGCAACTGCGTTCAATTTCCTCTGCAAACCTACGGGAGTTAGATCCATGAGAACAAGGTCGTCGGCATATAACAGCCAACTTAAGCAGGTCTTGCCAATCTTCGGCGGAAAAGATCTTACGGCATTGATTGCCAATCCAATATTGGAGATAAATAGGCTGAATATTGCAGCTGCTAAGGGACAACCTTGCTTTACCCCCTTATAGGTTTTAATTGGGGTTGTTACGTTTCCAGTTTGATCCAACCGGATTTTTATGGAGGTTTCAGAGTGCAATTCGCGGATTGCTGCCAATAAGTCGACAGGACATCCCCAACTTTGCAATTTTGACCACAAGCGGGACCTGTCAATGGTGTCGAAGGCACAAGAAAAGTCGATAAAGGCCAAGTAGACCTTAGATTTAGATTTTAATGCTTCCATTTTCAACAAATTTAGAACTAACAAGTTTAAAGAGCAGCCCACTTGCTTTACGAAACCTGATTGTCTTTTATCTACGTGATTAGACTCATTTGCCCATTTCACCAGTTTGTGTTGCAACATTGTGGCATAGATTTTCCCCAAACTGTCGAGTAAGGCCACAGGACGATAGTTCTTTGGGCATGATCTGTCGCCTTTCTTAAATATTGGGACAATAACCGCAGATTTCCAGGATTTCGGAGTTTTTTGAGATTTGCAAATCCTATCGAATAGGATTACGCATATGGACGCCCATAGCTCAGGCTGTTGTTTGATCGTGAAATTGGAGAGCCCATCCGGTCCAGGAGCTCTTGATTTTTTTGCTTTGTTAATAATAGACACAATCTCTTCTCTTGGGAACGTCAAATTCCATGGATTCGCGGATAATCCCAAGGTGGTAATCTCAGGGATTTTATCTTTATATAGGGCTTCAAAATGATTAATCCAGGTTTCTTCTGAAACCATGCTGGACTGTAGTGCCAATTGAGGAGCCTGAAAGTTGTTAATGAGTCTCCAAAAATCACTCGTGTTTTTGTTTTTTAAAGTATTTAACATCTGTTCTGCATCGTTTTGCACTTGTATGTATTTGTGCATTTTCAACCAATTTTTGTATTTTTGCTTTGCCGCCTTTACTTCTAGTCTACGAGTGACCCTGTCGAGAGCCTTAGCTCTCCTTATGGCTGTGCGCATCATTCGTTTTTGCGTCAATATCTCAATATCAAAATGGTGGGCACGGACCATATTGGGGTTTTTGGAGCCCACTTTTACCGTTTTGAATTGTGTCAAAAGATGTTCATATTCAAGGTCAGCACTCGGATGACAATACTGGAGCATCACCCCCTTAACCTCGCTCTCCTCTAGTCTTAAGCGAACCCTGTTAGATTCAACCTCGAGCTTGTGAGTCCATTTTGGTCTTTGAATGGTGCAGCTTGATACAAATTCCATAAGCAACATGTTGTGGTCGCTATGATCTTTTTCACAAATCCGCAACGATTGTATCCTCAGATGTAAAGCTTCGGATGCGAACATAAGGATGAGTCCTTACGGTGCCATGTTTGCATAGCTGGTAAATCGCCGCGAGTGTTACCATTCAACATCTGAAAGTTACGCAGATTCATTTCAGTTATCCAAGCCAATGCCAGTGAGTTTTGGGCTAACTGTGGCTCCTTACATAGATCAATGTTTAAGTCGCCGCACAGGAGAATCTTTGGAGAGTCTGAATGTTCCATCAGATGATCAATAACGCCGGTGATCTGGTCAATGAACTCCATTTTACCGGCACGTAGATGGTTCCAATATACGTTCAATATTATCATCATGTCTTTCTGGAAGACCCGTCTCCCTAAATTTTCAATGGTGGTTTCCTGAATATATGGAGAGTGATTAACGGAATTTATGACGCGCCAGCCAGAGGACTTTCTGACCATCGTTAGAAGCACTGACATAGGGCGACCCATCTTGGCTTTTATAGCCGGATTTATTACAGACTCGAAGTCCGCTATGAGTGGTAATTCACTTAGCCATGTTTCCTGTAGGCACACAATTTGAAGCTTTTCTAACCAAGGTTTGTTAAACAGGTGAAAAAACCCTCTGCGTACGTCCCATTGTAGGAAGGAAAATCCATTTCTTTTAGAACCCCGGATTACTCGCTTCGCTCAGGCTGATAACTTGGGCTGTCCGGCCATTATCCCCCATTCCAGCCCCTGGAACAGGGGATGAACATGACAATGATGACATATCTAAAAAGGCAAGTAGCAAGTAGTTTGGCTACTGAAATAACCACCTCTAACTTGTATGATTAAAAACACACCTACATGCATATACAAGTTGAAGTGGGGAGTAGTTAGTGGTGACATGAATAGACAGGTTGGTGACAGGCTTAAAAAAACACATACAGCAAAACATAATGTGAGTGACAAGGGAGTGACAAGTAATAAAAGGCTGAATAAAACCATATGTAAACATAAAAAAACACTGGCCTCTATAGACAGATCCAATTTCACATTTACCCTTGTGTGCTGACAATCTCTCCTCTCATACTCATATTTCTCATATTATGAAGGATTGCAATCACTAAATGTTTTTAATTTGCTATTAACAATAACATTATGCAGGTAATTTGATCTCCCAAAGGGTGGTCTGCTAAGCTACCCCTATTTTGCCAAGCTCTATGTCAAAAGCATGGTGACACATGTGCCCTTCTGAATCATTCTCCTGATATGCAGTACCTGCTCTTAAGTGGCACAGAGCAGGTTCAGAGATCACAGGTCCCCAGTTTGACAGCTGCTGTAACAGCAAAATCACTGCAGTTCAATGACTGTATTGAAGATATTCACCTCTGTTCTAAACCAACAAAAATATGATGAACCCTCTATCTGGTGTCAGTTTCATTTATAAACATAAAACATGCCTGAACTAGGGTTCACAAATGTATTACAGCTGCTTCTGATTCACAGCATACCAGTATTAAGCCTTTGTGCTCAGACAGCTGTGTGGATTCCAGGCCCTTGTCTGTATTGCAGTGGATGGAACAGTAGGGCAGTTTGCTTGCCTCCTTTCACTCTCCAAGGGGAATGGTGATGCCCTCTTTCCAGCCCTGTAATCTCCTAGCCAGAGGTGAATGAGAGCATGGAATCAAAGAGCTAGGTACAAGGGGAAAAATCTGCCTCACACTAGTGGGTTGCACAACAGAGTGATTTAGAAGTTGTAGGCAGGAAAGAAGGTAGAATTAGGAGAGACAGGGAATACAGTTAATTTTGGGGATTCTCCATCTTTATTTATGCAGGCTCATATTACTGCCTGTACCCTCCATTTCCTTCAGAACACTACACTATGGTTGTGGCCTCAGAAGGAAAAGGGCACTTGTCTCAGGGAAGAGGAAAAGATTCCTTAAAGTGGCTTGCTTTCCACCAATTCCCTGTGGCCCTTTGCCAATAAAATAGATGGGCTCCCACTTCTTTTTTTTTTTTTTGTACCATTGAGGGCATAAGCAACAATTCATTTGGAGCTCTTTTGGGAGAGTGTGATCTTTCCAAAGCACTCAGCCATTAAGGTGATGAAGGACCCATCTTTCCAGGGCAACATGTGTGGACTTTTGCTGTAAACAAGGAAGTCTCGCTCAACTCCAAACCACCCGAGGTTGGGAGAGCAGAGTATAAAGGTACTCACCCTGTCTCAGAGACCCTGTCATGGGTTGAACGGCATCTGCAGGGTCAGATCCGCCAGGAGCCTTGTTTTACAACATCAAAATAGTTGAACCACATTCAAACTCTGTTAACCTGTACAAGAGGGCGGAGCGTCCTTTGACGGGCCCATAGGTCATAGATCGCCCTCTAGTACCTTTAGGACAAGATAGCTGCACCTTGAGGAGGCTGGGGTGCAAGATTTTCTTACTCCGACACAATTCAATAAGGACAACTCAATAGTTTGGCAAAGGGAAGTCTGTTTAATGACAGGTACAAAAAACGGGAAACACATGGTAATCAACAGAGTCGTGATCGCCTGTCTCGCTTCAACTCCCAACTTCTTCATGCTAACAGTAACTTTTGTAGCAAATTTGCATCATCATTGACGTGTAAAACTCATAAGTTTGACATGCAATTCTATTTGTTGGAAAAGGTAACTTAAGTATTGTGCTCTATCTGTATATGGTAACAGTGTGTGCGGATTGGATAACTCTTATCGGGTGGGCGTCTACGTCCATCCCTTTACATCACTCGTGATAGACGTCACTACAACTACCACATCTGATTGGCTCTACAAACTATAGGATCCTAGATTATTTGGTCCATTGTGATTGGGTGGGTTACACCACTAGGCATAAATCTCCACTTTAATTAGCAGCATGCAGAACTGACACCCAGATGTGGAGTGCCCCAAGATTCACCCTGCCTCCCTTCCAACAATCAGTGCTTTAGGGCTATGTGTGAATTAGTTGGCTGAGGATGGCCTTGAAACTGTAGCTTCTTATCAGGAAATGTTATGGCATCCTCGGGTTCTGGGTGACATCAGACGTTGGTACCTCTTTGCCCTTGGCTAGTCACGTGTCTGTTCACCGTGAATCTGCTTCATTTTCCTTCTTTTCATAAATTTGATTCTTTGTTCAGCCTAGCCACCTGCCTGGGGCCTCCTTATCTCGACCTTCACTGGCTGGCAGTCATACTCTGAAGTTTCGGTTCTTCAGAGTTGCTGCTCTCCTCCCTTCCTGGAATTTAACTCGAATTCCCAAGCATGAGCTTCTTCTTGCTGAGTTTTCGATTCCGCTCTTCCCTTCTGGCTTTAGCTGGAATATGAATCTCGGCCTTGATGGCCCCTTGCAGCCTGGGCTTAGTTCTGCTTCACAAAATGGAGTCGCACTTGTATAGCATGCTTCATTGAGGTAGATATATAATTGGCACATGCCGCTCTAAGCTTCTACTAAGCATTGCAAGCAGTACCGTTTACTTAGCTTCTTGCATTCTGAGCCTATTTACATGCATTCAGTCAGTTGCACAATTCGATTCTGGGTACGTTCTTTGTGCTGCAACTTGGTATCTTTTTATACGTATGTCACATCATTATTCTTTACCTTTCGTCCTTGTATACCTTCTTTTGCTTGTCGTTTTATGGTTATCTGTATGTCACGTCTGGGCTCTTATGTCGTCACCAATTGCCTTCCATGAGGCTCTGTGGGTCTCTTCAGGGACAGTCTGTAAGTAATGTTCGTTTTGTGTCAGCTGCTGGTATGGTTGTCTCAGTGGATACCTTGCAGCCCACGGTTGTCTGGTTATTGGCGCTTCAATAGGTATACATGTCCTTCTGATGGGTACTGCACAGGGCCTCACCGTGGCTCTCTGTTGGTTCATTTGCTCCTTATACGTCACATATCTTGGCAAGTATGCTTATGGCATCTCGAGATGGGTGGCTGGAGTGCAGGCCATATTTGGGACCTCCTCTACAAACCAAACTTGAAACAGTGGGAACTGGCCTTGTCACCTATGGCAATCTACTGACATTTAAAACACCAGTTTTGCATCCATTGATCCAGCTTGACAATGCCCTGTGTGAAACAAAGCACATCACCTTTTTGGCTAAACAGCTAGCTCACCACTGTAGACAAACAAAACATGATTACATTAAAATATATAGGGCCGCTAATTACCACCCACATCATTTGCTATTACCAAAAGGATCAAAAGTGGTGGTAAGGGGATATTTGGTGGATTTATTAATGGATTGATAATGCTGTGTATCATATTTAAACACAGTTAAACACAAAGGAAAATCAATAACTTTAAATAACAACTCCACATAACTGAACAATTCACATTCAACGGATTTAAAACTGCAAATTGTTTATCATTGTGTACCTCATCCAATGCGAGACATACACAAAAAGGAATTCATGTATGCAATAACTAACAGAAACTGTGTGAAAGAATGAAGCTGTACAGACATGTCATCTCAAAATATGAAAAAGAAACACTGCTAGCACATTATTTCAAACTAGATGGATGCACACTTAAGAACAGGCCCATTTTGGTATTGAAGGAAGAGCTCCCAAATACTAGACTCAGAAGAACATGTGAACACATGTGATTGAAGATGCTTAACCTAAAGTTTGAATATTTAAATGAGTTTCATGTCTGACTATGTGAACTCTGAAGCCTAAAACATCAGGAAACATAGCATGAACACACACATGACCCTCAAATACATGTGTGTGTTGGTAACTATACTCTCTTGCTAAAACATTGACAACAAACAAAATTTACTAAGAACTGACCAGCTAAAATGCATAGCATTGTACAGTTATTTTTGTAATGTATTAGTAATTGTTAAAACCACAAGCAGCCTGGATTTGAAAACTTAAATGTCTGGCACAGTTTTTCATCAAAGCAACTGTACCTGTAAAATGTAAACATTATCACATGTTTCCACCACTTTTCTTAAACCCTGTATGCTGAGACATTACCTCCATGGACAGGAATACACATATTTGTTAAGTTCACTAGGCGCCAATTTTAGCACAAGTATCTTGGGCCTCATTACGAGGTCGGCGGTAAGGGGTTAACGGCAATGGTAAGGATGCCATTGCCGTTAACCCCTTACTGCCGCATTACGAGGTCACTTAGCGGGTCCCGCTAAGGGCGCCTGGTTTTACCAGGCGCCCTTAGCGGGAGCCGCTAAGGGACCAGGGAGCTAGCGGGCCCGTTATTAGCTCCATCCCCATTCCCATTGAGCCCTATGGGGGTTCGAATGGGAATGGGGAATGGTTCTCAGAATGGGGACTTACTGGGTCCTCCAAGGTTGGAATGACCCGTTAAGTCCCTATTCCGAGAACCCTAACCCGGAATGTGGTAAGGGAGTAGCCATGGTGCTAATAGCACCATGGCTACCTCAAACCTGATGAGGCCCATTGTCTGCGTTTATAATCTAAATGTATGAATTTATTTCAACAATGTTTTATTTCTAAGTGATCTGTCTGCAAGCTAAAAATTATTTATTGTAGATTTACAACTGTTAGATAAGATGAACACAGCAGTGTGTTGTCTCTCCCCCCACTTTGACATATCAATTGATCAGAAAGGTCCCTGAGACTTCGAAACATTTTTCACCCACAAGTGCCTATCCAACCAGGCTCCTATTTACCTTTCCAACATTATCTCCTGACAATCCACAACAAGGCCTACCAGATGAACCCACTGCATCACCATTCCATGCTTTAAGCAACAACGCATGTGCAGTTGGGGTTAGCTTCCCAGTCCTCGCTGCTAAGAAATGGAATGCCCTCCCTTTGTCTCTGAGAGAGGAACCATCATTCCTTCTATTCTGGAAAAAAGTTAAAGTTTGGCTTTATGAGCAAGACCTCAGTTTGGTCGCATAAACAGAAAGGCAAATGGATGTTATCACTATCTGATGTATATATGTAACTCTAACTCTGCACCATTTTACTGATGACTGATGTAGATCTGTACATTTTTATATGCAACTTTTATGAATCCTATGTTGTATCTTGACTGACTGATGTATATCTGTAAATTTTTGTATGCAACTTTTATGCTTCTTATTGCTGTACTCCTGTTTTGTTTCTGCGTGTAACTTGTAAGATTAATGCCCAGTTGCCTTTGGGCTTGGGGCGCTCTACAAATAAAGTAAACTAAACTAAACATTACAGAACATCTTCACTCAGCCCAATCCAAAAATACCAGATTTATTCAGCGTGTGGCCAATGTGAGCTATTCCTGGAATGATACCAATAAATGTCAAATCAAATGTCTACACCTATTCGGCATATAGAGCCTTAGAAAGTGTTTCGAACTATTGTTTTTACTAGTATTAATCACTAGTTCAATTCATCGTCAGTAGCTATAGAACAAGCTGACTTTGCCAGGCCAATAATTCCCTTAATACCTTTCTTTCTGACCGCTGGAGCTTATCAAATTTAGCAATCCCCCAGATGAAGGAACCATAGAGACCAATCCCCCTGGATTTTGCATAATATATGCAAAGGATGACATGTATTGGTTGCCTGTCTATATGTATGATAGAGGAAATGAGAATGTCAATTACTTGGGTCATTAAGGCAGTTTGTCTGTCTACATGGGATGATCCTCACAGAGTCTCATTAGTTGTTGCACCCAGGCAAATACATTTCTTCACTCGTACCAAGTGTGTATAAGTCAAGAGAACATTCACTTCCTGTTTCTGCTTTCTCCCAATTAGCAAAATGTTTGATTAGGTCAGATATATAGGCAAAACAAGGGGGGGTCTGGGAAACTCTCTACCAGCACGAACACAACCCATTGACTTGTTCTTGGGTGGATGGCCCCTGGGAGAGTCTCAACCAAGTCTTTAGCTCACTGTTCTTTTCACAGAGAAGACATTTCCCCACATATCAGTCTTTGTCCTGCCCAGGGGAAGTCCAGCACCGAAATGCTAGGCAATTCTCCTCTGAACAGGAGTACCACAGCAACCCCATACACGTGTTTCAGCCTTGTTGTCAGATATATAGGCACTATGCACGTTTTTTCCCCATCAGCAGCCGCTGACCCTATGCCCATTACCTGTGTTGTGCCACAGGGTTCTTGCGTCTCCCCCACCCTGTACAACATTTTACAAAGCCCCTTTTCGATTATCTAGATGGCCTGGGTATCACCTACACGAACTATGCTGATGATACCCAGATCCTCATCCCGCTGATGGGGGATTATGACAAGGATTTAGCCTTTGTATATCGTGTGTACCTCATCATCCAGGCATGGATGCCCTCTCATGGTCTATGCCTGAATGATGACAAGACAGAACTCCTCATCCTAGGCACCACACCCAACCTCAATAAATTAGGTCAAAACTATTCCTCTTTTGTCATTGACAATAATATCACCGTAGCTAAGGCGGTTAAAACCTTAGGATTCTACTTAGACTCAACACTCACCTTCAAAAAACAAGTCAATGCCATGGCTTCCGCTACCTCATATACGTGTTAACTCATTAGGGCATCAAAACCATTCCTCTCTCCAAACAACTGCATCACTCTAGCCAGAGCATTGATCCTATCCAAGTTGGATTTTTGCAACGCACTCTACGTAGGCAGTAACAAATACATTACAAATAAAATTCAAACCTTACAAAACAATGCCTTAAGAGCAGCCCTAAGCCTCCCGAGGAAAGCACATATCTCAGAGACTAGAAGATTGTACAATTGGCTTTCTACAAAAGATAACATTTTCCTTAAATCAGTCTCTCTGACCCATAAATGCCTACACCAAACGGCCCCTCAATATTTGATAACGAGATTCACCAGACCGACTTCCTGCCGCCCCTCTAGAAAGGCCAACTCAAACCTCCTCCTTGTCCTAAAATTCAAACGTACTATGTCTGGAGTGAATAGCTTTCCTGTTAAAGCAGCACAATTTTGGAACTCCTTACCACCATCTCTTAGGGAAGACCTTCCCTAACCACAATTCAGATCTAATACCATCCGCTGGATCAAGAAACATGACTCCTAATCCTATGACATCTATTGTCTTCCACTGCCGCACCGTAAACTGTAAATTGTGTATACATTGTATTGCCTCTCACCTCTATGCTTAGATATATCTACAACTTGCAAACTATGTATATTCACCAATAATTTATACTTTGATGTATTGGTTCAAATGTTTGATGCCTCCAACTCTGTAACCTAGTTGGATTAATTTACTAGGTGCTCTGTAACTTAAGTTGTACACTCCTCTTGTTGCTTGCGCCCTGCTACCCCGGGGTTAGGTGCGCTTTACAAATAATTAAAACAAACAAACAAGCACATATTTTCGAGCCATAATGTCTTCCTAGATAGTATGGATACCTTGTAATGCCTTTATGCTCCTCGATAGTTCTAGATGTGAGGACAGTGTTTTCAGTATATCTATGGACGAGTATTGTCTCTCCCCTGATTGATAGTACTTCTAAACCGTTTTCCGCCAGAAGAATTCTATGGAATTTGTGTAAAGTTTGAAAATGGTGACAGTTAATAACCCCCACCTAACATCGACCCTTCTTAATTTGCCTTGTATTACTGTACAAAGAACATGCAACCCTCAAAATGGATCAGGAAAATGTATGACCCTGAGGATCTCTCACGGATTCATTATCTTTACCATTTCAAAAGCTGAGTAGAGAGCCATAAAGGCCATGTAGACTGTCTCTCAAGGAAGATGGTAATATTCAGCAGGCAATGGGTAGATAGTAAAACTCTGTTCTACTGAGCCAACTCCATATCTAGAACAACCTGGATTGCAGAAGCAAGGAACATTGCCGTGTTGGGCCTGTTAACTGTTATTTGGCCACTTATACCCCCATTCCAGCCCAGCACAGAACTTGCACCTGCTTCCTTTCAGCCATCCATCCATTTCTTTCCTTTCTACCCTCATCATGTATTTTAATTTCACTCATTCCTCTTTCTTCTCATTGTTCTCCTTCCTTCTTCTTCAACTTAGTTGAACATATGCATCAGTCTCCAGCCTCTCCATCTACCTCCTTTTTCCTTACACCTAAGAAGATGCTCCAATGCTCCCAGGATCTCCAAGTTGTAGCCCCCTCACCCACCACAGAACACCGACTCCCCTCCCCCACCTCCAGCCTCTCTTTCACATGGCCTATGGAATGCAACATACCTCTGTAAAAATACCTACTATGTCACTGACATTTTGTCTCTTATTAGTCCCAACGTTCATGTTTTGCTGTTACAGACTTCTGGTTATTCCCTCATGACTTTGCAACAGTAGCTCGCCACAGCTATCTTAGTCCACTTCCTGTTGGGAAGAGTAGTGTGTGCAGTTTCGTATCAAAAAGGCCCTCAACACTATCCCCTCTGAACCACTCTGACATCAACTCTTCCTCTTCTGAATGTACCACTGAATGTACCACTATTCAAATCCTCTCTCCTACTCCTCTCACTGTTCTGGCTCTCTATTGACCGCCTAGTCTTCTGTGAGAGGCAGATGAATACGTCAACTATAGCTTCTTCCCCTCTCCCAGCTCAATACTGCACAGGTGAGAAATATTACTTGCATGCATGAAGAGGAGCAACTACACCACAATGAAGATAGAAGAGGCATATGATGCCATACCAGACACCTTGACACAATTGCATACAAAATTGGTGGGAGTGGTGGATGAAATTGCAAATAATGACTGGTTTGATTACCAGCTCTCATGGATCCCCTCCTCGTTGGCTAATGCATTCAAGATACTGGTGGCTATGTTAGTACTAGTACTATTGGGGTTTGGTGTCCTAAGAATTCCAATAATCCAATGCAAAAAGACTGGCAAAATGGCAGTAGGAATGAAATGTATTTGTCCTCTGGACCCTCACAATTACATCGAGCATTGGGTATATTGAGATTCCATTGGGGAATGTTGTTATATGACCAAAGAGCCCTTTATGGGGGAGAGAATAAAGGAGTATGTGGTCAAGGACTCAACCAGAGAGATGAATGTTAAGAAACAGATGAATATGTCATCCAAAGCTACTGCCCCTCCCCCAGCTCAATACTGCACATGTGAGAAATGCTACATACCAAGACAGCCATACCACCCTTATCCAAGACAGGTTTAGCAGGAGATGGACATAATGTAAGCTGAAGATGGCAAGAGTAACCAAACTAACATTTGTTTTTATATTCCTCTTTACAGCTAGGTTGCAAGACAATACAAATGCAAGACAGCTGCAAATTACCCAAAGGGAGCTGTTGCAGACAAGAAACACTACTGTGAAAAGCTTTAATGCCATAACGGAAGAGATGAGGGCAATAGGAATCATGACCCTCCAGAACAGGAATGTTCTCAATCTGATAACACCCATTTGGGGGGATGGGGCGCGTGTGCAAAGATCTGGCCTTCTTGCTGCATACAAGTTCTACCCATGAAGAGGAGAATGGGACTCTCACAGAAGCCACAGCCACTTTTGACACAATTGCATGCAAAATTGGTGGAGGAGGTGGATGATTTTGCAAGTAATAACTGGTTTAATTACCAGTTCTCATGGATCCCCTCCTGGTTGGCTAATGCATTCAAAGTACTGGTGGTTATATTAGTACTAGTACTATTGGGATTTTGTGTCCTAAGAATTGCAATAAGCCAATGCAAAAAGACTGGCAAAATGCAGTAGGAATAACATGTATCTGTCCTCTTGACCCTCACAATTACATCAAGCACTGGGTATATTGTGTTTCCAATGAGGAATACTGCTATATGACCAAAGAGCCCTTTATGGGGGAGAGAAGAAATGAGTGTGTGGTCAAGGACACAAACAGTCGGAGGAATGTAAAGAGACAGATGGACACAATTTAAGCTGAAGATGGCAAGAATAACCAAACTAACAATACATGTGCATGCATTAGATACAAAGCAAATGTGCACTCAACGTGAATAACAAGTACATTAGTTAACACATGCATTTATACATGATGAATACTAACATAAGCAATATATAAACTGAATACAACATGAACAACTCTCAAATATATCTCACTTACATAGAAATGCAACAGTGACAGGCAGCAATCTTTTCCAAAATAGAAGCCACACCATGCTTTAATTAAATACCTCAAGGCTTCACAAGAACCCAATATGATGACATCACAAAAATACAGATCTGCGCAGAGCTCAGGAAGTAGTTGGCAACCAGAGCCAAGGGTTTGCAAAACAAGGGAGGGTTATACCGTTGCAGATAAGACACAAGATAGCAATTCCTCCAGCTCAATACCACACAGGTGAGAAACACTACTTGCATGAAAGAGGACCAACTACATCACAATGAAGATAGAAGAGCGGTATGACGACATAACAGACAAGCATAAATAGTTTTGTAGAACTGAGATGTTCTTTATATTCCTCTTCACAGCTGGGTTGCAAGACAATATGAATGCAAGACAGCTGCAAATTACCTGCTTGGAGCTGTTGAAGACAATAAACACTACCGTAAAAGGCTTTAATTCCATATTGGAAGAGTAGAGTGCAATAAGAATCATGACCATCCAGAACAGGTGCGTTTCCAATCTGATAACACCAATGGGGGGGATGCAAATATGCAAAGATCTGGCCTTCTTGCTGCATGCACTTACCCAACCATGATGAGGAGAATGGGACCCTCAGGAAGCCACAGTCACCTTGACACAATTGCATACAAAATTGATGGAGGAGTTGGATGATATTGCAGATAGTTTAATTACCAGTTCTCATGGAACCCCTCCTGGTTGGCTAATGCATTCAAAGTACTGGTGGCTATATTGTACTAATACTATTGAGGTTTTTTGTCCTAAGCATTGCAATACGCCAATGCAAAAAGACTGGCAGAAGGCAGTAGGAATGAAATGTATTTGTCCTCTGGACCCTCACAATTACATTGAGCACTGGGTATACTGTGATTCCAATGGGGAATGCTGCTATATGACCAAAGAGCCCTTTATGGGGGAGAGAAGAAAGGAGTATGTAGTCAAGGACCCAACCAAAGGCAGGAATGTTAAGAGGCAGATGAATATGTCATTCAAATCTACTGCCTCTCTCCCAGCTCAATACTGCACAGGTGAGAAATGCTACTTACCTAAACAACCATACCACCCTTATCCCAGACAGGTATAGCAGGAGATGGACACAATTTAGAGGCCGATTCATGGAATAATTAGCGCGGCGCAAGTGGGCAAAAACGTGCGAATCGCAGTGGAATAGCGAAAATCGCAGTGCAATTGCGAAAATCGCACGAAAAGCAGCGCACGTCGATTCATGGAAGGCCGTGCGCGAGAAAACCAGCGGATGTGCGATAAAAAGTGCGCGGCGCACGTTGGCGCACAGGCCATCTAACAGCGTGCGCCAGGTCACTGCGAAAATCGCACAGGCCACAGCGAAAATCGCACATAGCGCGGCGCACGCAACAAAAGTATGCGGAACACGGGCGTAACACTCGGAATGGGGAACAACTTGCCAAAACGTGGGCGTCACGGGGGAAGTACAGGGCACAAGTGCGCGGAACGCCCACACGCTCGCCTACAACACGTATTCCTGGAATAGAATAGGAGAAAAAAGCGCACGCTCAAACCAGCGCACAGGCACAAACACGACCGCCACAAGAAAGCAGGCGGTAGCGTCTCTGCGGCTGTAAGAAATGTGCGCCAAAAGGTGCGCCAACAAATCGCACCTATATACTGCCATGATGAATGTCCCATACTGTGGCCCTCCAGGAAAAAAGACGTGCAAAGGGGTACCCACAAACACGGACACCCGCTGACAAAAAATACGTGTGCGTGTATACCGGGGTGCGCGGGAAGTCTAACACGCGATTTCAGCAGGGTACGTGCATCACAGGGGTTCGCGTGAAGTTTCACACGCGATCGGGTCTGGGGGAGCGGGCTACGTGTATATCAGGGGTTCGCGTGAAGTTCCACACGCGAACAGCCTGGGCGCGTGTATTTCAGGGGTGCGGGGGAAGTTCCACACGCGAACAGCCTGGGCGCGTGTATTTCAGGGGTGCGGGGGAAGTTCCACACGCGAACAGCCTAGGCGCGTGTATTTCAGGGGTGCGCGGGAAGTTCCACACGCGAACAGCCTGGGCGCGTGTATTTCAGGGGTGCGCGGGAAGTTCCACACGCGAACAGCCTGGGCGCGTGTATTCCAGGGGTGCGCGGGAAGTTCCACACGCGAACAGCCTGGGCGCGTGTATTTCAGGGGTGCGCGGGAAGTTCCACACGCGAACAGCCTGGGCGCGTGTATTTCAGGGGTGCGCGGGAAGTTCCACACGCGAACAGCCTGGGCGCGTGTATTTCAGGGGTGCGCGGGAAGTTCCACACGCGAACAGCCTGGGTGCGTGTATTACAGGGGTGCGCGGAAAGTTCCACACGCGAACAGCCTGGGCGCGTGTATTTCAGGGGTGCGCGGGAAGTTCCACACGCGAATAGCCTGGGCGCGTGTATTTCAGGGGTGCGCGGGAAGTTCCACACGCGAACAGCCTGGGCGCGTGTATTTCAGGGGTGCGCGGGAAGTTCCACATGTGATTTGACAGTGTGGGTCCTCCCAGGTGTACCCTGTACACCCTCCATGGCCCCTGCAGGCAGCCCACACCACAGGGGACTACCCTGCATCCCTGGTCATGTCCCGCAGGCAGCCCACCCACCATGGGCATGCCCCCCAGCAAAGGCACATGTCTCCTTGAACTAATGAACACCAACTCATGTCCCCTTGCACCCCCACCCCCCAGCACTGTGGGGCACCTGCCAGCAGGCCCCCACCCATGTCCAACTCATGTCCCCCACCCCCCCCCCACCCCCCAGCACTGTGGGGCACCTGCCAGCAGGCCCCCACCCATGTCCAACTCATGTCTCCCACCCCCCCCACACCCCAGCACTGTGGGGCACCTGCCAGCAGGCCCCCACCCATGTCCAACTCATGTCTCCCCCCACCCCCAGCACTGTGGGGCACCTGCCAGCAGGCCCCCACCCATGTCCAACTCATGTCTCCCACCACCCCCACACCCCAGCACTGTGGGGCACCTGCCAGCAGGCCCCCAGCCATGTCCAACTCATGTCTCTCACCACCCCCACCCCCCAGCCACCAGGGTCACCCTCCACCAGGCCCCCACTCATGTCTACCACCACCCCCACCCCCCAGCCACCAGGGTCACCCTCCACCAGGCCCCCACTCATGTCTCCCACCACCCCCACCCCCCAGCACTGTGGGGCACCTGCCAGCAGGCCCCCACCCATGTCCAACTCATGTCTCCCACCACCCCCACCCCCCAGCCACCAGGGTCACCCTCCACCAGGCCCCCACTCATGTCTACCACCCCCCCACCCCCCAGCCACCAGGGTCACCCTCCACCAGGCCCCCACTCATGTCTCCCACCACCCCCACCCCCCAGCACTGTGGGGCACCTGCCAGCAGGCCCCCACCCATGTCCAACTCATGTCTCCCACCACCCCCACACCCCAGCACTGTGGGGCACCCTCCACCAGGCCCCCACTCATGTCACCCACCACCCCCACACCCCAGCAGTGCAGGGTCACCCTCCACCAGGCCCCCACTCATGTCACCCCCCACCCCCCAGCAGTGCAGGGTCACCCTCCACCAGGCCCCCACTCATGTCTACCACCACCCCCACCCCCCAGCCACCAGGGTCACCCTCCACCAGGCCCCCACTCATGTCACCCACCACCCCCACCCCCCAGCAGTGCAGGGTCACCCTCCACCAGGCCCCCACTCATGTCACCCACCACCCCCACCCCCCAGCAGTGCAGGGTCACCCTCCACCAGGCCCCCACTCATGTCTACCCACCCCCCAGCCACCAGGGGCACCCTCCACCAGGCCCCCACTCATGTCACCCACCACCCCCACCCCCCAGCAGTGCAGGGTCACCCTCCACCAGGCCCCCACTCATGTCTCCCACCACCCCCACCCCCCAGCACTGTGGGGCACCTGCCAGCAGGCCCCCACCCATGTCCAACTCATGTCTCCACCACCCCCACCCCCCAGCACTGTGGGGCACCTGCCAGCAGGCCCCCACCCATGTCCAACTCATGTCTCCCACCACCCCCACACCCCAGCACTGTGGGGCACCTGCCAGCAGGCCCCCACCCATGTCCAACTCATGTCTCCCACCACCCCCACCCCCCAGGCACCAGGGTCACCCTCCACCAGGCCCCCACTCATGTCTACCACCACCCCCACCCCCCAGCCACCAGGGTCACCCTCCACCAGGCCCCCACTCATGTCACCCACCACCCCCACACCCCAGCAGTGCAGGGTCACCCTCCACCAGGCCCCCACTCATGTCACCCACCACCCCCACACCCCAGCAGTGCAGGGTCACCCTCCACCAGGCCCCCACTCATGTCACCCACCACCCCCACCCCCCAGCAGTGCAGGGTCACCCTCCACCAGGCCCCCACTCATGTCTACCACCACCCCCACCCCCCAGCCACCAGGGGCACCCTCCACCAGGCCCCCACTCATGTCACCCACCACCCCCACCCCCCAGCAGTGCAGGGTCACCCTCCACCAGGCCCCCACTCATGTCAATCACCACCCCCACCCCCCAGCAGTGCAGGGTCACCCTCCACCAGGCCCCCACTCATGTCTACCACCACCCCCACCCCCCAGCCACCAGGGGCACCCTCCACCAGGCCCCCACTCATGTCTACCACCACCCCCACCCCCCAGCACTGTGGGGCACCTGCCAGCAGGCCCCCACCCATGTCCAACTCATGTCCCCCACCCCCCCCCACCCCCAGCACTGTGGGGCACCTGCCAGCAGGCCCCCACCCATGTCCAACTCATGTCTCCCACCACCCCCACACCCCAGCACTGTGGGGCACCCTCCACCAGGCCCCCACTCATGTCACCCACCACCCCCACCCCCCAGCAGTGCAGGGTCACCCTCCACCAGGCCCCCACTCATGTCTACCACCACCCCCAGCCACCAGGGTCACCCTCCACCAGGCCCCCACTCATGTCACCCACCACCCCCACC
Organism: Ambystoma mexicanum; assembly: GCF_040938575.1. Taxonomy (NCBI): domain Eukaryota; kingdom Metazoa; phylum Chordata; class Amphibia; order Caudata; family Ambystomatidae; genus Ambystoma; species Ambystoma mexicanum. Next base: position 1,508,682,561 of record NC_090937.1, on the reverse strand, counting down.
CCCCAGCAGTGCAGGGTCACCCTCCACCAGGCCCCCACCCATGTCCAACTCATGTCCCCCACCCCCCCCCACCCCCCAGCACTGTGGGGCACCTGCCAGCAGGCCCCCACCCATGTCCAACTCATGTCTCCCACCACCCCCACACCCCAGCACTGTGGGGCACCCTCCACCAGGCCCCCACTCATGTCACCCACCACCCCCACCCCCCAGCAGTGCAGGGTCACCCTCCACCAGGCCCCCACTCATGTCTACCACCACCCCCACCCCCCAGCCACCAGGGTCACCCTCCACCAGGCCCCCACTCATGTCACCCACCACCCCCACCCCCCAGCAGTGCAGGGTCACCCTCCACCAGGCCCCCACTCATGTCACCCACCACCCCCACCCCCCAGCAGTGCAGGGTCACCCTCCACCAGGCCCCCACTCATGTCACCCACCACCCCCACCCCCCAGCAGTGCAGGGTCACCCTCCACCAGACCCCCACTCATGTCTACCACCACCCCCACCCCCCAGCCACCAGGGGCACCCTCCACCAGGCCCCCACTCATGTCACCCACCACCCCCACCCCCCAGCAGTGCAGGGTCACCCTCCACCAGGCCCCCACTCATGTCTCCCACCACCCCCACCCCCCAGCACTGTGGGGCACCTGCCAGCAGGCCCCCACCCATGTCCAACTCATGTCCCCCACCCCCCCACCCCCCACCACTGTGGGGCACCTGCCAGCAGGCCCCCACCCATGTCCAACTCATGTCTCCCACCACCCCCACCCCCCAGCACTGTGGGGCACCTGCCAGCAGGCCCCCACCCATGTCCAACTCATGTCTCCCACCACCCCCACACCCCAGCACTGTGGGGCACCTGCCAGCAGGCCCCCACCCATGTCCAACTCATGTCTCCCACCACCCCCACCCCCCAGGCACCAGGGTCACCCTCCACCAGGCCCCCACTCATGTCTACCACCACCCCCACCCCCCAGCCACCAGGGGCACCCTCCACCAGGCCCCCACTCATGTCTCCCACCACCCCCACCCCCCAGCACTGTGGGGCACCTGCCAGCAGGCCCCCACCCATGTCCAATCCATGCCCCCCTGCACCTGGGTCCCAACATTCCCCAATCATGTCCTTAATGCCCATCCTCCCCTGCCAAAAGGCCCAACCAACTATCACACCCACCCACATATCAAAAGCAATTACATGTTACACCCCCAATGTAAATAATGCAATTTAACACATGTCTGTCACACACAATGGCTGCAAGTGAATGACAAAACACCCAACATGACATGCCTGAAAGCAATGAGATGATACGACACATTGAAGATTAAAAAAATAATATGTATTGAACAGCAAATAAGAAAAAACACAAAGCAAATCAAACAAAACAAGATGAATGTCCAAGAAAAAATTCTGAAAAATTAAAATAAGCCAATTAAGAAGATCATCCTGGGTCCATGAGCCCTACCAAATTAAACCTAACTGACTACTAACTAAAAAGTGAACTATATACAAAAAAGTGGTGCATTGTCCAATCGCAACCAAAAAAAAATCAAAAAAACAAAGGAAACCTAACCCTAACTATACAACTATATACAAAGGCAGCGGGCTATTCGGACGGCTCACTGGTTGTTGTCATGGGCCAGGGCATCATCGAACTCCTGGTCAATGGCTTGGAGGCGGGCATGTTCCCTGGCCCGAGGTCCCGCAGGGATAACGCAGTGTCCAGCTCAAACTCCCTGCGAAGACCCTCGAGGCACTCAGCCCGCCTCAGCGCCCTCCGCATGGAGTCCTCCGCCCTGACCATCGTGAGCCGTTCCTCCTCTGCCCGCTGCCGCTCCGCACCTATCCGCTGGCACAACCTCTCCCACACGGAAGCCACTCCCATTCCAGGGTTCTCCTGCCCTCCGGCCGATGCCTGCACCCCTGATGTTGATGGCCCCGAGCCATGATGCCTCCCACGTTGAGCCTGCTGCTGCCTCCGACGCAACTGCCTGTGCCAGCACGACGGCATCCAGGCTGATGGAAACCACCGACGCCGTCGTGCACGTGCCCTGCCCGATGATGCCGTCACATCCTCCATCTGCTGGGGTCCAGTTGGTCTGGTGTCCACCCCTGCTGGATCTCTGACTCCCGACTGTGGCAGGGATGGGATCCCCACCGAGCTGGCTGCATTTGTCGGGGCAGGTCCACAGGGGGCCCTGGTGGCATCTGGGCTGGAAGACGGCAAGGAGAACGACTGGTGGATAGCCTGCACAGAGGAGGAGAGGGCCGCCACATTGGCCAACACATGCAGGAAACCCCCGAACATGGCCGATCCCAATTGGGCCACGTCGGCACGGTGCACTTCGTGATGACGTGCGTGCTCCTCCCGGGAAGCACGCACGGCATCACGAATCACAGCCGTGCGCATCGCGACCCCAATCAGGACCTTCTCCGCACGGCCAGGGGTTCCCACGTCCGCAGGTGGAGGGGAGTCAGGTGACATGGACATCCCCTTTACCTGCGGACAGGCCTGGGACGGGGCATCCCTGCTGGTGCATGGTGGTGCACTCACAGGGTCAGGGACAGCGACATGCACAGGCCCCTCCACGGTGACCTGTGCTGCCTCCTGCCCCTGGCCCTGGACTACACCACTTGCACCAGCAGGGATGCCCCCACCAGGCCCCATGTGTGCCCCAGTGGCGGCCTCCTCCTCCTCTGTGCAAACCACCAACCTGGATGGCTCCTCACCGTCTCCCACCGTAGCAGGCCCCTGTGGGGGCTCACCCACCCCTTCCGCTGCAGCCGTGGGGGCATCCCCGCCACCTTGCTCCACAGCGCCGTCTCCGCCCTCTTCTTCACTAGCCGCTGCATAGAGGGAGACAAAGAACACAAGCATCAGGGCACTGTACAATGGTCCCCTAGACAGGAAGCAATAGCAGATGAGCACCACTGTCAAAGTACACTTCCATCATGTCCCTCCACAACACATGGGTCAGTCCAGGCAAAACACACACAGTAACAGGCATGGTGCATGCCATGGACATTTCCATGCATGTCCAATGGACTCTTGAAACATTCAATGATATGTAACTCACATGCATCATGCCTCATGCCCATCACATGCACACACTTCACCTCAGTCACATCCATCTGGCCCCAAACACACCAAACACAGCGGTTACAAGGGTAATTTGGCTGCTTTACTGAATCTCTGCATTGTCACACACATGTGTCATGCATCCATGGCATGCACAAGTCACAGACACGCAGGTCAGGCACACAGACATGGCTACCATATATGTACCTGGCATCAGCACCCATCCCTCACCCCCACCCATGTCCAGGTACAGAGACTGGCATGCTCTCATGTTCAAAATCTGAATAGGGCTCCCCATGCGGCATTTCAACACATGCAACAACCATGTGCATCACACATCACTGGTCGCACATGCATTACCATGATGTCCCTGCACACATACATGCATACATGGCCTATGGCACACATACAGGCAAGTATCATAGAACCAGCACACCGCAACATGCCCTGTCTCACACAGTAATGCATGGACACTTACCGCTCAACTCCAGACGGGCCTCCCTCTCAAGGATCTGGGCGTGGAGCGCTGGGCGTACGCGTTCCAGGACCCTCATCTGGATGGAACTCATGCGGCCCCGGCCCCCTTCCACGAGGCGCCGGGCCTTCACAAGGGTCCTGGACCTCAAGTCCTCCCAGCGCTTCTTGATCTTCAGGACGTCGCGGGTTGCCACCCCCTCCGCGTTGATGGCAACCACACAGTCGGCCCAGATCCTCTGCCGTCCTTCCTTGCTGGCGCGGGACGATCCAAAGAGGGCATCATACTGCCCCAGGACATGCTCCACCAGGACACCAACTTCGGTGACAGTGAAGCTGGTGCCCCTCTGCCCCTCTGGCCTGGGGTTGCCACTGGTGCCAGATGTGGAAGTGCCCGACATGGCAACCCCAGAGGCAGGTGTGGGTGGGCAACTGGGTCCTGGGGCTGGGCTGTGGAGCGATTTAATACCAGTCGGGAGTCTTCAGTTCCAGCAGGGGTGGACACAGCAACTGGACCCCTGCAGATGGCTGATGTGCAGGCACCAAATGGCAGGGCACGGTGGCAGCAGGCAGGCAGGCAGGCAGGCAGGCAGGCAGCAGCAGATGGCACGTGGGAGGCTGCTCGGGGCACTGGGGGGCAGTAACTCGGCCTTCTGGGCAGGAGCGTGGGCTTCCGTGTGTTTTCGCGTGGCCAGCTTGATACGGAGTGATTTGGCACGTGAAAATCCTGCACGTCAGCGTGAAATCCGAGGAAAGGCCCTTAGCGCGTAAGCGCGTCAGCACGCATACGCGATTCTATTGGACCAGAGTCCCTCAGCGCGTAAGCGCGTCTGTGACGTGACCCGCACGGGTGTTCCCCACTCAGCACGTGATGACGGGGCACACGTGGAGATACTGCACGTCAGAGTGTCATCGCGTGTAATTGGACAAAAGTGCGCGTACACGCGATTGGCCTATGTACGTGTATTTAATGGGTGCGCGGCCACTTACACACGCAAGTACGTCAGCGAACCTGTATCACGTGGTGCGTGTGAATTTCCGCACGCTATTGGACTGGGAACTGGATTCCAGGGGTGCGCGGGTCACACGCTGTATCCCGTGGTGCGTGTGAATTTCCACACGCTATTGGACTGGGAACTGGATTCCAGGGGTGCGCGGGTCACACGCTGTATCCCGTGGTGCGTGTGAATTTCCACACGCTATTGGACTGGGAACTGGATTCCAGGGGTGCGCGGGTCACACGCTGTGTCCCGTGGTGCGTGTGAATTTCCACACGCTATTGGACTGGGAACTGGATTCCAGGGGTGCGCGGGTCACACGCTGTATCCCGTGGTGCGTGTGAATTTCCACACGCTATTGGACTGGGAACTGGATTCCAGGGGTGCGCGGGTCACACGCTGTATCCCGTGGTGCGTGTGAATTTCCACACGCTATTGGACTGGGAACTGGATTCCAGGGGTGCGCGGGTCACACGCTCGCCTAGAACACGCGCTAAGCATAAATTGCGGACTTTAACAATAACAAGCTCAGACGCCAGGATGAACATACCGTTCCTAGCAGCAGTGGCAGTGGGCTACCAAAGGAGGAGGAGGAGGATAGTCAGGGCCAGAATATTCACACCCAGAACCAGCCTTTTCGGGATGCCTGATGACCAGGTGTATGGGAGGTACAGGTTTCCACCACACATCATACTGGACCTGGTGAGTGAGTGGGAGGATGACCTCACATCACCCACCCTGTGCTCCCAAGCACTCAGCCCCCTGGAGAAGGTCCTCAATGTACTGCACTTCTTAGCCACTGGATCATTTCAGCGGACAAGTGCCATAGTGGGTGGGGTGTCACAGGCCACCCAGTCACGCTGCCTACACCAGGTCTTGAACATCATGACTGCACGCCCATCAGTCCGCAGGCACATATACCTGCCCAGAACACCTGCAGAAAGGCATGCTGCCGCCCTGGATTTTTACGCAGTGGCACGATTCCCCAAAGTGCTAGGTGCCATCGACTGCACCCATGTGGCTCTACGTCCCCCCAGGGCATCTGAGCACATCTATAGGAACCGCAAGCACTGGCATTCCATCAACGTGCGGGTAGCATGTAATGCCAAGGGAATCATCACCTCAGTATATGCCAACTATCCCGGCTCCACCCACGACAGCTTCATTTACCGAATGTCCACCCTAAGCCGGGACCTAGAAGCTGGGCGGCATGGCGATACATGGCTGCTTGGTGAGTATGTATGCCACTGCACATGCACATGCATGCATGTTGGATACTGAGCAAGGTCACAACCTCACCAATGATACCAATCCCCACCTCCACAGGGGACAGTGCCTACCCTCTCAGCCCCCACATGATGACGCCAATTCGGAACCCCACCACGCCAACCCAGGTAAGATTTAACACAGCCCACATTACAACCAGGGGCATAGTGGAGCGCTCATTCGGAGTGCTGAAGTCACGCTTTCGCTCCCTTGACCGTTCTGGCGGGCAGCTGTTATACGCTCCCCCAGTAGTGTGCAGGATCATAGTGGCAGCATGTGTCCTGCACAACGTTGCAACATGCCGGGGCCTGGCCGTGGACATGGTGGTGGCCCCACATCCCCAACCACATGCACAGCCGCTGCGCATGGGAGGGGAAAGGGCACGGGGGGAGGCAGCCCGTACACAGCTAGTGGCTAATTACTTCACATAGAAATCACACCCCTGTGGAGTGCACACTGCCCTGGCACATTCCATCTGACAATCAATGATGACTCAACCTGACACTGATCCTGAATGTGTGGAGAATGAACCGGGAATTCCATGTCAGCCTGAGATTGTTCACCTGGAAGTGTCACAATGTGTGCATCCCTACCCACACAGACACCACCAATGCAGTTTTGTGAAGTTACACATTGAAGCAGCTAAAATGAATACCCACTTGCAAAATGCAACAAGAGGACAGTGCCATGTCAGCCAACCCAACCCCAGCACTGCCACACGACACACCGTGCCATGTCATGCTAATTGCAGGTAAACAAAGTAATCCCCACAACATGACATCACTCTCACTATGTACAGTGGCACTATTAGAACACCTGAAATGCTCACAGCAATGCCGGACCAACAACATACTTGAGCACGTAGTACCATTAACATGACATCAAAAATGTTACATATTAGTAGTCTCACCACCTGCACTCCCACCACTACCAACTGTGCAGTGTTGGCGCCATGTAGAGTTGTAGGTGCACTGCTGCCAACATGGTCCCCATCGCCAGACTAGAGGTCCTTGTGTGGACTTGAGGAAGGGACCTGCAAATTGGGAGGTAGACACAGAAGAAGAGTTACACATCAATGCAACATGCAGTGTACAACACAACAGCAATATGCACTATGAATGTATACACAGTATTGACTACAGACTGGCCACACAGCTCATGGGAGTCCAACGTCACTGTGTAATTCACTGTCACTTGGGCACACCCTTTGCAAGCCCATGGAAACGGGAAGCAGGAGGGGTGTGTGTGACTCAAACCCAAGCATCTGAACCAAATACATTACAAGCCTGCATGTGCCCAGCAACAATGCAGCGTATGCCCACAGGAACCACGGAAGCCAACACATCGGAGCCAACAGATCGGAGCCAACAGATCGGAGCCAACAGATCGGAGCCAACAGATCGTCCCAAAAAAATTGGGAATAAAAGAAATCAAAAAAAAAATAAAAATAAGAAACAATCAAAAATGGCCATTGATGGGCCCGGGGGGGTTGGGGAGGCCACCCAGGAGGTCCGAGGACAGGATGCACACCAGAACCCACCTGCGTGGATCCTGGGAAGATAAAACACCTCCATGGGCTCATGGCCCACACGGCTACCCTATTGTGGGAGTATCACTGCTGTCGCTATTATCACCCTGTGCAGCTGCATCCGGAGGTGGTTGCACTATGGGAGGCAGCCCACGCAAGGCCCTAGTCTGCTCCTCCATGGCTGCAAGCATGCGGGTGTGGTAGGTCTGGTTCTGGAGGATGAGTGTGCGGAGGTCCCCATGCAACAACTCACGGGATGCCCGGACCTCCGCCCTCGTTGCCTGCATCTCAGCTGAGAGCGTACGGGTGAGACGCTCCAGCTGCTGTTCTGTCCTTTGGTGTGTTGAAGCCTCAAGCTCAACAAGAGTCGTCCTGAGGTGTAGGAGCTCCTGCCTCAGGGCTTCCCTGTGGCCCTGGGACTCAATGGAGATGGCCTCCTGCAGAGTCGCCAGTGCCGCCCGCCTGTCCCTGTTGGACCCCAACATGTCCTCCCTGTGTGACTGGCAGATGGAGTCGGTTGCCTGCTCTAGTCGCTCCATCAGCCTTTCTGGGGGGACAATGGAAGTGGCCACCCTATCCATGGCCTGAGCCATCATCTCGGATGATGCAGCCTGTTGGGTAGCCATACCGTAAATGGATTGCTCCCATGCGGTATTGCCGGGTGGCGTACGTCCACCACGTCGGCGGGCACCACACCTGTCTGGGGCAAGGCGAACTGCGCCTTGCTGTGCCGGCACTGCCTGAGGCTGCAGGACTGCATTCCCCCTCTGATCTGCTGGCCCAGGAACAGGATCAGATGTCGCGGAGTGTGACCCTGCATCCGTAACCACCGAAGGCGTAGCTGCCAACACTGACATCCCCATGGAGGGTACTGACCCTGGTGCAGGTGGGTGAGACAGAACAGAATCCCTCCCTGGAACACTCACCAGCGACGGCACGTAGGTCTCATCCGAATCAACACCTGAGTACAGCTCGGGGGAGGTGCAGCCAGAGACACCCCTTGAGAGCACGACCTGCAGCACTTGTGGGTTCTCCCCCACCACCACACCACGTCCCTCACTGGTGGTTGGTCGGCCCTGGGACACCTCCTGGGTCTGCACCATCTCCACAACCCCAGCAGTATCGGGTGCATCTTCCCCTGCAAAGACATGAAAACAAAGTAATGGAAACAGGCATTAGCACCATGGCACACATTGAGGGCTGAGAAGCAAGAGAACCAGTACTTGATTGACACATGTCCCACATGACTAAAACCCTCCCATGCATGCACCCTCACTGCGTATGAAGTGCAGGCAAATGGCACACACTGATGACACCAAGATGGAAGATGAACAAATTTTCTGCATGCTGCCTGGCAGTGGCATCACACATTGGCCTGTAATTGGCAGGTGAAACACACATGCCATCACACAGATGGCATGTACCATTGCTATTGAGTGAAGATGGAGAGGAGGGCAGCACCTATTCATTCAGTCCAGTTCCCGCATGTAATAGCTTTTCTGATTCTAACAGGTCAGATTTTTCACCTGGAGCTGCCAGTCTGAAATGGTCAAATTGCACAGGGACATGTGTGTACAAATGATATCCAGGTAACAAAGTCACTCCACTTTACCATACCCATGTCAGACATGTGACTAGTGGACAGCGACATGCCTAGTGAAAGTGGTGGAATGCAAACAAACTGACTGAATGAACAGTGAAAAATAAGCAAATATGTTGTGTCAAGGTGACACTTCAAGGGCAACTGGCGTGCAGTTGTGCTAGATGTCTACTGTTGGCAGAAGGGATACTGCTATGGCCAAATGCAGCTGCGCAGGAAGTATTGCATGAAGCACATGGCTGACCCATACGACTGAGGCGCACACACTCTCACCTGGCACCCAAACAGAAGCCCTCACACACACACCATGCACATGGATGACACACACATGCATGTGCACTCACCGGACAATGCCTCGTAATGAGCCAGATCTCCCACGCCTTGGATCTGTTCCTCCGTGACGTAGGTCCCAGCGACTGACTCATGTGGAGTGAGTTCCATGTCTACTACTGGAGACCCACCTCCAGTCACTAGAGTTGCGGCATGACTTGAGGCCAGCTTACTCTTTGCCCTGCGCTTTAGGTCATTCCAGCGCTTATAGCAATCATTGGCTGTGCGCCTCACGATTCCAAGGGCACTTACGATGTCCGCAACGGTCTGCCAGTGTGCCTGGCGTTGTGCAGGTGTGGTCTTGGATCCTGCAACAATGACCATCTTGTTGTCATGTCCGGACACATACTCGACAAGTGCATTCAGTTCGTCATCCGTGAAGCTGGGCTTCCTGGACGGGCCGGACTGTGTAGCCGTGTCTGGGGCATCAGCCTGTGCCGGCCGAGCACTCTTCCTCTTCCGCTTGGAAGGTGGTGGTGATCCTGAGTGTCCTGCGCCGCTCTGGACACTAGGGGCAGGAGCCCTGGTGGACTCTGTATCAGGAGTGTGGGATTGCACACTCAGCATGGGAGTTGGTGCAGGCATTGGCTCTAGTGTGATGGTGTCAGGGGGAATGTCAGCAGCATGGACTAGGACCGACACTGTCCTGGCTGGGTGTGTGAGGGCTGGGGTGGATGGAGCCGCAGCTGCCCCTGCAGCCACTCCGCCCTGCCTCCTTGGTGCAGCAGATGACCTTGCTGCCCCAGATCCACGTGGCATGATGGCATCAACGTGCACCAGCGCACGTGTCGTAGCCCTGCTGACCTGGAAGTCAGCCATGGAGTCAGCCAGGTCTGGTGCCACAATGGGCTGGTCCAACAAGGGCTGAGCATGGATGGTGTCAGCCACTTCAGCCTCAACGGGAGGGGGGGAGATGATGGGTGCCCTTGACTGGTCCTCCACACATGGGGGGACAGGCTCACCCTGCAAGTTACGACCACGTCCCCTACCGGATCCACCACGGCCACCACTTGTGGCTCTTCCACCTTTGCCACCCTTACGGAATCCTCGCCTCCCAGCCATGGCACTGATATTAATTTGCGTATGGGAGTGGCTGTAGACAATTGTCCTGGGCAATTGGGGGTCAAAGGGGTTGGGTACCAGATGGTAATTGTACCCTAGTGCTCTAGCACGGCTGATTGTAACCCCTGGGGAAAGATGACGGGTCACGCAACGCACAGGAGGCCCAAAAAAGGGAGATGACGTGCACGCAACCCCTCCTAGACCACGTGTGCAGAAAGAAAAACCTGCACTACGCTGTGGCACCCAGTAACACAAGAATGAACGTATGCGTGTCACACGCAGCCTAGAATGACCTCTGAAGGGGTAGGCTACACACGGGGCAAGCACAGAAGTTGGATACGTGCGTGACTCACCGTCTGCCAGGTAAAAGAGCGTGAAGAATGAGCGCGTTTGGCTGGCTAAACCCCCGCCAAAAGAAGATGTGTACGCTGTCTGAGAAGACAGGACAACAGTAGAAGGGGACACTGTTTGAGGGAACAGGCCCAGGTAAACCAGTAAAAGAGAAAAAAGAGAAAAAGCTGTCAGAGGTAACAGGGAATACGAACTGGAAACGCCGTGAAGTAAATCGCGTGTGAAACGACAAGAAGTACAGAATTCACCCACTCGCTCTCCACGAAAAGCACGTACAAGGAAATGGTGTTCTACATGTACCTTATATACAGGCCCACACGTACAGCGTCACTTACGCGGCGTGTACGTTCACCAATCACACGCTTTGTCACTCCTGCGTGTAGATCCATTTTCACCAATCACACGCTTTGTCACTTCTGCGTGTAGATCCATTTTCACCATTCACACGCTTTGTCACTTCTGCGTGTAGATCCATTTTCACCAATCACACGCTTTGTCACTTCTACGTGTACATCCATTTTCACCAATCACACGCTTTGACACTGGGACGTGTCACGCAACAATTTCCTGCACGTGCAGGTGACTATAGGCGCGCATATGCTGTTGACGGGTTTACGCGCTAAGGGCCTTTGCTGACGTGTGGGATTTCACTCCCTATCAGGCTGTCCACGCGTTCACACACGAGAGACCACGCTCCTGGCCAGGAGGCCAAATTACTGCCCCCCAGAGCCCTGAGCACGCTCCCACCTGCCATCTGCTGCTGCCTGACTGCCTGCTGGCCACGTGCCCCACAGTGCTGGTGGGTGGGGGTGTTGGGAGACATGGGTGGGGGCCTGGTGGAGGGTGCCCCTGCACTGGTGGGGGTGGTGGGAGACATGGGTGGGGGCTTGGTGGAGAGTGCCCCTGGTGGGGGGGTGGGGGTGGTGGGAGACATGGGTGGGGGCCTGGTGGAGGCTGCCCCTGGTGGCGGGAGGGTGGGGGTGGTGGGAGACATGAGTGGGGGCCTGGTGGAGGCTGCCCCTGCACTGCTGGGGGGTGGGGGTGCAGGGGGACATGAGCAGGTGTGCAGGGTAGTCCCCTGTTTTGTAGGCTGCCTGCAGGGGCCGTGGAGGGTGTACAGGGAACACCTGTGAGGACCCACCCAGCCTAATCGCGTGTGATGATTCCCACGCACCCCTGTAATACACGTACCCTGGCCAATCGCGTGTTAAACTTCCCGCGTACCCCTGTAATACACGTACCCTGGCCAATCGCGTGTTAAACTTCCCGAATACCCCTGTAATACACGTACCCTGGCCAATCGCGTGTTAAACTTCCCGCGTACCCCTGTAATACACGTACCCTGGCTAATCGCGTGTTAAACTTCCCGCATACCCCTGTTATACACGTACCCTGGCCAATCGCGTGTTAAACTTCCCGCGTACCCCTGTAATACACGTACCCTGCCTAATCGCGTGTTAAACTTCCCGCGTACCCCTGTAATACACGTACCCTGGCCAACCGCGTGTTAAACTTCCCGCGTACCCCTGTAATACACGTACCCTGGCTAATCGCGTGTATAACTTCACGCGTACCCCTGTAATACACGTACCCTGGCCAATCGCGTGTTAAACTTCCCACGTACCCCTGTAATACACGTACCCTGGCTAATCGCGTGTTAAACTTCCCGCGTACCCCTGTAATACACGTACCCTGGCCAATCGTGTGTTAAACTTCCCGCATACCCCTGTAATACACGTACCCTGGCTAATCGCGTGTATGACTTTACGCGTACCCCTGATATGCACGTTACCCGCTTTGTGTTCCTTGTTTGGCAGCCCTGTAAACTGGTCCAGGGTTAGCGCAGCCCTTTGCGATGATTTAGCGATTTTGATGGCTTTTCCTTGCGCGAGGGCGTTCTTGGGGGCGTTACTGGCGCTGCTGCAGGGTCGCTGCGATACTCTGCGCCACGGCTGGTTTGGGAGCATGAAATCCATGAATACGCTGTGCGCGGAAATCGGTTTTAGCGCACGTGCCTGGCGCAGTCAATCGCACGCGGACACTCTGCGCCAGCCGCTTGCAACACTTTTCAGCGAAATTCTATGAATTACCCTGTTAAGCTGAAGATGGCAAGAGTAACCAAACTAATTTTCTGACAATACATGTGCATGCATTGGATATGAAGCAAGTGTGCACTCAATGTGAACAACAAGTACATTAGGTAATGTATGCATTTATACATGAAGAATACTAACATAAGCAATATATAAACCGAATGCAACATGAACGACTCTCGAATATATCTCACTAACATAGAAACACAACAATAACAGACAGCCATCTTTACCAAAATAGAAGCCTCAACATGCTTCTAATTAAATGCCTCAATACAGATGCGTGCAGAGCTCAGGAAGTAGTTGGCTACCAGAGCCAAGGTTTTGCAAAACAAGGGAGTGTTATAACATTGCAGAGAAGGCACTAGACAGCAATTCCCAGGATGCAAGAAGGCTTCTCCCAGATTAATAAAAGTTTAGAAGATCACAACCAACCATTGTTAGCTATGTGCATGCAACTATAAACCAAGAGAAATCCATTGAGAATAACTCAATACTGTCCCCAGTGGTAAAGAATCCATAATGCTCACATTAATATTAGCTAAACTCCCGAAAGCTGGTTCTGTCACACGTAATTGAAGAACATTGTCTATTCATTAGCAATGAAAACAGATCGGACTCCTGCCTTACTCCTTACATTTATCCCCACACACGAGACCGCATACAAGGACAAGTACAAAGATATCACCTTGGCTCATGGCTTAGAAATGAGGGATGGTACATTTTTTTAATTGAAGGAAGAAGACAACCAGTGTAAATCCCCAATTTGACTCCAACCATTAAAGTAAGGTGGCAGCCAATTACATATTGCAGAGATGATGGGCCTCATTACGACCCAGGCAGTAAGTTACCGCCTGGGCCGTGACTTTACCACCATGGCGTAAACTACGTTTACGCCATGGTGGTTGGCGGACTTACCGCCCCATTCCGAGTTTGGCGGGGCGGTAAGTCCCCAATCCCCATTTACCCTTCCCCATTCCCATTTTTGCCCCATAGGGCATAATGGGAGTGGGGAAGGCGTTAATTACGCCACCGTAAATTACGGTGGCGTAATTAACTCCATGGTCCCTTAGCACCATGGATTTTAACACCTGCTAAAAGCAGGTGTTAAATCCGCCATGGCGCTAAGGGACCTCGTACTCAGGCGGTAAGGGTCGGCGCTGTTTACGGCGCCGTAAACCCCTTACCGCCTGAGTTGTAATGAGGCCCGATGTCTTTTTACCTTTATCAATTTAGAGGTGATCTCAGGAGGTGTCATCAGATAAGCTTTACACCACTTAGAAATATAACCCCTTCAGAATGTATATGTAATGACCACCACTAACCAATTCCTATTCCCCGTAGGTTTGGGTAAGTAAGATTACAATATGATGTCAGTTATGAGAAATGTTGAATATATGAACAGTTTTTTTTAAATGTAATCAGCGAGAGTTCCATGCTTCTTTGCTGTCCCTGCTTTATTTTGATAATAACAAATCTGGGTTTTGACTTGCTCTTTGCCTACTTCCATTATTTAGTCTACCTTTGACTGTATCCATATCCTCTGGGTAGCCCGGGACTTTCCTGGGCCGTCTTAACATTTCTCAACTCTTTCTTCCCTGATCTCACACTATTCATTGATCAATTCCTACTATCATTCCTCATTTTCATGCTGGGGGACATTAACCTTGACAAGCCCTCTGCAGCTACCTGCCTTGAACATAAATCATTCGTATTTCAACAATCCCTTTACTCCCTCCATGATCAGCCTACCCACTTTGACGGGAACTCTCTTGACCTTGTCACCTCATTTCCACTTTCTCCCCTCACTTCAATGTTTAGGCAGACAACACCCAACCCTTCTTCAAACTACCTTCTGACCCTCTTGCTGCTTCCTTTACCATTTCTGTCTATCTACTATCCAGTCCTGGTGTGCCTCTAATGGTCTCTGCCTAAATGACAGCAACACTGAGATCCTTCCTATTGGGACTTCTGCTCCCTCTTTCCTCCCTTCCCTCTGGCCACCCTCTATGGGCTATCCTCCTTCTCCTTCAACTGAAGCCAGAACGCTTGGAGTCATCTTCAACTACTCTCTCTCTTTCCTCCCTCACATCCTGGACCTTGCCAAGAAAGCCAATTTTTATCTCCACCAGGGACTGTATCTCTCCAGTCCTTAAATCTCTCCACTGGCTCCTGGTTGCTGCAAGAATCAAATTCAAATCCCTCTGCATAATTCATGAGGCTGTTTGGGGCCTGGGACCATGCTATATACAACTTGCTCTCACCTAATACGCTCCTTCCAGATCTTTAATTTACTCCGGCTCCAACTCTCTGCATGTCAAGTGCTTCTCTTAGCAGTAAGCTGGTGGCGGTTCTCTTTCCTCAGCTGGCACCCTCCGTTGGAACAGCCTCCCCTTCCTCAATGTCTTGAGCCAGATCTCCTTAAATTTTGAAAACTCCTCAAGAACTTCCTCTTCACCTACTCCTTCCCCCTCTCCCTCTCATGCTAACCCCTAATATAATTGAGATTGGTGGTCATGACCCTTATGTGTCCTCCTGGGTCCTGGAAATCACCCTCAGCCTCTGCCCTCCACCAGAACTTGCTTTGACTACCAATGGCCTGTGCTGTCCCACAGGCCGGCACTTATTGTATTGGCATGTGACAACTCTTTTCCTAATTATTTCTGCCTGGCACTTACCTGTTGCTTGCAGCTGCTCTTTGGCAGTTCCTGAAGTGTGGAACCACAAGCACTTACCCCCGTCCACATCCTTTCTCTCTCTCTCTCTCTGCACTTGCACACTCTGTATGCTCACAAGGCCTAGTAGGTCTGACTCTGTCTCTGTTCATCATTGTTATTTTATTTGCCTTCTGTTTTCAAAGTTCCCCTTTGCCCTTTGAAACACCATTTGTTTTTTATCGTTTTAGTTGAAATTAATCAACCTTTCAATATTTTCACTTTACACAGAAAAAAACAACAATAAAATACAAAAAAACACCTTTCATTAGTGTAACCACAACACAACAATATAAATTCATTAAAGCATAAAATCTGCTTACACATAGCAAGTAGCCTTTACAACACATTTACATTTAATCACAATACAGATCATCTTTTAAAAGTTATAACAACAAAAAATCCAACTTCGAATGTTGTTAACGTAATACAACAAATTCAATCACAGTACAAATATCTACTCTTCATTACACAATACCATCTCATTCATACAAACAACCCTTCAATGGGGTAGTAACAACATAATGAGTGCAGCCACAATTAAAAAAAAAAAAACAATCTGCCTACACCAAGCAGAACTCAAGCAGTGTTTATTCAATCACCACACAAAAACTACAACAGAAGATGCCAACTACTGCATGAATACTAGCGCACATAAATCATGCACTTGCAACGGATGTATTTCAAACTTCTCATGAACAGTAGTATTTCAAATGGTATAATTTTCTTCCAACTTTTGGATGGACATGGCCCAAACTAAAACAATGTACAATTACTTTGAGCACACCAACTGAACAGGCCCTGGCAAGTCTGCGTTTACTTGAAGGCTATTTAAGAAATTAATAGTTGCAAGTTGTAGAGGTAATTGTTCATTGCTCAGGATGATTGACCAACGGGTATATTGCAAGTTGCCCAGAAACCTGCAATGTTTGTCATAATGAATTGGTCTGAAATAACATAGGGCCAGACATTGGGTGATCAAATGTTCCAGAATTTCTGGCATGTCTACATTATTACAGACTAGACACGCATTTGCATGCACATCCAGCATATGGCGTTTTACCAAAATGTCCTTTACAGGCCACAGATTAAAACGTAAACGTAATATTGATTGTCTGCAATGAGGTGTTGTTGCTCTGATTAAGTAAGCTGGCAAGGTGCACAGTTTTTTCGGAGGGAACCTACAAGCTTTGCCCTCTTTGTAGCTTACACAGAGATCACATGGCTGGAACCAATCTGTACTATATAACTTTCCTTTTGCTTTATCCGGATTGGAAACCAACAACTCAATGCTAATATCACTGTTCACTAAGATTTTGCCTACATAGTTCACCCACTTGACCATAAAAGAATGTTTTGTGTGAACATATAAGTGGACAACAATCTCAACACGAGGTTCATATTAGTGGAGATTAAACATTTACTAAACGGTGTACAGCATCTCCAATTGAATAAAGCATGCAAAGAGACCAACCCCAACTCGTATCTTATCCATGAGTGAGGAACGCAGTTCGCAGATGTAAAATCTGCCTCCAAAATGTAGCCTCCCTCTTATCAAATTGGAAATCAGCTGTGATTGGAAAAGATTCCAAGCCATACAAAATTTCTGGCACTGCCTTCTGATTCCAATATTACCAAGCTGGTTTGACAGAAAATGTTCCATACCTATGCATTATGATGTGTGCGTGACATATTGCAGTATTGATTTTCCTTTCTACACAGGCAATCTGATTTTTTGAATGAATTGAACCTTGAAAACACGTACCCAAATAAGTATATGTGGCTGCAATTTGTAATTGCAAATTATTTGCAAACCAAGTAAACCGTTTCCGACGGAGAATGGAGAACCACCTGTGTTTTCTCATGATTCAATCTTAGTTCATTCAATTGGAAATAGTCTTGAAAAGCAAATAATAATTTTTGCAGACCCACTTGTGTTTTTGAAATTCAAACAAGGTTGTCTGCATATAACAGAGACTTTGTAGGTATGTTGGCCACTTTAGGGGAGTCTGATTGAACCTCAGTGAAAGCATGTTTAACATCTTGAATGTAATAGTTAAACAGAGGATGCCAGTAAGCAACCCTGCTGAAGACCACGAGCTGTATGAATCGGCACAGACAAGACGCCATTCAATGAGAGTCTGACACGTCTGTGTGTAACGCTTGAACAATTTCAAATATGGTGTGTGGGCATTTGTCTCTCCTTATTTTTTTTAATCAATTTATTGATGTATAAGTGCCTTACAAATGCACAATAAATACAAATAAATACATGAATAAATAATTCACGCTCCTCCTCTGACTTTTCATTCACCGCTCTCCCTCTGATCAATCCATTGTCCGCTTTGACATATTAGTTCCTCCACCTTCTACTTCTTGCTTCTCATCTCCACTCTTCAAAGACTAACGTGAAATGTAGGCAGGACTCACTTGTCCCTTAGCGTGATGTTGTGAGAACTTCTGCACAGTATCTTTTCACTATTCATGCATCTACTATTGACAGTTCTTTATCTGACTTTCAATATGCTCTTATGACTCCATTTGACCAACACTACCCTCTCGCACAGTCTCACCTTCCCATCCCCATCCTCAGGTTTGGATTATCTATGAAATTCAGATCCTCAAAATGAGCATGCACCATGACCTATGATACATACTGGTGCAAAGTAGGGTCACATTCCCTTATCCAAGCCTTCAAAAACTCCCTTGCTGCCCTAACCTCTGCACTGGACTCTGCCAAATCCTCCTACTTCACAAACCTAGTCTATCTTCGCTATCACTGCTGCCTTTACCTTCCAATCTTTGCTTACACCACCCAAACTAATATCCATCACCTCGTCCCTTTTTGCTGTTGTCTTTGATCACTATATTATCTCCAAAATCTCTAAAATGTGTGAGACTCTCTCAGCCCTCCTCTCTCTCCTTTCCCAACCTCATTCTGTCCAACATCTCATTCTGTACCGCTTCTATGTGTGACTACTTCTACTCTGCCTCTCCCATTGCATTTGCACACATCATTCGCAGTGCCAACCCATCTTGGTCTCCTACCAGCCCTTTTGCTCCCTAAATGGTCTTAGTCTCAATCACTTGCCCTCACCTCTCTGAGCTCTTTAATCTATCTCTCTCCAATGGACTGTTCCATGCCTCCTTCAACTCTGCAATTCTCTTACCCCTATTAAAGAAACCCTATACTGACCCAAATGTCCCAGTAATCTGTTTCCCAGTCTCTCTCCTACACCTTTATTCAAATGTTCTTAAGCAGATAGTCTTCAACCAAACCTGTAAGTGCCTTGAGGATAATCGCCTTGGAGATGAACTTCAATCTGACCTCTGTAGTAAACACTCTACTTAGACGGCATGCATGCATGTCTCCAACTTTATCTCTAATCCTCACCACCACAAACACTCTTCTATACTCATCCTTTTTTGACCTTTCTGCCGCTTTTGACACTGTCAACCACTTCTCTTTCCTCCCCAATTGCCAGGACTATGGATTTTGAAAATATGGTCTTGCCTGAGTCGCTTCCTACCTGAAAGTTCAATACTTTAAAATCTCTTGGAGCTCTCAAATCTCTGGGGTGTGACTCCACCCCTCTCTCTGATAACGTCCCTCAATGATCAGACCTGCTATTCACCTTCTATACATCTGCTGTAGTAAGACGTATCTCATGCTTTGGACCTTTTTGCTGATGACACTCAAATATTTTTCTCCTTTTTCTCCTTCAACCAAGCCATCTCGCAACAGATTACAAATGGTGTCACTGCAATTCAAAACTGGCTTGCTCTACACTGCTTCATGCTGAACTATTCAATATCAGAAGTCATCTTTCTTCCAGCTTCCAATGCCATGCTCCCCCTCCCCTCTTCTCTCTCCTTCCCACCTGACCTTCTTGCTCCCTCACCCAATCTTATCTTGAGGTCAATTTTGATAGCGACCTACAACTGCAACAATTCATCATTAGCACTGCCTCTACTGCTCGTATTAACATCATCAACATATGGAAAATGTGCCTGTTTCTTACTGACCACTCTACAAAAACTTGAATCTCCACTCTTGTGCTCAGCAAACTGAACTACTGCTCATGCCTACTCCCTGACCTTCCTCTTTACATCTTCCCTCCTCTAGAACAAGTCCTGAACTTTGCTACCCACAGTCTCTACATCCTACCCAGATCCTCCCCCACTTCTACTTACCAACAAACTGCTGGTTGGCTCTCCATGCACAATGGTTTAGTTTTCATGTTCCTTTCCCTACTGCCCATAACAATCAAAGCAAGCCCAAATGTCAATCTCTTCAAAGCTTGGCTTAAACTTCACTTACTTGTTAAGGAGGCAGTTCCCTCTGCTCTCTCCACCGATCCGCCTTCCTGAGCCCACCAGTGGATCCAGTGATGCTTAATAATTTTAT
Organism: Ambystoma mexicanum; assembly: GCF_040938575.1. Taxonomy (NCBI): domain Eukaryota; kingdom Metazoa; phylum Chordata; class Amphibia; order Caudata; family Ambystomatidae; genus Ambystoma; species Ambystoma mexicanum. Next base: position 1,508,662,659 of record NC_090937.1, on the reverse strand, counting down.
ATATTTAATTAGTGTTCCTCTTTAGTGTGAAGTACTTGCCCCATTAGGATAACTGTAAATGTAGTATATGTCTCTCTTTTTATACTCGCTTAAATGTGTCACTGTAAGTCATTTCTGATATAAATTAACATCCCTGTTCTTCAAACATATACAAATACAAATGCATGTCAAAACCTCTCCTTCCCGGACCCAAACATGCATTTTCATGTAGGCAAGCCTACCAAACACCCTGCATTATGCATTCTGCGCTTTGTACCTGCTGTTCTTTACTAGCTACTAAGCGTAACAAGTGTATCTCTTTGGTCTGTTTAGTCATTTTGTCACCCAAAGATTCATACAGCTTTGCTAAGAATAGAAGAGCCGTGTTCACTGCAGTCAAGGTATTATTTAGGGCTGGCGCCTCAGGAAATGAGAACCTGTTATCTCTATACGGCACCTGGCTATCTATATAAAATCAAGTATAAAATAAGGGTGATTGCTATCAGGTTCATTAAATCTAGTTCGTCTGGGTGTTGGAGCTACAAATGAGAGGTTTGAAATACTGGAAGGTGACTTTTCAAACAGAATTGGAGATTTGTATAATTCTTGGTTCTCTTTCTCCATAGGAGGATTATTTTCAGAAGTTTGATCACTCTCTTTGGAGTCTAGTGTTTGTATGATTTATCTTCAAGTTGAATCAGATCACCTGAGTTGGAACATATATACATCACCTCTGGTGCATCTGATTCATGATGACTAGATTGATTCATGAAGGCCAATGCATATTCATCAATATCGCCTACTGTTGATAGTTTTTCATACTCAGCTCGCAATAAGTGCTGTGCTTGAACAGAACACATAGGAATAGTTGTGGGGGATTTGATACATTGGGCAGCAGGAGGTATATCACTAGTGTCAGCTACTTGGGAGATACATATTTCTCCCGTTTTACATGCTAGGACAATAGTTGTATCCGCCACTTCTCTCCCCGCTTGCTCAGATTACACATTAGGAAGACATAGTTGTGGATCAGGCACCGCTTCAACTGAAACATTGTTAGGAGCCAATTGTATTTCGGCTGAAACATTGGTAATAGTCGTTTGTTGCGCTGCATCAGAAGACGTATTGCATGGCAATAGTACGTTAGCATCTTTTTGTAGCGAAGCAGGCATCGAGTTTTCCAATGTCACTGTGTCTAATATGCAAAACGTGCGAATATCTACTTTTAAAGAACTTGCACGCTTTCTGTCTTTGTTATCTTTGAGCCTTTTAACCATTAATGCTTTCTTGGCTTGTAGGGGTAGTAGGTTATAAATATCTGACCCATTCTCTGGCATACCCGTTTTTAATGAATGTATTTGTCTTGACATGTCCAATACTAACAACTACAAAACACTGATATGCAATAAAAAGAAAACAAAGAAACTCCTCTCACCAATATACCAGCACACCCACTCCCGCTATCCAGCTAGACAGCAAGACAGCCCACTCAGCAACCACTCGCTCAAACGCGCATGCTAAACGCACGGAAATGGTGGTTTTAGAGTGAGCTGAGAGGGTTGCTGGGAGTGTGGGCGGGAGTCAAAAATAATCCAAATGGCCACAAAAAGGCAAATGGCAACAGAATAAAACAGTCCAAATGACTACAAGAGGCAAATGGCAACAAAATAAATCGGGAACAGAAGTCCGACAATTTGTCCGAAAATTTGTGTCCAATGCGGCCAATAACAGCGTAGCCAGCAGCAAGACAGCCCACTCAGCAACCACTCGCTCAAACACGCATTATGCATTCAATGGAGAGTAAGTCCAATAAGACATAGGAATACTACTGTTTCCATTTTTGTAACTGTGCTGACATGGAATTCTATAGTTTTTAAGTGTTGCTGTTACATTCACCTCTACAATGAGCCATGGATGGTTACTACACTTTTATGATTGGTATATTTTACATAATTGGCTTTACCCCTGATGACCTGGTAAACTCTTTTCCCATCCCGACTCCTGGCCATTTGACTCACTATCATTCCATGCTTTTTTTATATGCCCATTCTATCTCCTGCTAACCTCCATTAGTTTCCTTCTATCTCGGTCCTTATTTTTGGTGATGCTGTTCATGCAAACACACACGTTAATTGTAACAGAGCTGCAGCTACAGACTGTGTGTCTCTCTAATGCAATAGTTTTGACTTGAACGTGTTCCAAGCAACACTTAGTAGCCCAAACTAAATACAGTGACAGTTGGAAGGGTCACACTCATGTTGCCCTGTCTATTGTCATTTATATGTATGGCATGCTAGTAGTTTGTGCTATTAGGTGTCGCTTGTGACACCTAAATCCTAAACTATTGCATTTGAGTATAGATACAGAGCCATGGCTTATTGTAGGTATTGTTTGGCTATTTACCCACCCATTGACTGCCCATGGCCATTCTAATTCTGAAGGCCGTTCTCATCCAGTTCCTGCCCCTTCCCACCCAAAAAACCTCATCATGGTAAATCTGTGTTCTCTCTTTAATCAAGCTTTGCCATCAAACTCTGCACTCAAAGTGCCTGCCATAATTTTTTCAAAGCATTCTTCCGAGAGTTAATGACATAATTGGAGTTATAAAATCGTTAGAGGTGTAATAAAACTTGTCTTAACCAGTTTGCATTCAACCACTCAATTTATAAGCAGGTTTCATGTCCTTCACTGAAGTCCTGTTATAAAACACAGAGTTTTGGCTTGGGTATACGTATTAGGCATTTGCCAGTCACTGCTATTAAATGCCCAGGTACTTTGCACCTGCTACCATTAATGGCCACTTAATGCCACTACCAGTGTGCCTAGCAAACACCTTTCACATGCTTACACGTGCCCAACCTGTTGGTGTTGTCAAAGCTTGTTGTAACTGTGTTCTGTAAGATATATTCATTGCCACTTTTCTTATTTTCTGGGCTTGGTTAGATGTCAAAGGCTTAATACCGCACTGGGCACACCAGATTATACCAAATTATACCAAATACCAAATCATCATACAGACTAACAATTGTATACTTTATATGAAGTAGAAAATTAATCACATTTCAGATGTTTCAATTGGTGATGTGTAAGAACAAGCACTCATTTTATCAGTGTATGGTGTTGGAGAGAAAGAAAGCAAAACAAACTATTCCACACTGGCAGGTTTCTTTGGGCATTGAACTGCCATTCATTGACAATGTATGTAACACGGCATGAAATCCTTAATTGCTTCTGCTCCGTTTACTACCAATAGATTGTGAATGAAATTTGGAGACACTGTGGTAAGCACTTTAGTTGGATATGAAAGCAAATGTCCTTTAGATACAGCTTCAACTCCCCCTTGCCCTCGAGCTAAAGTTGGGTTATCATGAGATTAGAGGTCATGGACTCTGCTACATAGCAGAATAGTCCCCATAATCCATTTTGATTCAGGCAATTACATTCATCCTTGGATAAATTAAGAATAGATGAAGTTATGCCTTTTGGGTCAGTTTGACCTGGCCAAATGGCCCCTGCAAGATATTCCAGTTACTCTGGTCCCTATTAAAGCATACTTTACTTCACTTGAGACTCTTGTGACACCAGCCCTTCTGGCCAATCTGCAGTTTGAGCTCCACTCAGCATCTGCCCCACCTTACAGTGCAAGATTCCAGCTTTTGCTTCTCTCTGTCAGGGGGCCAGCTGCACACAGATATTGTCTTCACTCACAGTCCCCAGTTCAAGGGCCCAGCATCCCAATGCCTCTCGGCCTGAAGGCAGTACAGCTACCAAACAAGACATCCCAGATTTCACACTCAGTGCAGACAGAGACTCCTTAACGCTTTCTGGTAAGCCCCAGATCTCTTTCACAGTTCTGAAACCAACAGCACCAGACATCAATCAAAGTCAGAGCTAGTTAATCTCAGCCAAGTTTTAAAGTCTAAGCCAGCCAAAGCCTGGCCATGGATTCCGTTACAACCCAAAACCGCCGATTTAGACCTTGATGTCCTTGGTCTTACAGAGACATGGTTCATGGCCAGCTCTGTCACCAGCTTTGACACTCCCCTCCCTGATGGTTACAAGATCCTCTCCGCACCCAGATCTACCCGGCCCAGAGGGGATGTAGTCCTGATCTTTCCTGAGTAGATCCCTGCCACTATCATTCCCACTCAGTGTTACTCCTCTTTCAAATGCCTTTTCTGCAGGCTCTCAATCTCTCCTTGCCACTCTCTTACTGTAGCTACTCTCTACCGGCACCCTGGGCAAATCACCCTTTTTCTTTCTGAGTGGGCTGACCTCTACTCCTCCCTCCTGACCTCTGTCACTCAACTCCTCCTCCTTGCCTCCTTGGTGACCTCAATATCCTCCTCGATTCCCTTGTCCCTCATCTCTGCTCTTTAGCGACCTTTGCGATTCCCTCTCTCTCTCTATCCTCCCCTCTGGCCCGACGCACTATGCAGGACACACAATCAATGTCCTGATCGCCTCTGGCCTCCCCTCTCTATCCCTCTGACCACTCCTCTCTCCTGGAGTGACCACTGCCTTCTCTCCTCTCATCTCTCACTCTCTTCCCCACAAGCCAAGCTCACCCCAACACTGCCACCTACTTCTTGGACAACTGACCTATGGAGCGTGTGTCAGTTGAGTATTTCGCTTGCACCTTCTCTCCCACCCCTACTCCTCTGGCTGACTCACACCCGGACACAACACTGTCCCTTCTCTACTCTTCCATTTCTGATACTCTTGATGCTCTTGCCCCTGTCATGAGGATCCACTTGAAGTCCAAAGCTAAGTGTAATTCCTGGTATGACTCCGACCTAACTACACTTAAACGTAAGTGTAGGGTGGGTGAAAGGAAATGGAGGGCTTTTTGTTCAACCTCTGACAAACTGGCTTGTCGCCTTCTCTAAAGGCATCTGTAACGCTCACCTGGAATCCACGGGGGGACGTCACTCAGCCTGTTCTGACCTCTTACGACCTCAAACCCTTCCCTGGAGTCTACTCGACTGAAGACTGTGCCTGAAACACAGGATTGGTAGAGTTTAACTCCCTATTGTCTCTGTGCTTGAACCCCTTCTGTGCTTGAACCCCTTCTTCCCCGGGGTCCAACCCTTCCCTTTCATCCACAGCTCACCTTGTTTTCTTGGAAAGTGTGCTCTCCATCCTGCTTTCAGTGCAGGGGCGCGTTGATTGACGCAGGCTCGTTGCTGCCTAGTTACTTCACTGGCAAGAGTCCGACAGGTAAGTATAATAAGTCTTTTGAACAGTTCTCTAACTTCGTTCATTTCCTTCCTTAGATGATGGCCGGCGTCCAGGGATGGCGACGTGCTGCTGAGATGAGTAGCACTGAAGGTGAGTAAGAGCGCAATGTGACCCTTTTGTATTTTTATTGAACTGAGTTCTTTGTCTTTTAGGTGCCGCAACGTTTTCAGCGTGGATGCCAGTTATGAAGAAGAAATGCGGTGAGTAAGCGCGGTATGCGGCGCCTCTAGATGTTTCCACACTAACCTGCAGTGTCTTTTCCCTCTTGGATGAGAAGTTCTGCATCCCACAATTCTAACCGCTACATGAGCTATTTGTTTAATGTCCATGTTAGTAATTCATGTTAATAACCCATGTATTACACTACATAGTACATTACACATGCTGAACTATGTAAAAATCATTGACACACAACTTTCCTACATCTTTTTCCTTCTGCGGAGGACACTACTTAAACATGGGACTCTACAGATGCAAGGATACTTGCTAACAATCATGTGCTCCATTCAACTGTACCTTTCATCTTTCAATTGCCTTCAATGCAAAATACACGGTATGCAACTCTCTCATAAGCACTACATTGTATTGTAATGGTTTGGCAACAAATGACCCGTGATTAAGATGTCTAACTGTATAATTCATCGCACAAGTACTGACCAGCCACCTGTTTTTAATCAATTTGGCATGTGCTAGCTCATCAGGTTTTGGGTTATTTATAGATACTGCACAACCTGCAGGTAGCGCGGTATGCGGCGCCTCTAGATGTTTTCACGCTAACCTTGAGTGTCTTTTCCCTCTTGCAGATGGATGAGAAGTTCCGGAGACAGAGTTCCCCCAGAGCGGGTGGGATTCAGGTAAGTGTTTGAAGCTCGTACAATCTTTAAAAATAAGCGAAGATTTGCTGAATGCTTACTAATGCCTTTTTTCTGTTCTTTTCCCTTTTCCTTAGGAAGCGTCGTGCTGGGATGGGAATGACACCGCCGAAGATGCCCGCAGAACAGAAGGAGCGATGAATGATGGGCAGAAGCGCTGCAAGGTAAGGCTGTTCCTAACAGTGTTTTTGTTCTTGCAGGAGCTGAGCGTAGAAGAAAGATACAGGCCTACTGGAGACCGATCCGAACACAGTGAGTGTCCCGCTGCAGGTGCAGAAAACACAAAGCATGTTTCTCAGACTGGGCGTGGCTTAAATAGTCTCTGGGTATCCCAGGTGTCTCTGGGCTGAACCACACCCAAAAGACTAAACTGCACAGGCAGGTCTGGGAACCGAAATATGTGGGGGCATCCATATTGTCCCCATCGATGCACTACAAGTCCAATCCCCAATGTTATCCTATGCGAGTGAGTGAGTCTGGTGCCACAAGCACCAAGTCTGACTCCAAGTGGGTCTTTGGAGGGATGGAGAGGCCCTTGAACGCCATGTAGGTGATCGTGGCCTGGCTCCAGCCTGACATCTTGGAGGGCTGGGGACATGAGGGGCAGGAATCATGACAGCATCTCTCGCCCTCTGCATTGCCATTCTATGCTCAAACTTCCAGTGCTACGCTGACGACACTCAACTCATTTTCAGACTGCCCTCGGCCACCTCCTCTCCCTCTCTCATATCTGATTGCCTAACTGCCATTCAAGATTGGTGTGCAGCCAATGATCTTTGTCTGAATGCCAGCAAGATGGAGATCCTCCTCATCGGCACACCAACTCCATCCTTTCCCCTATCTCTCATCCGGCCTCGCTTGGCCCTCCTCCTATCCCCACCTGTGAGACTGTGAGGCTAAGAACCTGGGGGAATCTTTGACTCCACAATTTCCCTCTCCGCCGACATCTCTGAGGTCTCTAGAAAGTCAAACTTCCTACTGAACCTCCTCAGAGGTACTCTTCCTTTCCTCTCCTTCCCCCAGAAGCTCACTGTCTCCCAACCTCTGGTTCTCTCTAGGTTGGACTATTTTAACAGTCTCTTTCTAAATATACCTTCCTCTACTCTTCGCCCTCTGCAACTAATCTAGAACAGGACTGCAAGACTTGTCCTTGGCCTGAAGCCCTGGGATCATATCTCTCCAGCTCTGAAATCTCTCCATTGGCTCCCAGTGGATACAAGGATTACATTTAAAATCCTCTGCATTGTCCACAAGGCTTTCTGGGGCCTGGGTCCAAAATACCTTCAGCTATCCCTTTGCAAATACCTCCCCTCTTGAGCTCTTTGCCCCTCTACCTCTAACACCCCCAGGGTCAGTCGTTTTTCAAAGAAACAAGCTGGGGGTAGATCTCTGTCTTCGTCTGGGGCCTCCCTCTGGAAGAGCCTCTCTGTCACTCTAAAACTTGAGGAGAACCATCTCTGCTTCCAGAAGCACCTCAAAATCTTCCTCTTTGCATCTGTCTTTGCTCCCCCTCTCCCTTGCTGATTTGCTCTCTCTTGGCACTGTGGACCTGGCCATCCTCTGTCCCCTGGGCCCAGGTACCTGCTCACCCTGCCATCCTTCTACACTGCCTCCCGGCCACCCCTTGCATTGGGGACTGTATCTGTACCCTTACAATGCCCCAACCCCCCCATTTTCTTCTTTGTATGCACTTATCAGACTTACCCAGTTCTGCTGCCGTAATCACAGCGCTTGCCACTTGCTGGCTGCACTACCCCTGTTTATTGCTCTATTACCTATATTATGTATTATTATTTATCTGTTTCTCCTCTGCTCAGCACTTTCCACTCTCCCCCTTCAATGCACTTTTTCCCCTTTCCCTTTCCGATGCACTTGCACGTTCTCAATGTCACTGGGCCTAGTAAGATTTTTGTTTTTTCTCCCCTGTTCCCCTCCCTTGCCTTGTCGCGCTCTGAAACACTTGTGTACGAGCGCGATACTAATAAAATATCATATCATATCATAAACCAGGCAGCAAAAACACCAGCAAAAGGCCCGACTTCCAGCTGACAGTCCATTATAAACCATTCACTGGAATCCAGCCCAGTATGTATATCACATATAGACTCTGATCATTTTACCCACCTATCTGGTGATGTCACCGTCTTCAAACTCCAGCCCCCTTTCTTGTGCCAAGCCCACATTTAACATGTGACAGAGTTATTAAGAATCTTCCAACCTTTCCTGCACTCATCTTGTGTAATTTTCCAGCTCAGCCCTAAGCGACCTTTGAGCATCATTCGGCATATCACCCAATAATGTAACCATATTCGATCCTTCCTCTTTTCTGCCCGGACAATGGATATCTTCACTCTTTTTGCAACCTCACTGCACCATCTCTGAAACTCATCTGCAAATACAATGTTCACTCTTCACTTCTTTTCTCTGAATTGGCAAACCACAGCCAGCATAATGATTAAAAAATAAATAAAAATAATTATAATCTCGCATTTATATAGTGCTATGAACCCTCAGGTATCTGAGCACTGCTTATTATTAGCCACGGTGTGTGGTGCTCATTTAATGACCTCGGAAGGAGGAAAGGCTGAGTTTGGCCCTGCCAGGATTTGAACCTGCGTTAGCAGTCTCTGCACGGATTTCAAAGCGAGTGCTCTACTCGCTGTGCCACTTGACCGGCTGCTGCACCTGCTGCAATGTTAGCTGCATCCCACAATTCTAACCGCTACATCAGCTATTTGGTTAATGTCCATGTTAGTAATTCATGTTAATAACCCATGTATTACACTACATAGTACATTACACGTGCTGCACTACGTCAAAATCATTGACACACAACTTTCCTACATCTTTTTCCTTCTGCGGAGGACACTACTTAAACATGGGGCTCTACAGATGCAAGGATACTTGCTAACAATCATGTGCTCCATTCAACTGTACCTTTCATCTTTCAATTGCCTTCAATGCAAAATACACGGTATGCAACTCTCTCATAAGCACTACATTGTATTGTAATGGTTTGGCAACAAATGACCCGTGATTAAGATGTCTAACAGTATAATTCATCGCACAAGTACTGACCAGCCACCTGTGTTTAATCAATTTGGCATGTGCTAGCTAATCAGGTTTTGGGTTATTTATAGATGCTGCACAACCTTTGGAAGCACCCTGATCCACCCGCATCCCCCAAATTATACTTGTTGCATCCGGTACAAATGGTTTGCCTGGGCATATGTAGTTCTGCTCTTTGAACTTCATACAGGTATATAATTTTGGAACTAAACCTACATCGGGCTCCCATGTTTGAAAAGCCACCGTTTTAGGAGTTACACATTAAACATATTTGTTACTCTGCCAGAAACCCTCATTGTGCAGCACTTTAGTCTGATAAGTTAGTTCCAGGGTCATATTTGGAATGCTCAACAGAAACCCCATCTCCATCTGTTCCACATATATATACAGATTATTTGGCATTTGAACGCAATTTTCTCCTGAATTGTTTCAACTTCTCATTGTGTGATCTGAGCAATAACTTGCCGGATGATATAAAATTACACAAAACACAAAAGAATGTGACCCTGTATGAGCTGAGACACTCTGTTTCAACCTCTCGCAGGAACTGTGTCAACAAATTTTCCCTGGTATTCACCACATTCAAGATGTCTTCAAATATCCCATTGTGCTTAATCATGACATTTATACTATGGTATAATGGTTTTGATTGCTTCTTAAGGGTAAAGACAGTTCAATTTAAGTATTGAACCAACTACATTTGTACAATTCGGACTGTATCCAGTCTCTGCTGTATTATTTTCAAGTCTTGTCCTAACTCCCAGGTTAACGTACTAACTGACAGTTGCCCCAACAATGGCCCCTATTATTGTTACAACAATCACTGCAATCGGAAAAACAGCCATCCTTCATCCCCTTTCCCTTCTAATATTAGATGAACTCATGAAAGTAATTTCCAACTGTAGCAAGATCTCTGTTACCACTCTTTGTGCTCCATCCCTATGCATTTGCACACACTGTTTCACTTGAGCAGACTTAATCTCAGAGACATTAATATTGTTCTCCAGAACCGGATCTTGAATTACATTGGTGTAAATGTTATGATATAATAGTCTCCTGCTTCCTAAAATAAAACCCAGGGCCTCCTCCACCACAATTCCTGACGCCTACCCCCGCTGTACAAGAACTTGTCCATTTGCTGGTGTAGAACATGTTCATGTTATAAAGCACATTCTGACTAGCATATCTCTAAAAAAGACATTTGTATTCTTCTTCCCCTGTGCAATCATCTGTATTTCCCTTTTCCACCCACCAGCCTGCCTCCTCCTGCCAGATTGCTCCTCTTTTGGTCCATGGGACTCCACCTTGCTCCGTCCTGAGGCCCCGTTCAAGATCCATGGACCCCACAGAACAGTGAAGAAGAAAATGAATTAAGCAATCTAATCCAAAACAAAGAGGGACAGGCAGGTTAAGATACACGCCTTGATACTGTTTCCTTTAGGATTTCCTTTGTCCTCCAAATGTCTAGCACAGACCTCAATGTTTTCAAACATTATATGTGCATATTTTTTATTAGTATACATCCTTTTTCTCATTCATTCCTTCAGACACACCCCACCCAACACACCGACTTACCTGCTCTGATGAACTCCTTTCATTCCTTCATAACCTACTGCTAACCACCTTACTGACTTACTCACTTCAGTTTTAATGTGATTATTACACTTCTCACCCACTTCTGGTTTCTCCAGACTGCTCCAACCTCTGTACCTTGTATTTCTGGTGAAATGACTTTATTTGATTCACATGGACACACTGTGCCATGGCCAGATCCCCTTCTCTTATCATTTTTCTGCACACAAGAGGTAAAACCTTGTCCACAATTTTGAGTGGACCTCGCCGGGATTCCATATGGCATTCCTCCTCTTGCATTTTGCAAAGTTGAATTTATACACCTGTTAACCTTTTTCATACTCCCTAACAGATGACATCCTGTCATAATATGATTTAGAACCCTTAGCTGCTCTTTCCAGATTTTGCTGTGTAAATGCACATGTGCTGCAAATGCTTTCTCGACTCTTCTACATATTCATAGTGGTTAGATGCATTCACCAAGACTTGCTCATTGGTTCTCTACAACAAATGTTGGGGCAGTACCATCTCCCTGCCATTGATCATTTCTTATGGACTGAGATTTGTAGACATCAATGGTGCCGCCCAAGTGGCCATCAGTAACAAAGGGAGTTGTAAATTCCAACTAGACCCTGCTTCAGCCACAGACCTTTTAAGAATATCAATTATTGTTATGTTAAAGCCCACAGGCATCCAAGCGCCGAAAGACATAAGTAGGGCGAGAAAACTGGAGATTTATCCTGGCTAAACAGAATTGTCTTCAGCTGTTTGCGAAAGGCGAGATGATCCTCTATTTTACGTATCTGTGGTGGGAGGGTATTCTAGGCTTGGGCACCCTGAACATGAAAGGCTCGCCCTAAACCACGAGATCGTTTTATCCGTGGCAGTGCCAACAGGGAGCCTTCAGCAGGGTCGGATTGGCCACTCAGCCAATCGGCCCGTGGCTTTTCTGAAATCATCATTAGTCCCCTGGGGGCCGGTGTCTGCCCCAAGCGTGGGCCGGATTGAGCGAGGAAAAAAAAACTTTTTTTTTCCACACTGAACTGTCCATGGACAATAATAACATGCCCAGTTCAGTGCGGAAAAAAAATATTTTTTGTTGCTTTTTTCCCCCTGCCGGCGGCCGGCGCAAAGACTGCATAGCCTCAGCCAGCCAAGTATAATGGTGGCCCTGCCCCCCATTGATCGCACTGCGCATGGGCGGACCAGGAACTAAACAGCCTGAGCGCAGGCTCAGTGCGCGCATTTGCATCTGCAAAAGCACAGAGCCTATCGGTGATGCACCACATTTGGCTGGGCTTGAGAGTGACACTAGTGCCGATGAGTCCGACGGTCGCCGGAAGTGTTCTGATTGACACATTACCGAGAAGTAGTACTTTTTGACACCTGTGGGACTGGACTTGGTTTGGAGTGAGAGACTGGCTAAGCAGATGGGACGTGAGAGGCGACAGGGTGTCTGAGAACCAGTAGTGAGTGAGTGCCATACATAGAGATGAGCGTTTGAAGTTGCATTTAAGTGTCATGGTGCTGGGTACCTTCGCACCCTGACATGCCAATGAGCCCTGAATTGCCCAAGTTTCTGCTCCCGATGTGCGCATTCATATATTCCCAGATGCAGTGCATGCCAAATTCTGCAGCAGCGCGGAGGCAGATCCCCGACGCACCCACCCTCCAGGGCATGTGTAAATAGCAGGTACTTGCAGAGTCCTAATAAGCCATGGAAGCTGCCCATAAACACCCCATATTTTATAAATCAGGCAGCAATTTGGGCACAAGACCATGGCTGTGATGTTGCTACCAGGAGTGGACCATCTTAAGGGCTGGGGCGCATACACATGTGTGACCCCGCTCAACCCCCTACCCCCGTTTCCCAGTCATCGGATTGCTGAAGCAAAATAAGGGCTCTAAGAGTCAACAAAGAAAGACATCCAAGAATCCATGTAGAAATCGGATTAGAACCAGGACGGTAAATAATACATATCAGAACGTAGGTTTTGAGTTGTGGGTTTAGAAGCCACGAAGCAGTTACGTGTCCTCTGGCATGGATACAGCCCAGGACACAGATTGGGACATGTGCTATAGCAGCATGTATACATTTAGCACAAGTGTTACGATGATTATTCAACAAAAAAAAAAAATTGTGGAGTTCTGACTTCACCACAAACAAGCATTTACTTTCACCCACCTCAATAAGACATAGGATACACGGATCAACTTTTTACTAGTTGATAACACGCGAATGGGGTAAGGGTTACAGTGTTTTATATAAGCCTTTGTAAAATACTGGAAAGAAAATGTTCTTATAATCAATCCCAGTAAATCAAAGATTTTGTAATTATCCAAGGGGAAGAAACGTAATGTTTTAAATGGCACCTTGAAAATACTGTTTTGACACTTGCTTCGAGTGTTACCTACCGAGGATCAGAGGTCAAAGTGGGCGGGAAGTTGAGGAACTAACGGGTACGACCTTCTCTTCTCGGGGAAATCCATGATCGTTCTCTTACTTTATGCAACCCGAATTACCGTTACAGGACGGCAATTTTAAAAACAAAAAAATGAAACTTCTCTCCTACTGGGGAGCCAGTGTAATATGTCACTGCGCTATCTTGCATGCCTGAATTGGTGGTGTTAATTACAATAGACTGCTTGGGACCTAAAACGCATTCCCAAGCAGCCAAAAAGCTCAGATCTACATATTAATTGCTGTAGGCACAGAAGTGTTTGCAGGAAATGGGAGGGGTGTGTTTGTGGCTATAGTCCTGGACATGTCCCTTAAGAGGTGGGAATGGTGGGTGGTTAAAATGGGAAGCTGCATAAAGCTGCACACTGTGTTTTCTTAAGTCTTGCTAGAACTGTTGTAAAACGCAGGGTGGGGTGGAAGAAAGGAAGGACCTGGTATGGGGCTTAATTATGGGGGGGGTTAAAGTGACTATTGTGGGGGTAGGGATTGAGCAGAAAATGGGTGGACCATGGGAACATAGTTCCACTAATTTTTGTTTTAATCCTGTATCCTGGCTTGCAACATTATGTGTTACTACTGACTTCTGCAATTGTGTTCGTTCTCCCCAGTTGCTTCTCCACTCTTTTTGACTGCTTACTCTGTTCTCTCTTCCACTCCCTTCCTCCCTTTTGCTATCTCCTCCCCTTACTTTCTTCTATGCACTTACTCTATCAGAATTGTCCCTGGACCTAGTATGATAGCAACCTCGTCTGTCTCCTCTCCGCTCCCTTCACTTGTTTTTTTTCCTCCCCTCCTCCTCCCTCCCCCATCCAGCACTATCAGAAATGTCCTCAGGCCGAGTTCAATAGTCATTTGTTTTGTTAATCTTCTCCCTTTCTGCACCCCTCCCTCACCTTTTGTTTTTCTCCGGCTCTAGCAGAAATGTGGTCAGGCCTAGTATGGTAGGCGCCTGTCTGTTTCCATTTCCTTCCCACTCCCCCCCTCCCTTCCTTATCTATGTCTTAGCTCTTGCACTATCTGAAAAGTCGTCAGGCCAAGAATGGTAGTTAATTTCACATCCTTACTGTTCATGGCCTAGTGTCTAGACTGCAAACTGTGTTTACATACCAGCTTCACCTCTTAATTGACTGTGTGACCCTGGGCCAATATTTTCTCACTATGTCTTTTCTGTCAGTCGTGCAATCCCAGAATTATGATGGTTGTGTGCGGAGTAAGGTGGTGGAGTTGGGGTGCAGGAGGCCAAGTATAGACTGTTTTGGAGTATGTGGAATCAGCATGCTATGTGCAGAGGTACTGTACCATATGACGGCCATGCTTTCAATAATTACCATTAACAATAAAAAAGTATATTTGTGTGCATGTATACATTTAAACATCACAACAGTCATATGTAAACAAAAGTATCCATATGTTGGTGCAAACAAATAGCGCTATATAAAATCTTGCGCGCTACAAACCATTTTTGAGCCTGCAGGCGTAAAGTGCCCTGCAAAGCCATTTAGAAAAGTTGGCCACCCTATTGCAAAGGACAATTTATCCAGGTGTGAGTTTCTGGGATAGCATTTTCTGTAAAGTCGTGAATTGACACGATTCACGGTTGATGGTTTGAGGGCCACTTTTTTTGAGGCGAGGGGTGTGCCATTTTTTGAGGCGAGGGGTGGGCCACTTTTTTTGGGGTGTCCGGTGGCCTATTTCTTGTCCCAGTCCGACCCTGGCGCAGTGGAGTGGGGGTGCTTCTTGCATTACTAGTGCGCCCGGTCAGTTACACCCCTGGAAATGTCTGCCATCTTCCAGTAGAATGCACACTTCATCAGACTCTAATGCTGTGCCAGAAATCTCAGGGCGTGAGTTCTTTTCATGTTCTCCTGCGTCCCAAGCTGAGCAAGAGTTCACTGATGGTATTTCTTTGCAAACCCGTAAGCGTGTATTTGAAAGTTACTTCCTAATTGGTTGACAGGTCTTCATTTAACTCACACAATGACTGTGTTGTGTACGTCTTATGAAGGGAGCCAGAAGGCATCCAGATGTGTGTACATGCTGTATCTCATGGCTGTGGCATGACACCAGTGCGGCAGTCTGGCAGGGGAAGGAGCAGTGTGGGGAGGGAATGGAGGGTGGCAGTACAGGGAGCTGGGGTGGGTCTAGACCCCGGTATATCAGGATGCTACAGGCTGTGCACTCCTCTTTCACGCCTTGCATTGCTGGCCCCTGAGAGTAGCGTGGGTGGAGGCTGGCAGAGTGGGGACTGATGAGGCCACACATTAGTAGATGGGTGCATGTCACCAACAGGATGGGGGGGCAGAGAATGAGATGCATGTGACATCATAGACAACTCAAGCTTGGCACTCTTTCTCTGTCACCCATATATCATGTGATGCTGTCCTTGTCCACATAATTCCCAATTCCTCCCTCTCACTCTCTGGCTTCTTTTCTGTTCCTCTCTCCCGGTTTTCATTACCCTCCTCCTCGCTATCTATCTTTTGGCCCATATTTTCTTTCTGTGCTACTCTCCCACCGATGCCTCCATCTATTGCTGTCCTTGGGCCTCTATCATTGACTGTGGTAGTTGGCTCCCTGCCAGACTGCTGTTATATCCCAGTTACCAGTTTAATGGTATCCACTGCAGAATAATTGCGCATTTTACTATAGCTGATATGATAGCTCAGTGGGTTGAGCGCTCGCTGCTGCCATGTCTGTGTGATCTGCAGGTTCGAATTCTGGCCAGGTCACGTCATCCTTTCATCCTTCTGAGGTTGATATATGAGTATCCACACAGGTTGGGTGATATTGTGTGCATATTTGTTCTATAAAAAAGAGCTTAAGCGTAAGTGCTGTTGGCCTTGGATGTCTGCTTGCATTCAGAGTAATTTGACAATATTTATCTATACACACAGATGTTAATAATACATATGGTGATCCATTCTTGTATGAAATGTATGTCACATTACAGTGATATCATAACCATACTTTTCCTAGTGTAATTAGTAACAATGCCATTTTGATGCCACTTGCTGTTTTGTCAAGGGGTGAAAGGTTGTGTTTCATCCCTTCCCAGGATATCACTTTCGGGTGTGGTCAAATTACATCACTTCCGGTGATGTCATCAGAGGTCAAGGGCCGTAAGGCGAGGGGTGGGCCACTTTTTGGAGGCGTGGGGTGGGACACTTTTTTTTGGGTGTTCTGGCCTATTTCTTGTCCCAGTCCGACCCTGGCCTTCATTAGATCTTAAGCATCTCTTCGGTTGATAGATGCTAATCTTCTCCTTCAAATATAGAGGAGCATTTCCGAAGATACATTTGTGGCATGTAGTGAGCAGTTTGAAATAGATGCGAGCTGCCACCGGGAGCCAGTGGAGTTTTTTCCTTGCAGCACTAGTGGGTTCAGAGCTTTTCATCTGAAAGATGATTCGCACAGCTGCATTTTGTATCTTCTGCAACTGTTGGATATCAGCCTTATTGGCTCCTCCCAATAAGGTGTTACAGTAATCCACACGTGGCAGTATTCCTGCACTTACAAGTTTTATGTGGTTTTCCACCGATATTAACGGAGCTACTTGTCTAAGTACCTTTAAATGGTAGTTAGTGTTGGTAGAGATGGCTGTAACATGTGCCTCAATATCAAGATTTTACTCCTGCCTAAGGTCTTGACTTTCTGCATTATTTTTATTTAAATGCCTTCTATAGTGAAGCAATTGTATTTTTGGCTTAGTATAGATTGAGCATGCTCAGAGCCGAAGAGCATCAACTCAGTTTTAGCAGCATTTAAGCAAAGCTAATTTGCTGACATCCATTGTTTTATGACATGGTATGTTACAGCTAATGTTTGCTGATCAACATCGTGGTTCCCGGTTATATTCAGTACCAACTGAAAGTATCTGCGTATTTACAGAAAAAGATCCCCAGAGATGCCAGCTTGACACATAAGGGAAGAATGTAAATGTTGAACAACAAGGGGGAAAGACATGCCCCTTGGGGAACTCCTCATGTTATAGTCTGTGGCTCAGAGGCATAATCGCCCCAATAGACACGTGACTGGTGACCCTCCAAGAAGGATCTGAGCCAAGTGATGGCATTTTTGGAGAGTCCACTAACAGTAGCCATCCTATTGAGCAGAATTTTATGGTCCAGCAAGTCAAAGGCTGCCGATAGGTCTAATAGCATCAGCAGCCCTGACTTGCTGTGTTCCAGTTTACCGAGCATATGTGTTTGTATATCCAACAGTGCGGTCTCAGTTCCGTGGAAGCCTGATTGCTTCACATGCAATTTACCAGTATTATGTACGTAAGCTGCCTTATCAATAAGCTTAAGAAAAAATAAAGTATTTGTGATGGGTCTTAAATTAGCCTCATCCAATGGGTCCAAACCCGTTTTTTTTAGCAGAGGGGTAACTGCCACATTTTTTATGTAATGGGGAATGGAGCCAGTATGGAAAAAAGAGCTGACAAACCGACAGTGGTATGGCGCAAACAATTCTCGATGCTCCAATATATATATAGTGGGGAACATTTCCCCCGGCTATTTGTGGGGTGCATATTTTTTAGTAACTTCAGCATTTCGGTTAAATTGGGTTCTATAAAATTGAAATTGCCTGGAAGGTTGGTGGAATTACCTATTTTAAGTGATTTAGGTATGGGCAAGGGGATCTGGCGATGGAGGAGTTAATGTTTCCTATTCAATTTTCTTTTGAGCCTTCAGCAGTTTGTCTGCAAAAGCCTTCTGGACTCAGTCGCCAGTAGTAGGTTTAATGGAGGGGTTACAGACCGTAGGTTTCTCCCATGTTCTAAAAAGATGGAAGAGTTCCTTTGTCTTATCTCAAGCCTGATTTATTTGATCATCATAGAAGAATTTTAGTCTCTATAATCATCATCTTGTACTGCTTTTCAATGAGTTTACATGCTAGTAGATTCTCATTTGATTTATTTTTGTGCCAAGTATGTTCCGCCTGTCGTTTGCTGGTTTTAAGTTCAGCCAGAGAACCATTTATGGTGATTGAGCAGTACTTTAACTGTTTTATCTTTCATGGGGGCATACTTATCCAGCATTTCCAACATAACTTCATTATAGACTTTTAGGAGTCTCTCAGGGTCATCAAGGTTGTCTGTTTTGTTCATAAGCGACTCTACACAAGTCATTAAAATATTGGGTGTAATATTCTTGAAATTACGTGCTTTGACCGTGTGTGCTGTAGCATGCACTCTTACGGGTTTAAAAGGAAGATCCAGGCAACATGTCAGGAAATAGTGATCAGACCAGATGCATGGAGTGGTAGAAATAGGTCCAAATCGGACATTTCCAACTCCAATCCAGTCTAAAAAAATGTCCCTTATTATGCGTGAGCTCAGTATTGTGGTAGGCGATGTGATGAGTTTTCATCATTTTTTTTGAATAGGAGTGCTCTTCTGTCTGCTTTATCATTTTTCCATAGATTGAAGTCACCCAATATGACCAACTCTGAGTTGATAGTCAGCATGTGTGAAACTAAATTGACTAAATTGTCATTAAAATTGCATACTTCTCCTGGTGGGCAGTAAAGTAAGACCATGTTCAGGCTATAATTAGGGTTTGAGGTCAGTTTCACATGGATAATATCACATCCAGTGCACTTTATTTTAGCCTCATAAAACCCCAACTGTTTTTTACAGATTATGGCCACTCCACCCCCAATGTTGTTCTCTCTGTGCCTCCCAAAGAACACGTAACCTGGAGGGGTTACCTGTTCTATGGTTGGTCCATGGGCTTCCGTTAGCCACGTCTCTGTGAGGCATATGATGTCTGGTTTATGCTCCTGGATATAGTCACGTAGTTCAATACCATGCTTAACCAATGAGCGGGTATTTAAAAGAGTAATAGTTAGTTTAGTGAGAGTATGGGTGTTTCTCATGGCATTAGCAATGTTATCTCGATTGTGTTGGTTAGGTACAGCATGTGATGCAATAGTAACATTCCCAGCATTGTTGGATGTTCCCTTAAACTGTGCTATGGATTTCCCCATGGGGTCTAATGGCATATCTGAATTGCTGTACCTATCCTTTATGGCCATATACTGGTATTTAGGGTTGGCAGAGTGGACTGCAGAACCGCACGAACCCGCACAGACTCGCTGGTCTTGTTCGCGCTGGCGCATTCGCACCTGTGGAAGGAACAAGTACTGCAGGGGAACTACAGTCCTTCTGGGGGCTGTAGTTCAACTCCTGTCTCGTGTATGCCGAGATGCAGAGTCTCGGATTTTCAAATGTCACCCACAATTAACTGGGTGATTATTGATCAGTTGTATTGTTCCACACATCACTAGAAGAGGGCTGGTACAACATAAGTAGCCTCTGTTTTACTCCCAGAATCTGCCACATCTTGGTCATCACTGCACTGGTCAAATGGATTATATTCTTTGAGACAAACCAAATTTAGAAAAGGTGTGGTTCATGAACAATGTAGCTGCTGTCTGTGCCCTACTGTCAGTTGCTGGTATGGATTCCAATCATTTAGACATCAAACTGGCAACTGTTAGCATATATATATGAAATCTATTTGCAAATCTGACAAGGGAAGTGTCAAACATCTTTTCATTAATCATTGCTCTGTGTCGGGGAGGATGGCTGGAACTATGCACACACCAAGCATCCCGTGTATACAACTACACATCTTGGGACACATGTGGCCAATACGCATAATCTTTCAATATTTCCAACTTTTTCTGTGAACATTTATGCTGTGCTGTTATCACATCATGGGCATGATGTAGCATCAACCCCCAAAAGGACACTGGGACCACCCATTGAATCTGACATGAAGCAGATTTTCGGGCCAACAGTCTGTATTGCACCTGAAATTGTTTTTTACTCTTCAACGTCACCCTCAAGTATTCTCTTCCTTTGCAATCATCCCCTGTGTTGCACGGCTGCTTTATGTTTTCATTAGCATCATGTGGCAGTATGCCAATATTTTGTATTTGGAACTCACCTAGCTCTTTTACCATGGTTGCCATACCTGTCAATTTTACCTCTTTCTACATGGAACATCTGAGGCAGAAAATATTCCTCTGGGAACTCACGTGAAAGTGTAATTTGGGAAGTTTTAATTTCTGTGGCAATATGAGAACTATTGGGATTATCAGGTAATGAAATCACCTGTCTTTGTACTTTTTCTGTTTTCATCTATCATTTCATTCAGTTTTGTTCCATTTGTTTCTGATGCATGTTGTGCCCCATCAACCCTACAATGGTCCACTTGCTTGATGGCTATCAATTGTTCAAATGTATGTTCCTCATATTTTTCATGTGCAATGTTCTTATTAGATTATTTTTTAACCTGTTGCTGTTTGGGTTCCTCTTGTGCATTTCGCCATTCCTTTTCCTTAACTCCACGCACCTGAATAGAGCAAATAGCTTGGTTTAACTCTAGATTAAACCACACTACTTTCTTGTGTATGTTTTTATTTCCTATGTTGTCATCATCTGTTTTTCTTAATTTTAAATCACTATGAGGTCAATTTGTTCAGTCAATGGTGGATCATACATGCCTTCAGTGTGGGAAGTTTGTCTGATTAGTCATTTGTTAACACCTTTTGCACTTCCACTCTTTTGCTCTGCATTCTCGTTCAGCTGTTGCTTTTGCCCTGTGTGCAGCCTTCCTATCTGATCAGCTAACATCTTCACTTGTGCCTCTAAGCACTGGAATCTATCCTGATCCCTAAAGTCATCTCTTTGTGCTCTAGGCCAGTACTGGTTGAATTCATATTGGTTGGTCGTATTTTAATTTCTTTCAGGAGACCGATTCCTGTTTAGTGTTTCCTTTGAACTCCCGGGACAGAAGAGGAGGGGATCTGGGGGCTGATCTGTAGCCATAATCCCCTTGTGAAGAGGAATAAATATATTTGTGCTGAAGGATTGCCATATATCATTGTAGCAAGGTTAAATCTACTATGTTCTCCCAGTACCTGATAAGGCCTGTCATGTAAATAATTTCGGTGTTATTAGGCATTGCCAGGTCATACCTTATCCCCACTTGTGGTGAGTATCCAAGAGACCGGCAACTAATGTAAGTATCCCTCTGACTCAGATTTGTAGATTGCAATATCGTTGTCTGGGTTGCTTTATTTCCTTGCTTGGCCACACCCTTCTGATTCAGCAATATATAATTTCTTGTCTGAGCTGTTGCTAATGCCATGTTTTTTCCTGATCTGATTTGAAGTCTCGTTTGATTTCTGTTTTGACTCCTTGCTGTTGTTCTCATGGTGTGACATTACCTCCCATACCTTTGTGGATTGATCTAAGATCCACTGAAAACTCTTTTCCCTAGTAGATTCATGGGCCAACTGAGCCACGACTTTGCAATCCATGAAATAACATGCTTTAAAATTCTACTCCGTGCACATCACAATTCCCAAAAAAATGCCTGTTTCAAATTTTGTAAGAACTATCTTGGGGACTTGTCTGGCCCTGCCAATAAAGTATATGCTGCACGTTTCATGATTGTCGCAACATAGCGTACACCAACTACGCAGGTACGACTCCCACTAACTGGGACCTATGAAGAAGATGTGACAGCCCTAACAAAAATGTACACAGCTATCCAAACCTTGATGGCTGCCAACGGCCTTTGCTTAAACGGGGATAAAAGTGAGATCCTCATAGCAGGGACCAGCGAAACTCTCAACAAACTCCCCCCCACAATAAAAATCCTTCAACATTGATAACTCCATCATCACAGTCTCCAAAACTGTCAAAAACCTAGGTGTTCCTCTAGATGCCTCACTATCTATGTCTCGCCAGGTCAACGCCATAGCCTCCTCCTCAGCGCTCACCACCAAGGTGATCAATGCAGTCAAGCCTTTTATCTCCACCAAAAACTGCCTATCCATCGGCAGAGCCACTATAGGCACCAAACTGGACTACTGTAATTCCCTATTCCTAGGCACCTCTGTTAACAACTTAAAAAAACTCCAAATCACGCAAAACAACGCACTCCGGGGAGCGCTGACCATTCCCGAAAGGGAACACATCTCTCAAGCAAGGAAAGAGGCCCATTGGCTACCGGTAAAGGAACGTATACTCTTTAAAGCCATGGCCATCACACACAGATGCCTTACATCAGATGCCCCACCCTATCTCTCGGAAAGAATCACCCTCAACTCCTCTAACAGACCCACTAGAGGCCCCCCAACCAGATCTATGTTACTACGTTCAAAAGATCCAGAGCTGGAGGGTCTAGCTTCCCACACCTCGCACGCAAAAACTGGAATGCCCTGCCAACCTCACTAAGGAATGAAAAATCATACACCACCTTCCGCAAAAACCTAAACACCTTTCTATTCCGCTAATGTTTAAACCAACATGCATAGTTATGCTTGCACTGTAACCAAAGCAAAGCATAACATTTTGACCGCTCAGTCTCGTACTACCTGTCATTGTCATCACTGCACTCAAAGCAGTTAATAGTGTTATACTACTGCAACCGACGGTTGCATCATACCTATGTTAAGCTCAATCCTGCTGTAACAGCGCCCCACAATGCCTCAGGGCCATTCTGTGTGCTTTATAGATGCAAATAAATAAATAAATAAATGTCTTAAAATAGATTTATATGGAGAGAATTATGTTCTTATTTCTCACTGATAATCGTCGCACAGTAGATTTTCCTGCTCATTAAGACTACTTGTAAAGCCTGGCATAACTTGGATCCATTGTCAGGTGAAAAAATCATACCGTTGTTTTGGAAGTGTGATACAAATCCAAAACACCTTTCAATGGTCACACCCACATCTTTTCTAAAAGATTTAACTAAACTCTTAAGAGTTTTATTATTTTGAAAATTAGCTTTGTCTCGTTCAGACACAGCACAGCCTGATTCTCCCTCTCCAATAATGGAACCGGGCCAGTCCCTGGAAAGTGTGCATCAGCTGGCGGGGTTCCCAGACTGTAACCTGGCATGACCCCAGTGACAGTGATGACCTGCAGTTCACTGTCCGTCAAGCCCAGCACTTGATTTCTGAAATCTGAATTTGGCTTGTTTGATTCCCATTAGCTGGGAATATAATCTTGTATCTCTTTATGAAACTTCTGCATCGGTGATGTGTAAGAACAAATAAAACATCATTTTTTCACAGAATGGTGTTGGAGAGAAAGAAAGCAATACCTACAATTTCACACTGACAGTTTTCTCTGAGCATTTTACCCACCTTGCTGGTGATGTCACCTCCTTCAAACTCTAGCCCCCTTTCTTGTCTCAATACCAAACCCAACTTTACCGGAGACAGAGTCGTTGAGAATCTTCCAACCATACCTGCACACATCTCGTGTAATTTGCCATCTCAGCCCTAAGTGACCTTAGATCAGCATTCGGCAAATCACCCGATAATGCAACACTAATCATTCCTTTCTCTTTTCCACACAGAACAATGGGCATCTATCTTCACCCTTTTTTGCAACCTCACTGCACTAGCTCTGAAAATCATCTGTAAATGCAGTTTTCACTCTTTGCTTATATTCCCTGAATTGGCAAGCCACCGTATTTGTTCATGCACCTGCCGCAATGGTAGCTGCAGCCCACAAATCTAACCCCTACATCAGCTGTTTGTTTCAAAATCTTCCCCATTTCAATTAATAATACTACTATCCCACTCCCATGTTAGTAATTCATATTAATAACCCATGTATTGCACCACAGTGTACACATCATGCGTTGCACTGTGTCGAAATCATAGGCACACAACTTCCCTACAGTTCCCAGTTCTAAGAAGGTGGCATGTATTTATTATAATTTGTTGTGTTTTTTTCTTTGATGTTTTGTAAGGCACTATCACTTTCAAGTGTCCCAAGTGGAAGGAGGGAAATAAGTAGTGATACATGCACCAAGAGGAACTGATAAGAGCTGGGGAATGAGGAAGGAGGCATTGCAGTGCATCCGAACGCTGAACGGCTTTGTAGTCAAAAAATGTGTACTGACATCTCTTTGAATAAAATATTGACTAACAAGTAGATAAGTGTATGAGTGACCAATGTCATAGAAACCTTAGTTTATTCAAGGATTTTCAGAGTCACTTTTTGGAGAGGTGTGTCTTTTATTTTTTCTTGACCAGGAGATAATGGCCCAGTATCCACACATAATGGTGTTCTAAAACAAACACCTATTGTAGTAAATGTCTAAATCCAGTAATGCAAGAACAAACAATTAGCACAGGGTTTAGTGACTTAGTGAGCCAAAGGCCAACATTCTGTCAAAGGAAAGCTTAACCCTTTAAGTGCCAAGGACCAGTATACTCGTCCTTTTTACATAGGCCCTTATTACAAGTCAGGCGTTGGACCATGGTGCTATTAGTGAGTGGGGCGGTAATTCCCCATTCACCATTTGCCCTTCCCCATTCCCATTTTTGCCCCATAGGGCATAATGGGGATGGGGAAGGCGCTAATTACGGCACCATAAATTACGGTGCCGTAATTAGCACCAAGGTCGCTTAGCGCCTTGGACTTTAACGCCTGCAAAAAGCAGGCGTTAAGGGTTAACAGCGCCCTTAACGCCTGACTTGTAATGAGGGCCATAGACTTCAATAATAGCCTTTCCAAAGGGGGGAGACCGGTTGTGTTCGAAAACTGTCTATCATTCTTATTATATAAGTGAAAAGAAGTTAGTAGATTGGAAGTGTCTGGTGGGGCAGTACTGGTTAATTGTCTGTGTGATGTAGCTTGGGGGCATCTCTCCAGTAAGCATGATTAATACAGCAAAGGTTCTTAAATGTTATCAACAGCACAGCTGGTAACCAGTGTTAGAATGTGAGCCCTGGCAAGATCTGGTCATTAGGCTTCAAGTCCAGGATTAAGTTACCAGCATTATTCTGGATGAAATAACACATGTGTGGAAGGTTTTAGGTAGACATAAGTACGGACTGTCACAGTAGCCAATGTATGAGAGGTCCCTGGTCATGGCCCCCACAACATTATGCAACTTTTTAAGCAATGGCAGGACATATTTCTACATGTGGAGGAGATCATTAAATGCATTTGAGATGTTCTGGATTTAATCTGAGGTCATCGTATATAAATGTATGTTCTGCTTCTGGTACAGGAGATCGGTCAGTGCCTCTCGTTGTAGGCCAAGTGAAATATAGGACAAAGGCAATAGGAATTCCAAGATTAACAATCTCATGTTTTTCTGAATTGAGCCATAAGAAATTGTGTATAATCTATTAATTGATGCTAGACAAACATGCTGGCATGGGAACACCATGTTAACTTGGATTATTCAGGTAGAAATACATGTAGCTATCACTGGCTTAAGTTTGCAAGGATGGTGAATGGGGCGCAATCCATACCAGTTCTGTAGACATATCCTGGCAACTGTGCTAACACATGCAGAACATTCCATCCAGCATTAAAGATCATAAGAATACTAAGTGGGTGTTGTCGGTGCTTCCACATTTTCTTTGGCACAAAATACAGGAGAGCCTAATCCCACACCCCTCTTTTTTTTTAGCTGCATTCATTTGCAGTCAGTGGATGTTACAGGAAAACATACTAATGGAAGAATACACGAGGCAAGCAATAGCTGATACATAGGCAATACAACATGACCAAAGCGAGTGTTAGATAAAGGGAATACTGAAGAAAAGAGTGTTCTTTCTTTTGCATTTGTTGCCAATAACGCGATGATGCGGAAGGTAAGTTTACAACAAACAGAAAAGGCACAAAGGACATTCTTTGAAGCATACTGTGATTACGAGTTCTTTACACGGGCTTGCCTTGAAGACTGAAACAGTATGCGGGGAAATAAACAGTGAGAGTTCCACGAAAATAAATCAGTTATAGCATTCATATCAGTAATATTACTGTTGCAGTACCTGGAAGTACCATAGTGTAAGAGGATTCAATTCAATACTACAGCTAAGTCAATGCCTAGTCTGGGATACTGAATGGAAACCCTTATTGATATATCTTTATGTCCAGTTCATGCGTTCTGGATGACTACCCCTATATAACACTCCTCTCTTGGAATCCCCCTGACCCCACTGAGCCAAGAAGTAGTTCTGTTTTGCAAGTTTAAAGGTTTATTTGATAATTTAAACAATATATATATATATATCACGCTTTATAATAAATTAATAATTGAATATCGCACTGAATCTGAGCAGTAATCAATAATGGATAGTCTGGCACTAGCACACTTGTGAATAGGAACAGAAGAATAAGGTGGTAGAGAATACTTTATATAAGTTCAGATGGATGTAATGTTGAATGAAAAATGCAATACAGAAAATACTCAATATGATTTCAACAAAACAATGTAATCACTTTTCTCTGGCAATCCCCTCCCCCCTTTATGCAATGCAAGGAAATGGAAGGAAAGCACACAGTTCTCAGAAATGCAATCAAATGTAATTCAGTTCACCCCAGCAAGCTTAGACTACAGAAGTTTGAAACACAGGCCCAAAATGCTTTTATATGTGCTGGCAATGAAGTGAAAAATATGCTAAAATGCTTTTAATTCCCTCTAGAGGTTCAGGGTGAGTGGTATCTAGTTAATATTAGTCCAGGCTCACTCTATCAATGATTCAGGGATGGTTCTTAAGAGGCAAACGAATTTTTAACAAGGAAAGCAAGGAAGCTGCTGTTTTCACACGTGGAGAAATTTGCAAATCGCGGTAAAATTCGCGAGTGCGTTTTTTGCGATTGCGGCAAATGTATCGGGAGTAGGAATGCGGTTCTAGGTTCGTTGAAAAGCCAAGATTCCCAGCTTTCAGAGGAAACGGTCACGGAGATATGAGCGATATGGTAAAGGTCGTTTTTCAGATTTGAAATTTTAAAAGTTCAAAGTGACAAGTGACAGCTAGCAGCTAGAAATGACAGGTGACCGCTTTACAAAATGACAGGTGACAGTTAGGAGGCAGTTCTACTTAGATTAAAATAGATTGAATTATATTATTTTAACTAAGAGATTGGTTCTGCACAGTTCTGCTAGGTACTCACAATATATTTTAAAATAGATTGGGCCTCGCCACGGATCTGGTCAGGTTTTAGACTGGACTCTGGTCTGGTCTCGGCACTTCACAGTGATCTGGGTCAGCTCTCTGGTTCTGCTAACAGTGGTCTGGGTCAGCTCTGCTCTCTCTGGGTACAGCACGGCTTCTGGATCTTTCTGCACAGCTTTCTCTGGAGATTGATGGATTTGAAGTCTGGATCTCTGGATGTGGTATGGTCCGGCAGCATGCTCTGCAGCAAATGGAATTGAATGTCTCTATCTGTCCTGACTGTCTGCTTTTATGTGTTTTGAAAATGGGTGGAGAGGCTAGCTTCCTAGGCCCTACCACTCTCCACTTGTCATTGGCCACTTCACCCTCTTCTCCTTGATTGGGGGAATGAAATGAAGTGTCATCATGATGAGGTCTGTTTATGATACAGAGAACCTACCCCTGTCAAATTACACACAATCTATATTTTGACCCAAAAGACATATTTGCACAGGTACACATTTGTTTAAAATTACATGCACCCATCACATATCACAGGAGATATACCCCGTCCAAATCTGCTCTTCCTGGGAGCTTGCATTCAGAAATGGCAACATTTGCACTTTTTAACTGGTTTCGTAATATCGGACATTACCCCAAATTTATACACATGTGCGCAAGGAGTATGGACATTACTTGATGAAGTGTCAGATTTTTAACATGCATACATTTTAAGTAATACCCTCTTAACTGCTAGCTTGCCCCCAGATCATGCCACCGGTTCTAAAAACCTCTTAAAATGTGGGCAGAAAAATCACAAGAATTATGGTATCATTTCAATAATTTTCACAAGTCCGCTCTATGAATGATCCATCTTTTTAGAGTTATGTTCTTGCCCCAAAGGGGTGTGGTTTCCCCCCAGCACAAGGTTGAATTTCTGTTTTTTCCAGTTCTGCCAAGCCAGCTTGCTCTCACAGGCAGTGCTCCTCCCCTTTCCTTCCAGGAGGAAGCCACTTTTACGGCCCCCATAATAAAACATTTGCCTGAGTCAGGACAGGGCTTTGTTCAATTTCCTGCAGAGCCCAGGTAATTCAATCAGAGAAGTGTCATATCCCTTTTGGTGGGAGCAGCAAAAGGCAGCTAGGCCTGGGAACACAGCTGTTGTGCAAGTCTCATCTCCTGTCGGGGGTAGCTGGTGGGCAGAATTCAGTTCCTTAAGCCAGGCCCCAGCTAATGTCACTTTTAGTTACCCAGTTTTCTGCATTCAAATAAAATTAACCATTTTTACATATGCAGCTAGAATGCTGATTCTAAGTTTAAAACTATGACATTTAAACAATTGCAACCTATGTGACACTCAAAAGTAGGTCACTCATTTCTTTTAAACATTTAGTTTTAGTGTCTTTCAGTCCAAATTTACTTAAACTGCTGAAATCCACAGCTTAGCCAGTCTTGTTATAAACCTTCAAGTCACTTCAGAATATAACTTTACATTGTATCCACCCCTCAGTAAGTCTTTCTTTGGCCTGCTTTGGGTTCATTTATTCAGTTTTACACAAATGTCTGGTGTTGTTTTAAAACGCCGGCTTTCTGATAGTGGTGAGTACTGGTAATGCACCCATTTTGGGGATTTTTCTTGGATTAATGCATTCCAAACAGGAATGGTTCTTACATGGTAGTAAATAATCCTTGCTTAACATTGTTTTGATGGGGCTCCTTACAGTAAAATGGTTATGTGGAACCCCACAAAAGGGTTGAATCTTTAAAGTGGTCCAATGAGCCACGATTTCAGCAACTTTTTGACATCAGTAACAGTGGATTTTGTCAACAAAGATCTTTCTTTACACTGGTGGGTGGCAAGTTAGGTAACCATTTTGGTGTGCGCACAAACTGCGTGGTTCTCCTGGATTCCGGCGCACTTGTGGGCTTTTTGGCCATCTTGGATTTTCTAAGCCCACAGCACCCAATGTTGCAGCATGATAGCTCAAACGTGGGTCAGGACACCCAACAATAGTCTGTGTGTTTTCTCAAGTCAGAACCAAAACCGCAGCACTTGACATCATTTACATTTTCATTCCGTTTTAGGATAAGATGTTTCGATGTTTTTGAGAAATATTTTGAACATATTACTAAAGTTACAATCTTTAAGACGTAAGTGTATGTGTGTGTTGTTATGATGTTGTATGTTGTAGGAGGTTATTAGAACCTTCATTTTCTCGGTTCTCTTGTGTGTTGTAAAGCTGGACTCTTATTTTTGCATTGCGATGAAGTCATACACATTATGATGAAGCGGAGCAGAGAATGCAGGAGAGCAGAGCAATGGTTAGGTGTCCACTTCCTAGGAACACACACGATAACAATGAAACGGGTGAAGAGTTTGGCAGACCGATTGCTTTCAATAGCAAAAACAGCAGCATGTACCCATTTAACACGATCCGCTAGCATATCTGCAGCCACTTCACGAAAAGTGGAAAGAACCTCCAGTGCCATCCGACGACGCTACAAATGAATCTTACCAAAAGACTTTGAGTATCAACACTTGACTTCTTTCTTTATGTTTTGTACAATTACAGTCATACACAGATATGCCCAGTTACCAAGAAGGGGATATTTTCTTCCCATATTATTCTCAGTTGTTAGAGCAAAATGTGCAAAGTGGTTTTAAATGCACTGAAGGAGTCAGTGGTATGAGTGATATGCATCCCACATGTTACAACTCCACAACCCTCCAAAACCTAGCATGGATAGGTATAAGCTTAATTTGACATCATTTAACCATTGTTCTGTTTAACATGGAAACGTCAATACATGTGAATAACCTAGACATGGGGCTTTGAGTGTCAGTTTTGTTTTCTCAAAAACAAAAGCCCCAGGTCATCAAGGGATTGTGTCCTCTGAGAAATATATCGACACCATGAGTGTACATCCAAATCCATGATCATTTGGGCGAGATTCAGAAGATGAATGATCAGAAGATAGAAAATGGAACAAGAAATAGAGAGGATGTCTACACATCTGAGGGGTGGTCTCAGGCCAGTATGTGATATAATATTAGTATGTTCACGTCCTATAATTGTCGTTTCTCTAATTTCCACATCTTCTGTATCTGTTGTATGTATTCTGTGGTGTCCTCGTTTGGCTTCATCGCCTATGTCTGATGTGCCTAGGTACATAGTCCCTAATACTTTTGTTGGCGTAGTTGATAGGGTGCCACGGGTAAAGAGAAGTTTGAATTGAGTGTGCCATATTGGTGGCTGGGGTGACAAGATGTTGCAATTTAGCATGAATTCAGTGCAGCTAATGGGAATAAGATATGTGTTATTTTTTAGTGCTGTTTGTGTTTTTATTGATAGCTTTGTGAATTGCATGTGCGCAGCAAGATAAATGTAAAAACTGCTGATACAATATAAATGCAATAAAGGTGTGTCATGCCACATAGCGCCTAACAATTGGGCAGCAAGGAGCTCCATATGTGCATGTGAGGTAGGAGATTTGCAATGGAAAAATCAGGGTGAGAGGATGCAGTAGTCCTGAACATACATGCATGGATACAAATACATGGGGGTCTCTTGGGAAATAGGTTTTGTGCAGTGTGAATATACAGATCTGTATTGACGCAGAGTTCTCTGATAAGCTAGGAATTATGGTGGCTGACAACCTGGGTTAGGAAATTTAACTCTGTGTGACTGAGAAACAAGGCTGGGGAAAAGCAGCAGCAGTTGCGATGAATATCAGATGGTCAATTTTGGGCAGTCATCTTTATGGCCTGGGGCATTGTGACGGGGAGATGTAATCTCTGTAAATATGTGGTAGTCTGTTATTGAATGATGGAGGGATATCGGCCACCTGGCAGGGCTGGATTTTATTGATGGACAATTAAACCTGATGCAAGGGTTGCTTGTGGGGAAAAGAGCACCAATAGATCATGGATTTTCAAATGAGTTGTCAAGGTGTGGGTTGGGACCATGTGGGCTGGAATGATAAGCCACATAGCATAGTATAGCATTAACTGTGGACACCAACACATTTGGGTGATAAAACCAGTAACAATAGATCAAAAGGAAATGTGTTTGTTCCCCTCCTCTTCACATCATTAGGAATTTCCATAGATTGGCCGTGTGCGTCACAAGTACGGGTAAAGGTTTCCAACCAGAGGGAACCTGTGATAATTGAAATTGTTTGCAAGTTGTGTAAACTGTGTAACTAGGAGATGGGGCTATGACCAAATATGGAAGGGCCCCACACAGGGGTGTGGTGCATATATGAAACATGCAATTTAAGTTAAACAGGATGGTTCTTAGATGCAAGTATCCAATAAGAATGGTGGGAACTGAAAGGAGTATGGTGACATTGTATATTCCACTATTCCACTCAGTAAAAACTATTTACAGTACATTTAGAAGCAGCTATAACAAATTAATTGACTGGCACACGATTTTGTGTATTGATACAACATTGCACTTGACTGACAAACAGCTTTTCCAAGATGATGATGACAACAGAGAGAGGTTTTTTGATATTTGCATATCATACCAGGTAGCGGTAGAGTATAGAAATTTCCCCCAGAAAAGACTATCTGCCTAAATAGTATAACCAAACTTTCAGGAAGATTTACAGAAAGTGCCTAAAGGGCTAGGGACTAGCAACCCCCATGATGTAGTGTTAGGAATTGTCAGAATTAAACTAAAACAAGGGGTAAAATTACCCTGGGTGAGAAAGTAGCCAATGTCAAAAGAAGGAGATGAAGCAATATATGACATCATTGTTGCATTATGGCAACAGGGCATTTTACAACCATCAGAATCTCCATGTAATACATCTGTCTACCCTGGAGGTTCGTGTAGGACCTCTGTTCTTTGAACCTTAATGTGGAAGCAGGTTTTCCTGTAGTGCCTAATTCAGAAACTGTTATGTGTTGTATCTCTACGGACGCCACACAATTCACATTCATTGATCTTAAAAATACTTTATTTTCTATGCCATTGCACCCAGAACCATATCATATCACTGCATATATGTACCATTGACACACTTGATTACCACAAGGGTACTATGAATCAATAATGCAGTGTTTTAAATGGAGTTTTGGAAATGGTCTTGTGAAATAAACAAACACAGAGTCTATTAATATGATACGTTGATGACCTTTTGGTGTGCAGCACTGAAGAAGATCAGCGCAGACAGAATTCAGTGATACTTTTGACACTATTAGCAGAAAAGGGGTACAAGGTAGGTAACAACAAGCTGCAATAGTGACAGAAAGAAGTAATTTGTTTGGGACAAATAATATCACCAGAAGGAAGGAGAGTAACACCTGACAAGGCATAGGCAATACACAACACACCACAGCCAACCACTGTAAAAGTAATGCATACCTTTTTGGGACTTTGCAGCTATTGCCGGTCCTGGTTTTTCGATTACACCACTGGCACTAGACCCTTTTTACAAGGGCACACAAGGAAAAGGGTCTCCTTATTTGATCAGTAGAGATGATCAAATAATATCATGTACTTAAAGAGGCGATCAGCACTGCCCAGGTTTTGGTTACACCAAATTATAAAAATGAAATGTTCTTATTTTCCTATTCTAATGGGTATGTGATGACAGCTGTCCTCACTCAGAAGTATTCAATTGGTCACAAACCCCTGCCCTATTATAGTGGCATTTTGGACCCAGTAATGCAAGGACACTTTATCCATGTGAACAGGCTTTGGCAGCAGCATATTTGCATTAGAGAAATCATCGACAATTACCATGGGCTGTACAGTGACTCTATATGTAGAGTATGTAATTTTTGGGTGATTCTGGATTCTTCAAAATCCACACTTACCACACAGCTCACGTCAGGCGATGAGGTGATTCTTTGAAATCAATCAATTAAAATTGTGAGACGCTGTGTTATTAATCCAGCCACTTTTATGGCGAATCTGTGGAGAAGTGTGATTGTATACACAATTGCTCCACATACACTGACATCTATGATGACATACCACACATTGAAGAAGATGCACTAAAGGGGTGTTAGGAAAGATTTCATTTTATAGCACCTTTTCCTCCATTTTTATGGACCCCCCCCAAAACCTTGTGCTTTAATCTGGTGTGATCTTACAATGCAGTGCAATGAAGTACACTATTCATTTTGCCCTAGAATAATACTCAGATGATGTTTGCTTACTTCAGGTGTGCCTAAGGGACAAGCTGGTAGCAGCAGTTACTTTGTGTTTTTTTTTTAATTTTGTTTTGTTTTAGCCTTACCACATTTACCATGTTTGGCTATCTACTGTGGCTAGTGTAAAGTCCCCTTTTCCAGCTAGTAAACCAGACTCTTTGAGTAGGGAAGATCAGCTTGGTAATCCAAAAAAGAGCCTAGCTCTCTTTCAGTCGATCACTTTGACTCAAGTTATTGATATTATTTCCAAACTTTGCTTTACTTCCACCCTGCCTCTTAGGATCATCAAAATATCCAAGTTGTGATTGTTTCTCTGATTTCAGAGGCAATAAACAAGTCTCTAAGTAAAGGCCAGATTCCAATATCATTGAAGCTGAAGAGAGATGGGGAAGTTTACCCACGTCTCCCCCTCCTATAAAATACATGACAAGGAAGAAGGCCAGGAGATACTGTGATTGCCCATACAATTTTGCACCAAATCCCCGTGCTCCAATGATTGATATGTATGTCGAGAGGTAACCCTTCAGCCAGCCCTATAAGACAGGTGCAGTACAAATCTTCCCCAGAGTGGAGCCCCAGGCTGCTACTAAAGAAACCTCAATTTACAGTGTTGATTAAAGAGCCAAGAAGCCATGTTGCTGATGTTGATAGATACACCATGACTTAGCAGCTTTAGACATGAAGCACACGTGTCAATCCACACTTCGTGACACAAACATGCAGGCGAATACACAAATATCACAAGCGTACAGTTCTCTAGTTAGAGGACAGATTCATATACATACTGTCAATGCTTTTCTTATTTTGCCATTAACTAGAGGCAGCAACACAGAAACCTCAAGAGCAAGAAGTACTGAACAAAGCTTGCAGATGTATTAAACGTAAATAACCTTATGGAACCGCAGGAGCACCAATGGGACCTGACGGAACCAAGTGTGACTAACCTATGGAGAATATAGAATAGCACAAACATTGTAGAAGCCGTATTATGGTTTAGGAAAATTGCAGCAGGGGCAGGCCTCTCGGCAAGGATCAAGCTGAGCTTAATTCAGGAGGGACAACAGTAGAATGTGTGAGACAGGATCCGCTGCCAAGACCACCAGATACGGATGACATTCCATTCCCTGAACAACAGCTGCAGTAAATGTGAATAATTCCTCATAATTCAGAGCTGTACAGCTCCAAATCATGGTCTTGGAACGCATGACGCGGCCAACGCAGACAATGGACAGCAACCATCGCTGAGAAAGAGAGCCGATCTCTCGCTACCAGACAGAAGCTTGCAACAAAAATGCTACAATGTGAGACAAGTGTTGCGTGAGATGAATGAGCACTCTCATAGACTAAGGTTGTACAATGCAGACACATAGTCATTCTTATTAACTTGAAAAGGTACACAAAGAGCTGAGAACCTTTGCAAATCCCAGGCCTGGGGATATCAGCTCTAGCCAATCACAGTTTAGTAGGAATGGTCAAGAACCAATGGTAATACCCTCACCCTGCAACTTCGTTATACATAGTGATTTTGGGATGTTCCAGGCCAGCCGTCTGACATGTAGATCCAGTAGATTAACATGTATAGTGTTCACCATAGGGGGGCCTATTACTCAGCACTCAATCCATTGTTATGATACGTTTTCTGTAGAAGGACCCAGGCTGTAGTATCATTCTGATTGTCATTTGGGTACAAAACTGGCCTGAGAGCCAGGAGAAGTTGAGACATTCACAGATTTCTTCTGTCCCTGTACTGATTCCTGTCGGTTTTTGCTGTAATAAACCACTGTTTGAACCTGCCGTTTCACTGAGTCCTCTGATTGTCCTGTGGAAGGTATTGGGCCTTCCGAGAGTCTGCCAACTCCTAGTGGCCCTCTGGCATACCTGGGAGTTTGTCTCAACAAGTTGGTAGCACCGAAAATGGTTGGCTGTGCCAGCCCAGCACCAGGCTGCATGACCCTCACATATTTCGAGAAGATGGAAAAACGAGTGCCCATTTACAGGTCGTCAGGAGCCCCTTGTGAATAATCCTGCTCGAGGTCAGCGAGTTGGCCAGGCAGACCAGGACGGGGAGGCAAGCCCTTTGATGGGCAGCCGGGAGCCGAGCAGCCCTAGCACACCACGGAATCTTAATATTGACCCAGCCCAACAGCAACTGTGGGTGTGAGGGAGGGTACTGATTATTGTGGAGTATTGTTTAGTATTGTTGAAGTACTGTTTAGTAGTATTATAGTGAGTAGGGATGAGTAGAGATAGAAGTACGTTTTCTATGTCTAGGGCACATTCAGTCTTAGAGTTAAAAGGTTCTGGTGAATAACCTAGACTACTGACTCGAGTGCTTGGATGACAAAAGTTATGTAAATACAGTATTCGTCTTGGATGGGCATTTTAGATCAGATCATAGATGATGGTATCCTGTTGAGGGTTAGCAAGGGAGATGGCCTAGATTGCAGAAGGTGTATCAACAGGTTAAGTTTCGTAGAGTGAGGCATTTCACATGTTAGGTGACGCAGCGGGTGCAGTTCGATCGCAAGAGTATATTGGTATACTCTGCCTGGAGTGCACAAAGACAGCTGTGTGGGTTTGGGAGTAACAGGCTATTACAGTGTGCATGCAATATTTCATTTTCCCATGTTGTTTTGGTAGCTTGGTGACATCACCATTAGGTTTGAATAAAGGACACAGTGAGTAGATAGCATTGGAAACTTGGGATTGGCAGGCAAGGTGGACCAGTGGAGGTGCATGGAAGGTGCATGCACCAGATTGTGGGTGTGTCTGAGGAGGCAGTGATTGTGAAGGAGGAGCAGTGCGCGGAGCACGGCTGATAAGGTGTGGAGCCAGAGATGCTCGTAGAAACTGGAAAGTGTTACAATTGCATTGTGACTTCTATCCCCAAACAGTGGATTATCGATACCCTCGACTTGAGGTCAGGTAAAAGGTAATGATATGTATCAAGGTAACAGTTTTGGGACTACACCCTTTCAGCATTTGTGGAAAACACTTCCACCTTATAAGGAAAAGATATGCAAAAATAGCATACAGTGGTCCAAAAGTACAGAAGGTCAATCAACAAAACCATGGCCATCATTTAGAAGACGGGGACGGGGGACAGACAAGTGGATTCAGGACCCACAGACAAGGAGAAGCAGGAGCTGATTCAGAAGAGCAGGCACAGTAGACAAACCTCCTGTGCACCACACACATCACATATGTTAATAGACTAAGGGATATCGCAGGACGAAGGAGAGGGGAGACAGCCATTGCTTGCTCGAGAGGGCGATTGTTGAGAGCTTATGATGAAAACAGGAGGATGCCTATATTAGAACCAGTAGATGCATGCGCAGACATTGAGGATGAGAGAGGGCCTTGACAAATCAGACTGACCAGAAGGGCACCTGAGGAGGTGACAGCATACTCACAGATGCCTCTATTAGAGAGAGGAGGAGGTGAGACCTCAGTATGTGCCATGGAAGCACACATACAAGGAAAATGTGAAGTGTAGGTTACCATCATTCAGTGCGGGAGCTGGGAAATGGATCTACAAGATGGAAAAGATGACAGCTGGCCATAGGCTAGCATTGGGTGTCGTAAAAGGACTGTTTGTATCAATATTAGGAGACACATGCTGATGACGCATGGACAAGGGCATGGTTCCTGGGGGTGTAGACACAGAACACAGCACACAATGTGGCAACATTTGCAAACTACAGGGCAGCAGTATGGCAAGCATTAAGGACACAATACCCAGATACGACAGACAATGGGGCGGTTACGTCATGGAAGATGAGGGAAGATGAAGATCCTGTGCAGTATATTCAGGAGATTCAAGAACTTTGGCACCTTGAAACTTGAGAGCCTTGGGACAAAACAATAGCAATATTGTTTATCATATAATAGTGCAGGGACTACCACAGCCAGTTCAGAAGAGTTTGAATAAATTGGTATGGATGGAAGTGAAAGGATGGCCAGAGATACAGCTCACAATAGTGCATCCATGTAAACTATGTCAGGAGAAGGTTAAGCAAAATGTGGAAGAGAGGACGGCAGATTGAGTGAAATTAGTACAGAGAAAGCTATCAAAGTATGCAATGGACGTGGAGGTGTTAACCAGCCGCACTCCAAAGACACAGCAGCAGCATCAGCAGCCACATCAGTTCCCACCGCCAATGGGGGGAGGATACAAGGGGCGGGGGAGCCCACAACAGGGGTTCAGAGGAAGGGGCAGACTACCATGGGCCACAGATGCATCACAATCAAGGGGGTTTTCAGGAGGGTTTTGGGGGTATCGACAAGACATGCATCAGAACCCGGGAGACTTTTCAGGGTGTTTCAGGGACAAGGGAGGGAGCCACCACAGTGCTGGTCCTGCGGCCAGCTAGGGCACATCTCAAGGGTATGTTGGTTCAGAGGGACGAAACAGAATTGGGGAGAGCAGGACCAGCAACCATATCAAGAAGGACAAGAAGATTATTATGCACAGGACCAACAGCCACAAGGGCAGAAACAGGGTACATATCAACAGATGCCACAAGCACAAACACCACGAGCTCAAATGCAGACACCACAGATGTCAGCACCACTACCACAGTATTTACAAGCACCACAGATTGGGGCGAGTGCCCAACAGCTAGCGCAAATACAGAATGATGACACACCAGCACACGTGGACACAGTGGCGACAGTGCCCATCCGACGACTGGGAGGAGTTACCATGGTAGGGAACAACCCCTTTACAGGAAATGGGTTATCCATGTACCCTCAATAGGACAGCCCACTGACGAACTTGATGTGTCCCATCATGTAGATCACACCCAACCCTGCTGAGTAACCTCGCATATGGGTGGAGATAGGTGACAAAACCTTTCCCTTTCTTGTTGACACTGGGGTGACACGGTCATGCGATAGGAAAGGAACATTTGCATTGTCAGGTGAAGCCATGAACACTTAAGGATTCTCTGGGGCTCGAGAAGTAGTTCATTTTTTTCTGATAATATCTCACTATCTATTGGAGATCTCGTCTTATCACTACCTTTATTTTACTCTTAACGGATAACTGTAAATGTCTTTTAATGAGACCTCATGAGCAGACTAAACCTGACCATCTCATTCACAGACACGGGCATAGTGTGCTCAACACCAGGCATTCACATGTTAAATTTAAAGCAGTTTGTTCAAGCATATTGTGGATGTACGGTACAAAGGGAGTGCCAGTGGACCCAGAGATGTTTTAATATGGGACTGACATTGCCATTGCATGGATGCCAGGCATTGCAGGGAAGATGTGGCGAGTTCCCAACGAATACCTGATCAGGCCAGAATCACCATTGAATGAACCAGGAGGAACGATAGTGTCAATAGAAATAGAGGCAGTGTTGGCAAGAGAAGATTGGATTGCAGTACACGGATGGATGACACAGGGATGCCATGGAGAGCAATAATTGCAGTTGCAAAGGGGTGAAGGTTCACTACAGTGACAGACGAAGAACTATTTCAAGAAGAAAGACAGGAACTGGAGATGGTGTATGAAATGAATGTAACCTACTGGTTATAGATATACTACAGAGAGGTGCTACAGAGAATGGCAATGGCACTGGAGGCACCACCCTCATTCTGGGAGGAGGACATGGCCAAACTACCCAGCAGTTAATGGACCACAAGTCCTTATGATGTGGGATGCAAAAAGAGCATAGGAGGGGTGAAGATTAATCTGAAACTAGGAGCGATTTTACCAAGAGTGAAGCAATACCCCCTAACCAAGTAGGCAGATGATGGCATTTATGAGACAATTACAGCCCTGATTGAGAGAGGCATTATCGTACCATCAGAATCACTATGTAACACAATGGTGTACCCTGTGCGCAAGGCAAATGGGTGATCATGGCATTTTATTCAGGATTTAAGTCCTCTTAACCATATTGTAGAAGTAGAGTTCCCCATAGCAGCACACCCAATGATAATTTGTGCAGCATCCCTGTGGAAGTTGGCTATTTCTCAGTCATTGATTTGAAGAACTCATTCTTCTCAGTGTTACTACACCCACAATCACAAGACTTGACCAGCTTTATTTACCTAAACCAAAAGTGGAAACATACTCGTTTACCACAGGGGTACAGCGGGTCACCAACTATCTGTAACAGAGTAATACAGATGGATCTAAGTAACATACAGATATAAAACACT
Source organism: Ambystoma mexicanum (assembly GCF_040938575.1). Lineage (NCBI taxonomy): Eukaryota > Metazoa > Chordata > Amphibia > Caudata > Ambystomatidae > Ambystoma > Ambystoma mexicanum. The sequence continues at coordinate 1,508,623,187 of NC_090937.1, read as the reverse complement.
GTTTTACAGTATGTAGATGACATTTTGATTTGCAGTGATACAGAAGACCAGTGCAGGAAAGACTCAGTGGACATGCTGACAGTGTTAGCTGACAAAGGATACAAAGTGGACAAGGCCAAGTTGCAGTATTTCCAGAAGGAGGGATGTGCTGTACATTTGATAGATCATATCCAAGGAGGGCTATGCAGAGCAGAGACAATACGCAAGACACCCCAGCCCATGACAGTGAGGGAGATGCAACAGTTCCTGGGGTTGTGCAATTAGTGCAGAGCATGGGTCTTAGATTATTACACATAGACAAGGCCACTATTGGGTGCTCTGAAGGAGGCACAGAGGGGAACAAAGACAGACATGGACCACAGAGATGACTGAGGCTTTTAAGGAACTGAAGGAAGCCATAAGTACGGCTCCAGTATTAGTGACCCCAGACTACAACAAGTAAGTCTTCTTATTCTCGCACACTGACGGTGTGGTGATGGAGGTGGTACTGACACAGATGACAAGCATGGGCCATGAGCTAATTGATTACTACAGTGGACAGCTTGACTCAGTGATGAGAGGACATTATACGTGCTAGCAATTTTTGGCAGCTGCAGCCTTCGCAGTAGAGAAGTCATCAGCACTAACAATGGGGTGCACCACTACTTTGTATTTGGAGCGCACCCTCTTAGCAATTTTGCATAGGCTGAACAGCACACTGACCACAAAGAGAGTGTCAGGTACAAGGTGATACTATCAAATGTAGGACTGAAGATAGTAAGATGCAAGACTGTAAATCCAACAACATTTATGGCAGACATTCTTCAGGTAGGAGATTATGCACATGACTGCACAAAGAACATTGAGATGTTCAGTGAGACACACAAAGTAGAGGAGGACACACTTGAGTGGGAGACGTGCTGTACATTGACGGTTCAACGACAATTGATCAAACTGATGGGATCAGACATACTGGGACTGCAGTGGTAAGACTGAAGGAGGACGGGAGAAGTGAGGTGTTTGCAAGAGCGTGGTTAGCATCCCATTATTCAGCACACACATAAGAACTAGTATCTCTCATTTTAGCACTAGAAAACAGTGTAGAGAAAGAGTTGACAATTTATTCTGACTCTGCCTGAGTGACATCAACAGTAAACTCAGGACTGGTGTGATGGCTCAGGAGAGAGTTCACGAGAGTAGATGGGTCCCCAGTGCAGCATGTGTTACTAGCACTATTGAAGACAGCATTAGCACAATTGCGCTATCCAACACACACAGGGAAGTAGGTAATTTCTACATGCATTCGAGAAACATGGTTTTGCCCAAATTTGAATGAACATGTAGCTGATTTTGTCAGTAACTGCTTGACATGCCAACAGTTTACAGTAGGGCATACTTTGAGAGTTGTGAGTGGAGCCATACCAAAACCCATCTGCCCAATTCTGCCCCTCCACGTGGACTACGTAGATATGATCCAAGTTTGCCAAAGATACAGCTACATGATAGTGGTTGTTTGCCCATTCTCCAGGTGGATCGGGGCTGGTCCCTGTTCAGATGCTGATGCCCTTAGAGCAACCACATTGTTGGTCAGGGCAGTTTTCCCAAGGTCGTCGTGTGTGAGGACCTGCGGTCTGCCAACGGCCCTCACTTCACCAAGAAGCTGTTCCAACACATCACCACCCTGCTAGGCATTAAGTGTAATTTTGCCTGTGCGTACCACCCACAAGCAAATGGAGTATGTGAACGCCTGAATAGACTCCTAAAAGAGTGCATAGCCAAGACTCAGCAAAGCACCAAGAAAAATGTGTTGCACTGTTTACCCCTTGTCTTGTTTGAATTGAACAATGAACCAGGGTCTGACAACCATTTAATGCCCCATGAGATGGTGAAAGGACAGTGCATGCCTCTTCCCCTGGATCCTCCCACAAGAGCACTGAAAGACTGTGAGAATAGTGTTGATGTGTTAGGACAGGAGATTTATGATTACATTACTTCTACTGTGGGTAGTGCTTCTTTGATCTCATGCCAGATATAGCGAATCCAAGGAGTCACAGAAGACAGCAAAGAGATTGACGACGAGGACACACCACAAGACTATGAACCAAAGCATTCTGTGAAAGTGGGAGATATTGTTCTCCTGCGTAATCGTGTGAGGTGCTGTAATGCGCCCAGATTCACTGGCCCCCACGTGGTGTAGGCAGTAGCAGACCGCGCTGTTATGCTAGTCGGCAAATCTGCATGGAATCACCTCCAAGATGTCAAGCCCTACAAAGTAGTGGCCTCACTTGGCAACAGAGTCTCCGTGATCGACAGGGCTAATGTTCAGGACCTGGATGGACTAGAAGTGCGTGCAGACTTCACTCAGTTAGGGAGACCCGGACACCCCATGGTTAGATGATTACAAGCAGCAGAAGTAACAATTGGAATACTTGTACAAATTGACTAAAAGATACACTGTCTATTTGTTATTTTCTCTTTCTGCAAATGCAGGGCCTACGTGAATGTTGCAGGGATTGTATTGTTTATTTCATTGATGTTATCTTCCACCCATCATCCAGAAACTTTCTCTGATCAATTTGTCCATTACATGAGAAGACCCAAACAATTTAGAGCATGATCCCCAGCAGTATATTATCTTGATTTTGTAGAGTACTTGGCCCAAGCATACCCACAACTTGAGCATGATGAACTCAGTGTTGGGCACATTAAGAAAACCATCAGTAAGGAAGATCTGGGAGTAGGTATTTGCCTTTGCAATTAGTGATTATTTGGTTCATGGGGCTTGAGTGTACTGACAAATACTAATACAATAATGCCTTTTTCTGCGCATTTAAGGCAGGAAACTGTATCACCTCACTGCAAAGATCAATCAGCGTAAGTGGAAATGAAGGTAACAATGAAGAACATTATCATTATGTCGTATCAATTAATTCCCATTGGCTTGATGGGATTCATATTCTTGCAATTATATGTTGTTGCTACCATTACCGCTGCACCGTGTTCTAACATTCCCCCGACCAAGGCAGGAGGGATGACCATGTCAGGTGGATGTGAAGACACTGCTGATAAGGTAAGGAGGTAACCACAGTATTGACACAGACATGAAGGGAGTAGACATGTATCCCACTAACAAAGCTCGAGTATCTAACAGCATACAAACATATGAAAAAAGTAGGTAAGGAAACCAATGGGGAGAGCTGTTATGCTTGCTCTTTAATCCCCTATGCCATGAGTGCCTCTGGAATGTTCATAGCAACTGAAATACCAGCTGTAAAAGTACAGTGCCTGATGTATCTCCCAGTGGTGCAAACATGATGAAGATTCCAAAGGAAGACAGCAAAACTGAGATGGATGTCCAAGGGAACATTCCCTTATGAAGATAATTACATGAAGACATTGGACATGATGAACAACTACTGACAGCTAGATGAAGCCATACAGTACATAACTGATGGGCCCGAGTTGGGGAAACAAAGACTATCACATTGAAGGAAATGCCATGTCCCTGGACAAGAGTGAACGAGATAGGAGGAGAGACTGGATGCTGGGAAAGACCACAGATATTTGTGTATGGATGAGTGTGCACTAACAATGGATGCACGATAGAATGGCAGTAAGCAAGGCACTGACACTAGACCAATCGTCAGTAAACAAGGCGCAGGAAGAAAATGACAAATGCCTGAAGGAATGGGACGCAAGTCCAAGTTACTGACATGGATGGAGAATGAAGCTGGACGATGCCAATAATCCCCCTGAAGACACCAGCCCTGTGCTATCAGAACAATGGCGATGTTGAAGTTGGCAAGAACATTGGGTGAAAGACAATTGAACAACTTACAGCTATGAGGGCAAATGCCGATGGATCATTACTGGGCTTGTGGATCGAAAGCGTACGAGAATCTACTACCCAAAATGGGCAGGAGTTTGCTCATTAGTACATATCAATATGTCCTTGTTGGTCATTCCCAAGTGTGAAAACAAAAATAAGATATCGAGGCTGAGTACCCCAAAAGGAAATACACCAAACGCGGGTTACAAAGGACAATACAAAGATCATTATTTTATACTGAACAGTTTCAAAGGTTAAAGCAACAGATAGCTATTGGCCCTCAGTATAACACAGCAAACTCCAGCTTGGTTCGGTGTGCTCAGTGAGTGGGACTGTACATTAGAATAGTCGCACTTTATATACTGTCAAAAACATGATGTTCAGCCCCCCTACAAGTTAATATAAGTTAATACATCACGGATATAGGGTTGTGCCGAGTTCATACCTCTATACGTTTAGGGTTTACCTTTAATACATTCGCCAACAAGTCACAATGATAATTGCATGTCTTAGGATTTCTCGTAGAGCCTTCTCAAAAAGTTGTATACAATGTAGTCAAAAAAATGTTCACATTTCGGTATTTGAATACATTGTGTTTAACATATGCCTTCGGATTAGCTTCATTGGCACAGGTAATCCTCTACACACACGAAGGACAAGGTCTCAGTTCATGACCCTAACAAGTGGCCTGCAGGCAAGTTACATATTAGTTTATACACAGAGGTCAAGACGGCCATGTTACATTCGGAATGACACTGTCCACCATCTTAGAACACAGGATGACTTCCAAAGAGGGAATCTAAAATGGCAGATAGACCTAAAATGGTGGCTTACTTACACTTACACTGATCTAAGGTCAAGACCTTGCAATGCAGATTTCTCCCCAAGTGGCTTATAAGCAGCTTGGCGTAAGCCAATACACATATATTCATACAGTATAGCAGGCACAATATGATTTCCCGTTCGACACAAGAAAGATGTAAAGCTTGATGAATTCCTGAAAATGAACAATAATAAAAAAAAGGAAGAGATTGGTCGAGGTGACACCAACAGCCAAGGCTGAGAAGACAGAGAACCAGGGAGGACTGAGCAGAGTGAACAGAGGGGAGAATTACTTCTCAGAAGCATAAGAAATGGCACTAGATGAGATCCCAGCAGAGCTCAGACAATTCAGCAGAACACAAATGTTCTTTGCATCAATAATACCAGGAATACAGACATACACGAACGCCAAGTGGTTACAGATTATTCGTTGTTGGGAGCTGAAGGTAACAATTTACAGGAAATGGTTTCATCGCCATAAAGGAAGAGCTCAGAGCAATAAGGTTGGTGGCGCTCCAGAATAGATATGTTCTGGATCTCCTCACAGCTATGGAAGATGGAGTTTGCTCAAAGATTGGGAGTTCCTGTTGCACATTTATTCCAGCCAACGATGAAGATAACGTAACTCTTTCGAATGCAGTAGCACAGCTGGCACAGATGCATGCAACAATGGAAGATGAAGCGCGAGGAAAAGGGAAGACAAGAGCTGGCAGCATATATATGTACCTCGATGCCATCATGGCTGTCAGACGGATTGAATGTAATAGCAGAAGCCCTCGTGCTGGGAGCCGCATCAGTGTATGGGATGAAGGTCTGCATGGCAAGATGCAAGAAAACCGCAGAAGAGGCTATTGGAATGCAAATCCTGATGGATGTGAACATAGGAGGGACAACTAACAAGATTGTTGCAGAGCGAGACAAGCACAATGTGAATTATTTCCAGCAGGACCCATAAAAATGGACAACCCACATGATCTAACCCCAAAGGAGTATGCTGTTACATGCACTGGTCATTCGATGACCACACAAACTATTATGGACACCGTTAGGTAATAACGAAGATATGGCAGCCCAGAGCAAAAGGACTGTCATATAAGGATGTGGTTCACAAGTCGACCAGAGGGGGGACTGAAGAGGGATGGGGACGTTTACCCCCTCCTCACACTCCTATAACATATATGACATGGAAGAAGGCCAGGAGATACTGTGATCACCCTTACTATTTTGGACCAATTCCCAGTGCTCCAATGATTGAGAGGTACACCCTCAGCCAGCCCTATAGGCCAAGTGCAGTACAAATCTACATCGAGAGCGGACGAGGAGCCCCAGGCGGCAACTAAAGAACCTCAATTGACAGTATTCATTAAAGTGCCAAGAAGCCATGTTGCTGCCGTCGATAGAGACCCCACGACCTAGCAGCATTAGACATGAAGCACACATACCATCCGCACTTTGGGACACAAACATGCATGCGAATACACAAAGAACAAAAGCGTACAGTTCTATAGTTAGAGGACAGATACATATGCATACTGTCATTGCTTTTATTATTTTGCCATTAGCTAGATGCAGCAACGCAGAAACCGCAAGAAAAAGCTTGCAGATGCATTACACACAAATAAAGTTATGGAACCACAGGAGCACCTATGGGACCTGACAGAACCAAGTGTGAATAACCTATGGAGAATATAGCATAGCAAGAATAATGTAGAAGCCACATAAGGTTTTAGGAAAATTACAGCAGGCCACAGGTCTCTCAATCAGGATCAAGCTGAGCTGAATTCAGACTGGACAAGCTCAGAACATCTGAGACAGGACCCACTGCCAAGGCCACCAAATACAGATGACATTTCATTCCCTGAACAACAGTAGCCCCAGCTGCAGTAAATGTGAATAATTCCTCATAATTCAGAGCTACACAGCTCTAAATCATGGTCTCGGAACATGTGACTCGGCTGATGCAGACAATGAACAGCAACCAGCACTGAGAAAGGGAGCTGATCTCACACTACCAAACATATGCTTGGAACAAAGATGCTACAATGTGAGACAAGTGTTGCATGAGATGAAAAAGCACTCTCATAGACTACAGTGGTGCACACAAGTTACAATGCAGACACATACTCATTCTTGTTACCTTGAAAAAGTACACAAAGAGCTGAGAACCTTTGAGGATCCCAGGCATGGGGATGTCAGCTCTAGCCAATCACAGATTAGTATCCCCGGGGTAGGGAGCAACGGAAGCAATGGTAATAGCCTCACACTACAACTTTGTTATTGATAGTGATTTGGGGATGGACCAGGCCAGCCACCTGACATGCGAGAGCCAGTAGATTACCTTGTATAGTGTTCACTGTAGGAGGACTATTACTCAGTATCCAATCCAGTGGTTTTCTGGAGAAGGGCCCAGGTTTTAACATCATTCTGACTTAATTAGGGTACAAAACTGGCCTGCGAGCCAGGAGAAGTTGAGACGTCCACGGATTTCTTCTATCCCTGTACTGTTGATTTTGGCTGTAATACACCATAGTTTGAACTTGCCATTTAACTGAATGCTCCGTTTGTCTTGTGGAAGGTGTTGGGCCTTCCGAGATGCAGCAAACTCCTAGTGGCCCTCTGGCATACTTTGGAATTTGTCCGAACAAAGCATGCTCTTTTTACTTTGCTGCTTAAGAAGCCAGCAGTAGATCCATCTATTCCGGCCCATTTTTGACCAATAGCCCTTGTTCTTAAAACGGTATTGGAAGTGACTTTCGCTCCGCAGATCAGAAGCTTTTTAGGAAAAAGAAAATATATTGGATCCCACCAATCAGGTTTTCAGTCGAGCATGAGCACTGAATCTGTGTTGGTGTCAGTTATCGATGACTTGACAAGGATTTCTGACAGGTCTTAGACAACAGTTTTGATACTGCTAGACCTGCCACTAGCATTTGAATCGATTGATCATGGCCTTCTGTGAAAACATCTCAAAGAGAGTGGTTTATCAGGCAGAGCTCTGTTATGGCTAACATTGTTTCTCTCTAGCTGGTGCCAGACAGTGTCCATGCCTCCTTACAAATCAGAAGAGGTTTTGGTGGGATGGAGAGTTCCAAAGGAATCTGCCCTGTCGCCTATCCTATTTAATATATACATAAAGCCATAGATGGTCAACATTCAGTCATTTGGATGATCTTTTTACTCATACGCAGATGTTACTTGATTGGTTTTCCGTACTGAGCAGGATCTAGCTGCAGTTGCTGCAGATAGTAGGAACTGTCTTTTTGCAGTTGGCCAACGGTTGTAGCTTGTAGCTCAAGCTACAAAGGGACAAGACCAAAGTTATAATTATTAGTTCCCAATCCTCAAAAAGCCTCCAGACCATGGATTGCTGGCCATCAGAACTCGGAACTCTCCCAACGGCCATAACATCTGTAAAAATCTAGGTATGAAAATCTCGGAATCCCTGGCCCTAACACTTCAGGTTAGAGATAGATCTAGTGCAGGTCTTCTGAATTTGAAAATGTTATGGAAAATTCTTCCATTATTTCCGCAGGAACTTGGGGCACCGCCTGATTTCACCATCTATTTCTGGGACAATAGATTATTGCAATGCCAGATTGTTGGTGCAGCAAAAATATCATATTGTGCGTCTGCAGGTTTTACAAAACTCAGGCATAAATTTGCAACTAACTCATCTAGATTGACTCATTGCTCGCCACTGCAAAAAAAAACTGCACTGGTTCCCAGTGGATGCCTACTACATACGCCGTCTATGATACAGGTACTAAGTACTATCAGGGAATAGCTTTGTAAATACAGGCTGTCGCAAACACTGCCCTCAGCGGACAGACTGCTTATGATGGTGCCTCGTTTTAATAAGAGTACAATGAGTGGCTGTGCTTTTCCAGGAGGCAGCAGCTACACTTTGGAATAGCCTCCCACTGCTGCTGCGGTCTACCACAATTTATCCAGTTTTAGGAAACAATTACAAATTATCCTGTTTCCATTAACTAATTATCTGGTAATCCGAGCCTGATTCCATGCTCATGAGATTCCACCTTCAATGCTTCTTCTTGATTTTCTTTCTTTAGTGCCATATTACCCCTTGGGTCACACACACGCTTTACATGTTACCAATACAATACCATACCATAGTGTCCAAACATGTCCGTGACACAAGATTTTCATTTGTCCCTTGGCCACCTTGTCACAAACTCTTCCTCATGAACTGTGAGGACAGGTAAATCCTTATATGGACTTCCAGTGTCTGGGAAAGCTGAGGCTTTTTGCAGGATACTGCAGGACCATATGTGTTTGCTGCCTGGAAGTGGATTGGGACTGTCTGGTCCCAATACCCAAACTGATTTCAGTGTTTCTGAATGGTATGCATGAGCTGTACCACCAGTGGTCCTGATTGGGCAACTGCTGGGGTGTGTATGTGTGTGTGTGTGTGTGTGTGTGTGTGTGTCAGATCTTAGATTGGATAGTGGGAGTGTTGACTCTTACACGCCTTTTGGATAAGAAGAGGACCCCTGCATCTGTTCCCGAGAGATCCTGGAAAAAACCTGAAGGCGCCAATGTATTTTTACAACAGGGCAATGTCTGCCCTAGCTGCAGTACTTCGCCTTGTTTCAAAAATGCACTTGCACGGGTTCAAGATTTACGTAATACCACCCCAGAAGACTAACACAGCTCATATAAGACAGTGTGCATAAAACAAATATCCATCTTTTTTGTTGGCTATGCGAGAAACGGGCAACTTAACCGTTTTGAATAATCTACAATATGTTTTAAGAAGCATGGACATTGAAGATAATGTAATGGCTGTTCTGATACTTCTGTAAAATACTGTGCTCTTTGGAACAGGATTGGCTGCAGAGTATCTCTCTCACAGTTTATAGGAATCTTCAGGGATTTGCAAATCTGTTTCAGAACGATGATATCTGAATCTAATCTGTGAAAGACGCAGGCGGTACTTAATTCAACCGAGCTGAGCTTGAGGCCCCAGTGTCCAGGGACAATCAAATGGAATTTGTACCATCTTGCCCATAACAGCACACTGCCTTTTTTATAGGTCGAGACTACATTTTGTAACCTGTTTCAGAGTCACCAGGGAGAGCAATACATCATGAGCTGACTTGGATTTTCTTCATTTTTCATGTGTTATATTGCATGACCCTCAAAGCTGCTGACTGCTGCTCTTTGTCATTTCTTTACTATCTAACGTGTTCCCCATTGTCTTTTACAGGCGTAGATTATATTCTGATATTGGAAGACGTTCATGCAATGACAGGCGACTGGCTCTTCGGCAAAGGCAGAGGTGAAACTTAACAGCAGACAATGCATTCAACCCAAATATGGATAATGCAGCAGAACTGTGTGTATTGGACAGGGCACACGGAACAGCACACGTGTGAATTAGATGTTTATACTCAGAGTATTGAGCGTTAAAAAGGAAATAATAGGGGCCTCATTAAATAACATACATCGACATGGATGTGCGTTTGTATGGAGATTGTAGAACATGTATACTTAAGTTTGCAGCCTATGCTCGCGTGCGCACCAAAGAGCCATGTATGTCATACTTTTGCTGAGGAATGACATCATTTGACAGGTACTGCAGTCAGGCAAATGAAATCATACACGTTAGTTATTACCAGGTATTACAGTCCAAAGCAATCACGCCATGTTCAAATTCAAAGTACTGCCATTTTCGCTTAGCATTGTCATCATACATCTCGCCACTGCTGACACTGCCGTCAGACTAACACCACAGCCAAAGAGATGGCAAAGACATGTGTCCTAGTGTATTCAATTGCAACGGTTGTCAAATGGCATCAATCAGGCAATGAATTCCGCCAAGTGTATTCATGCGGAACACCCGTTTTATCAAAAAATAAATTATATATCTGCTATAAACAATTAAATCAATTCATAACCATAATTGTTAATGTATTAATACTTTACTTTACCAAATATATGTGTAACTATTATCGATGCCCCTGACCTATCATACCTAGATGCCCCTGTCCTGCTCTCTCTCTTTCTCTCTCAATCTCTGTCTCTCTCTCCCTCCCATGCTATCTCCATCTCTTGTTTCCACTCTCTCTACCTCTTTACCTTGTTATGACTCCCTCTATGTGTCAGTCTTTCTATGTTATTGAAAGTCAAATTATCAGGTATAGGGTGCCCAGAGCTATCCGGATCGTTGCTGGAAGCTGCCTCGTCATAGAGAAAGAGAATTAGATTTAGTAAGAAGGCTGCTCGTTTTCAAAGAGAGCTATTGAAAAACACAACGAACAAAAATAAACATTAATTTCATTTACTTCGTAAACTGGCTCCCTTTAAAATGTACTATGAGCCTTTCTAATCATGATTTACCGCATATATGTTAGTCATAAGAATGTTAGCCTTGTCTTACTGAGCAAAACACATGGTCAGAACCTATAATAACCATTTAGATTAGTTCCTGCTAGAATGTTATAATTCCGAGATGGACAGTCCGGTACATGTCTATTGAGCTCTTTTGAAATACTCCATAGAAAGGATGAAGGGGACAAATAACATTTTAAGGGGGCCCACATGCTGTGTATAGAATTCAACAGCATTTTGAGAACATAACAATCACCACCGATCTTTATCTCTTACAAATATTTATGTCATGAAAGGCCCGTATGATTGGACCACACACTACTAAATGCATTCAGAGCTTGGTTCACATTTCATTTTTCACAACACTCACCCTAACATTGAAATATGTGTTACTTTGCATCGCACACCTCATATACTGAATCTGAAAGTCTCAAGGCTTGCAAATTACGGTATACCGGTTGCTGTGTTAGTCACTTTTTTGGAGTCCAGAAGCTATATACACAAATGTCATTGATGGACAGAGGACATGCCAACATCTCTTAGAAAGGCACAAACAGCCTTATTGACATTGCACCTCGCTTTCTCCATTTGTGGACCAAATAAAGCAGAACGCAGCCACATTTGTCTTACGAGAAATAATTTCTTGGCAATTTTGAAACATGTCCATGACCTTCTCAAGTCCTTCCTTATTTGCAAATTGCAAAGATATTCCAGAGACATGCCCTAAACTGTTTCCTCCACAATGAATGATAATTATATCAGGATGAAGCTCTGTCTGTAAAGTAACACAGAGAGGTACCAAGTCCAGCCACTTCATTACACGCACCTCATGCCAGTCCACTTCTACATGAGGGAATCCAAGATCCGCAGATATACCGCAACGTTCTGCATGCGCCTTCAACCAATGTATCCATGAGTCTCCCAACATTCAGATAATCTGTTTTCGAGCACACACAGCCACAGCTCTCTGTTCTCCTCTCAGGAATAAGACATTCTCACAAAATCTCACCGTTCACAACACACCCACTGAACTTTTCTGACAAATCCCTAGCTCCGCTCATTCTCATTGGCATGCCTCCTCGCCCCAGAATACCGGTATGTAATACACGCTTCCTGCAGACTACCACCAAGTCCGCTGACATGTAGAGGATCTGAGCGTAACAGCTGAACATTTAAATAGTATTCCCCTTTTCCCCTTCAAGGTGGGCTCTGAAAAGAGCCGTTTATTTTGTTTTTTTTGCAGATGCTTGACAGACACCTGTTGTTCTGTATTTTTTTTCTACTTAGATTACTCCTACAATCATCACATAACCTTCTCCAAAGCAAGCCTTACATTCAAAAAGAACATGGCATTTCCCAAAAAAGATAAAGAAACACTATCTGCTTCAAAATTAGCCGCATTACTGGAAACAATGTTCTTGTGGCTACAGAAAAGCATACCAGCTCGTAACATGAAAGCACGTATGCCTCGATACTTTGATCAGGACAAAAAACGAAACTGTTGTCCCATTTTGCTCTAGGGCGTATGCCAGAAAAAAATACTTTTGCAGTTGGAAAGATGTTAATGACTGCTTGTTCCAAATCTCCTAACAAAGTAGGTGAACTCACATAGCCCAAATGGCAAGCACCATAGTGCAAAACTAACACATAGGGACTGGCCATCCTCCGCATATCTCTGCAAACTTGCAGAATTGTCTCTACATTGCAATCAGTCGCACCGCTCCACACCACCTCCACTCCTCTTACATCGAAATTGGTTGCCACATGCCTACATTCTGAATAGTGCTGTAAACCATGGACAAACATATCTCCGAGCACCAACACCCTGACTGTCTCCACCTCTGCCATCTTCACTACGCACACTCTCTTTCTACAAAAATCAACAATATCAACATCTGATTGGCTGATGCCTACAGTCCCCTTTCCATGCTCAATTTGCTGTAAAACCCTGTATGTGGCACGCCCTACCCGCGGACAAGCGAGGTGTCCATGTGGCACTTAACTCTTAGCCAGCCCTTCTACTATTTCCACATCACTCGCAAATCCATTCCTTCATTGGACACACCTGAGCAGTCACACAACCATCCACCAATCGCATCCAAGACCTCTACATGTAACTCCGTCATCAGAGTTCCACACTTCAAAATGTACTGTTGATCACTCTGAATACAAGTCTCATATCATTGCAAAGCAGCTACTACAAAAACTACTGTGCAAGTGTCCAGGATTTCTACTTAGAGCTCCATGCATACCCACATGCATGATTAAAAAGTACAGGTATGCATATTTTATTCAGAGTACATGTGCAACTGTTATGATTCCATTTAAACAAATTAATGCCACTAAATCTGCATAGCCAATACATACATACCAACGCTCCAGCTTTAAGCGTGAGACTTCCAATTTTTCATTGAAAAATTGCACTACTTCTTACTATCTCCCGCATAACCTATACATACGTACCAACCCTCCTGATTTATGCGTGAAACTGGATTTTCCATTTCCATTGCGATCGTATCAGAAAAATAAACTTTTCCGATTGCTGTGGTGACATCTCCCTCTCAGGTGCTCCCGATTATTCGCATTCCTACTTATAATATGAAAGTATTCACATTTTTCCCATCTACTATAATGACCTATCACTTCCAAACCCCTCTGCTATGTACAACACAGCTGAAAAAAAACAAGGGAATTTCATGAACTTAAAATTGTACTAAATTGCGAAGCAGGTTCAACTAACATACTGCAAATAATATATGAATGCTGCAGATAGTCAAATAAAATCAACGCATAAACTGTGTTGAGATATCAAACGAGAATAGTCCTACGAAAGCTGAAAAATGAACGTGTACATTAACATCACTGCTTTAAACACACAAAAATACTAACTTCTTCCTTTTACAATTGCAGTGAAGACCACTCTCCTGAAATTCAACAGCATCTACACTACAAACAACATATCCAAAGAAACCTGGTCATTCCACAAAAAAAAAGTAAGTACAGTACTACCTTTATATTCTTACTGTTCCTCAAAGAGAAAGTGTCGATTATTTATGTAATTTGAGCACCAAAAAAAAACCATCGATTTCTGACCCATTCATGGCACACAAATCCCCATGTTTTTGGAACACAAATAACATACAGAAGCCTTAGAATGTTAGTACTACAAAACAAATAGCTGTTTTAATTTTATACCATTTTATACCATTACGTTTATTATTAATGCTTCTCTTCACTACTAGCTCACTTTATACAGTGTAGTAACATACAAACAGAGAAATAGCCTTCCCAACTCATTGTAACTGCCCAATGCATATTCACACACCACCACAAACATCTTCCCCATCAAACTTATACACGTGTGCACACAGCACACATACATTGCAAAACAGACCAACCCATACCTTCTTTTTTTTCAACAGACCCCAAAGAATGCCTACCAAAAAGCAAGTCCATAGAAAGGAACGCAGAAATAGAGCAAATGAAAATAAAAGTGTCCAAAGTAAGCATCCATCTCTACCAGAGTTTGTACAAAACGTTGAAACAAAACAGCTAATGCAGTCATTTAGCGAAACAAAGGAAGCTTCAACTACAGAAACTTTGCCTCCACTATCAAAATGAGGCCCGAAACAGAAAATGCTTTACAATAATTCGGCTACCACTACTGCTAACACTGCTCCTATAAATCCTGATATACTAGCAAGAAACCATAGTAAAAAAAGTATTTTAGCAAAAATGTTCCACCACAGAGTCCTTCAGAATCTAATAAGAAAAGGAGCAAAATTATCCTCCGCCCTTAAAACCTACTGTAGAATATTGATCCTAGAACCTTCCATGATATCAAAATCATATCAACACATCATTCAAATGTAAGAAATCTAGTGCAGAAACTGTACTATGATAAAAGTATAGCTTTAGAACTAGCCAATTTAAATAACACTCTTCTGCATGGTACACCCAAATACCTACATATCAGAGAAAATATTTTGGAAGTGAAAGCCACTTACAAAATGCAATAGTTTTAGAACAGACTAGCAACAATTCTGCA
Source organism: Ambystoma mexicanum (assembly GCF_040938575.1). Classification (NCBI taxonomy): domain Eukaryota; kingdom Metazoa; phylum Chordata; class Amphibia; order Caudata; family Ambystomatidae; genus Ambystoma; species Ambystoma mexicanum. The sequence continues at coordinate 1,508,608,158 of NC_090937.1, read as the reverse complement.
CATGGCAACCTTCTATTACACACATACAAAAAAGAAATACTAAAAGTACATCCGCTGAAGTACCAAGCCATGTGTGTGTGTGTTGCCGCAGAACTTTTTACAAAATTAAAACAAAGACTATAGACGTAACATACAAAATAGAGGACAATGAAGATTCCAAATCGTTTGAATTAGCTCTCTACCTTTTAGCAGAAAACAAATACCAAATAAGTGAACCCCTAATATGTTTCAGTTACTGCACTACAAAACCTGACAACAGCCAAACTCTTTCACATGCTATTACAAATAATTTGGAATTGTTCCCACTACCAAAATCCCTGCAACAACTCAATTTGTATGAGAGCATCATAATTCAAACAGTACACCCAGTTCAAGCAATAATACGCCTTCAACCAAAAACAGCAAAATTATCTCCCTCTGAATTGGTGAAAGGCATTTGTGGCAAAGTAGTTTATTTGCCATTAGATCTGACAGAAAATGCGCACACTCTAGGAGTGCAACGTCCAATAGAGCATTCTGTAATTGTCTTAGTAAAGGGTGTATCAAAAAAAGACAAAAAAATTTGGCAACAGCTCGTGGACTTACATAAAGTTAGACAAGCCTTGCAATATCTGAAAGACAATAATGAATACTACATAGAATTAAATATTGAAGAAAGCTTAAGGGAAACAACTGAAAAAATGTAAGAGTCATCAGAAACTGCTCAATTTGAACTTCTGGATCCTGCTGCAGTATCCACTCTTTCGGACCATTATACAATTCATCCATTGCACTCTAATGAGAGCATAGAAGATGCACTAGAAACTTACCAAATGCGGCAAACCAAAGGTTCACCAATGAGCAAATGGGAAAAAAGTATAGAAGTATAGAAGCACATGCTTTTCCACTGCTATTTCCTACTGGCAAAGGAGGAAGATACGATGATAGACCCACTCAGATAACAGCATCAGAATCCGCTCATTACAAATGTAGTCTGAAGATCCCAGATTTAGACAAAATGTGGAATACATATTCCACCTTCTCTTTGAAAGTGACCTAGCAACCCTATGTTACAGAGTTGCACACATATTGAAATCTGGAACCCACTTTCATAATATGTCAGCTACGCAATTAATACAAAAAGTGCAAGAAAAAGATGAGGTTTTACAATCAAGCATAACAAATCTGTTTGCAAACATGCGTGGTATGAAAGAATACTGGTTCCGATGGCATGGAGATGTACATTGTATGATCATAAACCTTGGACCACCCACTTGGTTTGTTACATTAAGTTGTGCAGAATATGCATGGGAAGATTTACATGATTCCTACGCATATCAAACAACAACAAAACCAACATAGATATACTAACACCTGGAGAACTTTGCTCTCTAGATCCTGTTAATGTTTCAAGATATTTCCGCCATCGTTTCATTGCTATGCTACACTTTATTTGTAATAAAACTGTTCCTCCCCTCAGAGAAGTGCAACACTTCTTTTGGAGAAAAGAATACCAAGTCAGAGGAGCAACACATATCCACATGCTTTTATGGATTAAAGGTGCACCTAAATTTGGTCAGGACAGTGATGCCACTGTTTTACAGTTCATCCAAAAATATGTCACTTGTGAAATCCCTTCACAAAGTACACATAGGGACCTTCATGGACAAATTGTACAATTTCAAAGACACAAATGTGGCAAATATTGTCGCCGCATATACAAAAGCAAAGGGAAATACTACACCAAATGCCGCTTTGGTTTCCCTAGACCAGTTACAGAAACAGGTGAAGTGAACAACTTCATGTCTTCAGTTCGACATAGTGTTAAAGGTAAATCACCTAAGAACATGTATTACATAAAAAGAACAGAAGAATCAAAATATATCAATGATTACAATGCAATCATTGCCCCCTTATGGAATGCAAACATAGATGTGCAGTACATTGCAACCAATTCCACTGCAGTTGCAAGATATGTTACAGCCTACTTAACAAAAGCAGAAAAACAGAGCTGCAAGACCTCTGGAATAACCTATCATCAGACAAAAAACTATCTCAGAAATTGTACAGCCTAGGCATACAAATGCTCTCTCATAGAGAATGTGGTGCCTATGAAGCTGCAGATCGTCTAACCTGTACTGCTTTGTATGGAAAAATCTGAAAATATAGTATGGCAACATCTTGGTCCTGCTAAATCTAGAAAAAAGAGTTCTCAAATCATATGAGGACATAGAAACAATAGCCAAAAATGATCCCAACAGCCAAGACATTTAAAAAGACAATGTACTCGACACATACTACCCGAACAGGAGTACCACTTTGGAAACCATGTGTCTATACCACTTAGCACAAAACTTTGCATACAAAAATAATATAAAACCTGATGAAAGCAAAGGTAGATATAGAGTGACAGATTGTGAAGGCATCTTAGTGAAACTTACCTAACAAAGCTTAATTAATCATGTCAAATTGTCATTAAAAACTCCTCCATAGAAATAACTATATTACATGTCCCTGCTACAACTTTTTAAACCATGGAGAAAAGAGGAAGAGCTCCTAGATAACTATGACTGCTATGAAGACGCTTTCAAAGCAAATTAAAGCGCTATCACCGATGTGAACTTTACACAGTACAAAACAATGTTGCACAATAAGCAGCAACACAAAGAAGAACTCAGGCGCAACTAAATAAGGACACTTCTGACAGTAGTCAACCTTCTGTAACAGGAAGTCAAGAACCACTAGGACATCCACTAATAGCAAAGGAGGCAGAATTAGCTATGACAGCAGTGGAAAACACCATGTGTCACTATGAAGAAGATACTGAAGATTTAACTGTACTACAATCAAATCTTAACAAAGACCAGTGCACCATTTCTGAAGAAGTAACAAAAGAAATTGCACATGGTGTACAACACGAAAATAAAGAATGTACCTGACAAAATTACAAACCTATACTGCTGTACGTCAGTGGTGAAGCTGGCTCAGGCAAAACATTCTTAATCAAAATCATCAACAAGTTCCTTCAACAATTGACAAACAACAATCTGTCAGCTGTTGTAACTGCCCCCACAGGTTTAGCTGCCTACAGTGTCACTTTACACCGATTACTACTCCTTCCAGTAGAACACCAAAACAAATTAGACTATTACAAACTTTCTACAGAAGCTGCAATGGAACTACGCAGAGTATTAAAACAAATGAAAATGCTAATAATAGATGAAGTGAGCATGGTCTCCAACCTAATGTTGGCTTTCATTCACCTCAGATTGCAAGAAGTACTTAAAACAAACTACGAAGAACTCTTTGCAGGAAAACACATTAATGTTTTCGGAGATCTTCTACAATTGACACCACTGAAAGGTGAACCTATTTTTCAAACCTTAGGACACAGACTCTGCCGTAAAACTGTTGGCGGCATAGGAAATGTCAACCTTTGGCAACATTTCCAATACAGAGAATTAACAGAAAACATGCGTCAATCTGCAGACCTCACATACGCCAACGTTTTTAAAAGTATTAGAATTGGTGTACTATCTCAAGAAGCACAAGCAATATTGAAAAACCGGCACGTCCATGCACTTTATGGTGATGACGCAAGTGCTACTGATGTTATGGAACAATTAGCACAAAAAAATGTCAATTGTATGGCCTTAATGCCAACTCTTGCAAGCTGTTCCAAATTCAATGAAACAATGTTAAAAAAAGAAATGAAACCAATAATTGAAATTTGCTCCAAAGACAAACTGGACGTACATGGTATGACACTACCCATGTGTCAGCAAGCCACAACAAGACTAAATACCTTAGAAAATTCAATCTCCAACAAAGCTGGGTTGGAAAAAATATTAAAATTATGCTTAAATTTTAGAGTAATGATTAAACATAAACTTGACGTGGAGCAAGGACTAGTTAATGGGGCACTGGATACAGTTGTTGGCTTTCAAACATACCCACGTGACAACAACATTCAGTTGTCAATATTCTCTTTGACAAACTTTCAGAAGTAAAATGGATAGGGCACTCAAGAGCTCGATTCCTTCTCTTAAAAGACATGTATGTACGTAGAGAACACTTTTCTCTAACTCTTGCATATGCAGTCACCATTCATAAATCCCAAGGTCTTACCCTAGATAAAGCATTGATAGATGTTGGAAACACAGTCTTTAAAAAAGGCATGAGGTACATAGCACTATCACACTTAGGTACACTTGACGGTCTATTTATAATCAACTTTGATGCAAGTAAAGTGAACGCTGATATTCCTTGCATTTTAGAATACAATAGACTGCGTTCACTGTACACCCCCATCTGAAATCATATCCTGTTCCAGAAAAAGGAAAACATTGTAAAAGAAAACTAATTCAAACAGAAATGCAACAGGATCTGACTGCAAATCCTTCAAAGAAAGCAAACGAAGCTAATACTTCATCAATTACCACAAGCAAAGAAGACCCTATTAGTGAAAGTAAATCAGGTACTTCTTCAAAGAAGGAACAGAAACTCCAAAAAAAATCACTCGGACACAGAACTATCTGGTCCATTAAAATTTTCAAATGAAACTGGTGAAAATTGCTACGCAAATGTAGCAATGAATATTCTTTTTCAATTGCCACCAATTGTTAACAACATTTACTTACACAGTACAGACCAATTGTGTTTGCAAATGTTAGTCCTTCATAAAAATGCAACAAACAATCCTGACAACATGTATAGTGTTCACAGAATGAGACAATAATTGGACTACAGTGCTGGAATGGTGAGATTCACTATAAACTCACAAGAACATCCACAAGAATTTCTAATGTACTTACTACAAGTACTCAAAAACAAAAACATACCTATAAATGAAATCTTCCAATTTCATACATGTGGAAACATACATGCACTCTCTGTAACAATGTGACACAGGAACAAATCCCTAATGATCGATTTGTGTATGTATCCATACCTAATTGTGAATCCATTCCATTTCAGCAACTTCTACAAAATGCAAACCATGGCAGATTATGTACTATCTGCAATTCAGATAATCGCTCCACCTTACTGATACAAACACATAGTAACTACATAATACTAATGCTTCTATGTTACAATGCAAATGGTACCATAAACAACTGCAAGCTGACTGGATTCACACACGGTCAAGTGTCACTTGGTAAGAAAACCTTCACAACAATAGTTATAATCTACCACGCAGGAGCCACAAACAATGCAGGTCACTACACTGCATATATTAAAAAGAAATGTGGATGGTTCGAATGTAATGATAGTAGCATTACTTTAAAGCAGAGAGTACCAGCAATTCTTACCAACACGTATTTAATCTTCGTAAAGGCAACATTTTATAACTAATGTGTACGTCAACATTAACAAAAATTCAATTAAAAGACTGTAAACAGTTAGAATATGCCAACAGGTATCTAACTGTTTAAAGAATCTGCTACAAGCCAATACACAGAACATTAATCAGAAACAACAAGTGAACACTCAAAGGAAACAAAGAAATAGTTTGTAGCATAGCAAAGAAAGTTTTTTTTAAATCCGACAAGGATTTTTTTCCCCCAGACCCAATGATTTGAAAAACAAACACAGAAACTGAGCAAAATGCACAGTACACTGGTTTGTACACTCAATATGAGGGGGAAAAAAGCTAAAATGTCTATTATACAATGTAATAAGTCTTTATAAAATACAAACACTAACATGCTCTTTTCTTTTATCACAGAAATTAATGTATTGAATCTCAACAAATTAAACAGTTAGTTTAATTTCACACATTTCATACATATTCGAATCTATACGTCTGATCTATGGCTGTAATATGGTGCAGTGGCTGTGGGCAGGGCCTAGAGTCTTGGATGTATAACCTACAGCCTACACACTGCGGCCATGCAACCAAGACTGTAGGTCCTACCCACAACCACTGCAGCATATCAAAACCATGGTGGCTTATAACTTCACTGCTTATAACATTTGTCTTGGGTGCATGGCCTGTGGCCATGCACCTAAGACTCTGGGTCGTGCACACAACCACCGCACCACATCACACCCATACTGACTCATAACTTCAGTGCTTATAACTTCAGTCTTGGGGGCATGGCATTTGGCTTATAACTGCAGTTCTTACAACTTTGGACTTGGGTGCATGGCCTTCGGCCATGCACCAAAGACTCTAAGTCCTGGACACAACAAGTGCAGTATATGAAATCCATGTTAGCTTGTAACTTCAGGGCACCCAATTTAACTGCTTATAACTGCACTGCTTATCACTTTGGTCTTGTGTCCGTGGCCTTCGACTATGCATCGAAGACTGTAGGTCCTGGACAAAACCACCGCAACATATCATACCCATTGTGGCTTATAACTTAACTACCTAGAATTTTGGTCTTGTGTGCATGGCCTTCAAACATGCACCCAAGACTCTAGGTCCTGGACACAACCACCTCAGTATATGAAACCCATGGTGGCGTATAACGTCAGTGCTTATAACTTCGGTTTTAGGCCCTGGCCACAACCACCTGATAGATATTCAATTCTATCGCTGTATCTATGGATGTGATATGCTGCGGTGGTTGTGGCCAGGGCCTAGAGTCTTGGGTATATGGCCTACAGCCTAAGGCCATGCACCCAAGACTCTAGGCCCTGGCCACAACAACTGCAGCATATCAGAACCATGGTGGCTTATAACTCATTGTCACACCCATACATGAAACATTTTAACTGCGGCATATACTCAATTTGCACCCAAGCCTCTATGCCCTGCCCACAACCACCTCATAGATATTCGATTCTATGGGTGTGATGTATGGGTGTGATATGCTGTGGTGGTTGTGGCCAGGGACTAGAGTCTTGGGTGTATGACCTACGGCCTACGGCCTGCGGCCATGCACGCAAGACTTTAGGCCCTGGCCACAACTACCGCAGTATATCACACGCATGGTGGCTTATAAGTCATTAGCACACCCATAGAATAAAACATTTGAACTGCAGCATTTTTTTCAATTTGCACCCAGAACTCTAGGCCCTGCCCACACCTACCAGATAGATATTCGATTGTATGGGTGTGATGTATGAATGTGATATGCTGCGGTGGTTGTGGGCAGGGCCTAGAGTCTTGGGTGTATGACCTATGGCCTACGGCCTGTGGCCATGCACCCAAAACTCTAGGTCCTGACCACAACCACTGCACTATATAAAACCCATGGTGCCTTATAACTACAGTGCTTATAACTTTGTTCTTGGTTTGGCCATGCACCCAAGACTCTTGGTCCTGCCTGAAACCACCACAGCATATCGCACCCATTGTGTCTTATAACTTCCCTACATATAAATTTGGTCTTGGGTGCATGGCCTTCGGCCATACTTCCAAGACTCTAGGGCCTCCCCACAACTACCTGATCGATGTTCGATACTACGGTTGTATCTATTGCTGTGATATGCTGCGGTGGTTAAGGCCAGGGCCTAGAGTCATGGATGGATGGCCATAGATATTCGAATCTATGGGTGTGCAGTATATAAACCCCATGGTGGCATATAACTCCAGTGCTTATAACTTTGTTCTTGGGTGCATGGCCTTCGGCCATGTACACAAGACTCTAGGTCCTGGTCACTACCACCACAGCATATCACACCCATTGTGGCTTACAACTGAACTACGTATAAATTTGGTCTTGGGTGCATGGTCTTTTTTTTAAAACAACCAAAAAGTAGATGTCAAAAAATGTGTGATATTTATGTCCGCTCCGCAGACACATTTCCCTGTTCTCTCTGCAGACAGGACACTGATTGGCTAATCGGCTTGCGTCATGTCCACGGACATATGACATGTTCACTGATTGGCTGGGATGAAGTGTGAGGTGCATCGTATTGTTTTGATGCGCCCTCCATCTTGGATCCGCGGACATCCGCAAGACAGCACAGTTATGAACGGGGGGAAAATGCAACTTTGGGGAGTGTGTTAGTGTGTAAGAGTGCTTGGGGAGGGTGGGGGAGTAAGAGATGGGTCAAATGCTGTGTTTGTTAGGTGGCAGGTGCCCCTGATGAGATCGTCATGTCCGCGGTCACTGTGGCTGTCCGCGGACATAAAAAAAAAAAACAGTAGCCCATATAGCACAGTTAAAATTTTTATTCTATGGGTGTGTTATGCTGCGGGGGTTGTGGCCAGGGCCTAGAGTCTTGGGTGCAAGGCCGAAGGCCTAGAGTCTTGGGTGCATGACTGAAGGCCGTAGGCCGTAGGCCATGCACCCAAGACTCTTGGCCCTGGCCACAACCACTGCAGCATAACACACCCATTGAATCAAACATCCATTAAATATCCACAAATCTACAGTTTCTGTACTGTTTGATTTGTATAGTTTGTATGTGAAGTTTTGGCTATGTCATGTAATTAAGATTGTAGTTTGGTAACACGCACTGCAGTATAATATATCCATGGAAGTAAACGTTTTGGATTGTGGTGTATGGTTAGGTGTTTGCTTCAACGGTTGTGTTAAGGAGCAGTATTTGTTAGTTGAATTATAATATACGTACTATTTGATTTTTTGTGATTGGATATATTTTTTACATGACTTGGGTAACTGGAGCAGATATTCTTTTTCAATGTCTGTTATAAAAGAAAAGATCATGTTAGTGTAGGTAGTTATAATGAGTTATTGCATTGCATAATAGACATTGCTGCATTATTTCGACCCTCATATTTAGTAGTTTTCAAACCAGTGTACTGTGTAATTTGCAGTTTCTGTGTTTGTTTCTTAAATCATTAGGTCTGTGGAAAAAAAACCTCCATGTTGGATTAAACAAAAACTTTTTTGTTATGGTACAATACATTTCTTTTTTTGTTTTCAGTGTTTATTTGTTGTTTCTGGCTAATGTTCTATCTGTTGGCTTGTTGCAGATTGTTAGATACCTGTTGGCGTATTCTAACTGGTTATAGTTTTTTATTTATATTTTCAAGTTTGTCATCCATATGTTGATTTGTTGCAGATTTTTGGGGCAGTTAGATACCTGTTGGCGTATTCTAACTGTTTATTTCTTCTTATATTTTAGTGCAATTGATTTATCTGTGTGGTTGTTGCAGAATCTTGGGGCTGTTAGATATCTGTTGGTGTATTCTAACTGTTTATTTCTTCTTATAATTTAGTGGTATTGATTTATCTGTTTGGTTGTTGTAGAATCTTGGGGCAGTTAGATACATGTTGGCGTATTCTAACTGTTTATAGTTTTCTAATTGAAGTTTCATTAATCTTTATGCACAGATTAGTTATTACATTTTGGTTTTAAGAATATTAAATAAGTGTTTATAAGATTTGCTGGTAACCTCTGCTTTAGAGTAATGGTACTATCATTACATTCTAACCATCCACAATTCTTTTTTATATATGTAGTGTAGTGATCTGCCTTGGTTGCGGCTCCAGTGTGGTAGATTGTTCGTATTGTTGTGAAGGTTTTCTTACCAAGTGATACTTGAACATGTGTGAATCCAGTCAGCTTGCAGTTGTTTTTGATACCATGTGTATTGTAACGTAGAAGCATTAGTATTACGTATTTACTATGTGTTTGTATTTTTAAGGTGGAGCGATTATCTGAATTGCAGGTAGTACATAATCTGCCATGGTTGCATTTTGTACAAGTTGCTTAAATGGAATGGATTCACAGTTAGGTATGGATACATACACAAAGCGTTCAATAGGGATTTGTTCCTGTGCCACATTCTTGCGGAGAGTTTCCATATGTATGAAATCTGGAAGATTTAATTTATAGGTATGTTTTTGTTGTCCAGTACTTGTAGTAAATACATTAGAAATTCTTGTGGATCTTCTTGTGAGTTTATAGTGAATTTCACCATTCCTGCACAGTACTCCAATTCTTGTCTTATTCCTTGAACACTGTATGTGTTGTCAGGATTGCTGCTTGCATTTCTATGAAGGACTAACATTTGCAAACACAATTGGTCTGTATTGTGTAAGTAAATGTTGTCAACAATTGTTGGCAATTGGAATAGAATATTTATTGCTACATTTGCAAAACAATTTAAACCAGTAATATATGAAATATGCGAATGGACCAGATAGTCCTGTGTCCAAGTCATTTCTTCGGAGTGTGTGCTCTTTCTCTGAAAAAGTACCCGAGTTACTTTGAGTAGTAGATTCTTCTTTGGCTGTAGTAATTGATGAAGTATTAGCTTCTTTTACTCTCTGTGGAGGATTGGCAGTGAGATCCTGTTGCATTTCTGTTTGAAGTAGTTTTCCTTTACACCGTTTTGCTTTTTGTGGAACAGGATAGGTTTTTAGATGGGAGTGAACAGTGAACGTAGTCTGTTGTATTATAAAATGAAAGGAATATCAGCTTTTATTTTACTTGCATCAAAGTTGATTAGAAATAGACCGTCAAGTGTACGTAAGCATGATAGTGCTACGTAGCTCATGTGTTCTTTAAAGACTGTGTTCCCAATATCTATCAATGCTTTATCTAGGGTAAGACCTTGTGATTTGTGAATGGTGACTGCGTATGCTAGAGCTAGAGAAAATTGCTCTCTGCGTACATACATGTCTTGGAAAAGAAGGAATCAAGCTGTTGAGCATCCTATCCTTTTTACTTCTGATAGTTTGTCAAAGAGAATATTGACAAACTGAATGTTGTTGTCACGTGGGTATGTTTGAAAGCCAACAACTGTACCAAGTGCTCCATTAACTAGTCCTTGTTCCACTTCAAGGTTACGTTTAAGCATTACTTTACAGTTTAAAGATAATTTTAATATTTTCTCCAAACCAGCTGTGTTCTAAGGTATTTATTCTTGTTGTGGCTTGTTGACACATAGGTAGTGTCATACCATGGCCCTCATTAGGACCTTGGCGGAGGACCATGGCGCTATTAGCACCATGGTCCATGGCGCTAAGCTGCCAACTCCGCCATGGGGGTTGGCGGACTTACCGCCCCATTCCGAGGTTGGCGGGGCGGTAAGTCCCCAATCCCCATTTACCCTTCACCATTCCCATTTCTGGCCCCATAGGGCATAATGGGAGTGGGGAAGGCGTTAATTACGCCACCGTAAATTACGGTGGCGTAATTAACAACAAGGTCCCGTAGCGCCATGGATTTTTCCGCCTGCAAAAAGCAGGCGTAAAAATCACCATGGCGCTACGGGAACTCGTACTCAGGCGGTAAGGGGCGCCATGGTTTACGCCGGCGTAAACCCCTTACCGCCTGGGTCCTAATGAGGCCCCATGTACGTCCAGTTTGTCTGTGGAGCACATTTCAATTATTGGTTGCATTTCTTTTTTCAACATTGTTTCATTGTTTCATTGAATTTTGAACAGCTTGCAAGAGTTGGCATCAAGAACATGCAATTGACATTTTTGTGTGTTAATTTTTCCATGACATCAGTAGCACATGAGTTATGGCCATACAGTGCATGGATGTGCCAGGTTTTTAATATTGATTGTGCTTCTTGAGGTAGTACACCAACTCTAATACTTTTTAAAATGATGGCGTACGTGAGGTCTGCAGACTGGCACATGTTTTCAGTTAATTCTCTGTATTGTAAATGTTGCCAAAGGTTGACATTTCCTATGCTGCCAGCAGTTTTACGGCAGAATTGGTGTCCTAAGGTTTTAAAAATAGGTTCACCTTTCAGTGGTGTCAATTGAAAAAGATCTCTGAAAACAATAATGTGTTTTCCTCCAAAGAGCTCTTTGTAGTTTGTTTTGAGTACTTCTTGTAACCTGAGATGAATCAAAGCCAACATTAGGTTGGAGACCATGCTCACTTCATGTAGCATTTTCATTTGTTTTAACACCCTGCCATTGCAGCTTCTGTAGAAAGTTTGTAATATTCTAATTTGTTTCCGTGTTCTACTGGAAGGAGTAGTAATTGGTGTAAAGTGACACCGCCTATGTTGTAGGCAGCTAAACCTGTGGGGGCAGTTACAACAGCTGACAGTTTGTTGTTTGTCAATTGTTGAAGGAACTTGCTGATGATTTTGATTAAAAATGTTTTGCCTGATCCAGCTTCACCACTGACGTACAGCAGTATAGGTTTCTAATGTTGGCAGGTGCATTCCTTATTTTCATGTTGTACACCATGTGCAATTTCTTTTGTTACTTCTTGAAAAATGCTACGCTGCTCATGGTTCAGTTTTGATTGCAGTACAGTTAAGTCTTCTGTATCTTCTTCATAGTGACACATGGTGTTTTCTACTTCTGTCATGGCTAATTCTGCCTCATTTGCAATTACTGGCTGTCCCAGTGGTTCTTGGCTTCCTGTTACAGGAGGTTGACTACTGTCGGGAGTGTCCTTATCTATTGGGCCTGGAGTTCTTCTTTGTGTTGCTGTTCATTGTGCAACATTGTTTTGTACTGTGTAAAGTTATTGGTTATAGTGCTTTCATTTGCTTTGAAAGTGTCTTCATAGGAGTCATAGATTTCTAGTAATTCCTATTCTTTTCAACATGGTTTAAAAAGTTGTAGCAGGGACATGTAGTATACTTCTTTATGCTGAGGAGTTCTTAATGACAATTTGATATGATTAATTGAGCTTTGTTTGGCAAGTTTCACTAAGCTGCCTTCACAATTTGTCACTCTGTATCTACCTTTGTTTTCATCTGGTTTTATATTATTTTTGTATGTGAAGTTTTGGGCTATGTGGTATAGACACATGGTTTCCAACGTGGTACTCCTATTTGGGTAGTATGTGTCTAGTAAATTGTGTTTCAACTGTCTTGGCTGTTGGGATCATTTTTGGCTATTGTTGCTATGTCGTCGTATGATTTACAACCTCTATTTCTAGATTTAGCAGGACCAAGACTTAGCCATACTATATTTTCAGATTTTCCATACAAAGTAGTACCGGTTTAACTGTCTGCAGCTTCATAGGAGCCACATTCTCTATGAGAGAGCATTTTTCTGCTTAAGCTGTACAATATTTGAGACAGTGTTTTGTCTGATGATAGGTCATCCCAGAGGTCTTGAAGCTCTGTTTTTTCTGCTTTGGTTAAGTAGGCTGGAACATATTGTGCAACTGCAGTGGAATTGTCTGTAATGTGCTGCACATCTATGCTTACAATCCATAAGTGGGCAATGATTGCATTGTAATCATTGATATATTTAGCTTCTTCTGTTCTTTTTATGTAATATGTGTTCTTAGGTGATTTACCTTTAACACTATGTCTAACTGAAGACATGAAGTTGTTTACTTGACCTGTTGCTGTAACTGATCTAGGGAAACCAAACTGGCATTTGGTGTAGTATTTCCCTTTGTTTTTGTATTTGCAACAACAATATTTCCCACATTTGTGTCTTTGAAATTGTACAATTTGTGCATAAAGATCTTTATTTGTTCCTTCTGAAGGATTTTCACAAGTGACATATTTTTCGATAAACTGTAAAACAGTGGCATCACTGTCTTGACCAAATTTAGGAGCATCTTTAATCCATAAAAGCATGTGGCTATGTGGTGCTCCTCTGGCTTGGTATTCTTTTCTCCAAAAGAAGTGTTGCACTTCTCCGAGGAGAGGAACAGTTTTATTACAAGTGTAGCATAGCAATGAAGCGGTGATGGAAATATCTTGAAACATTAACAGGATCTAGAGAGCAAAGTTCTCTAGGTGTAAGTATATCTATGTTTGTTTTGTTTTTATTTGATATGCGTAGGAAATCATGTAAATCTTCCAATGCATATTCTGCACAACTTAATGTAACAAACCAAATAGGTGGGCCAAGGTGTCTTATCATACACGTACATCTCCGTGACGTTGGAACCAGTACTCTTTACTACCACACATGTTTGCTAACAGATTTGTAATGCGTGATTGAAAAACCTCATCTTTTTCCCGCACTTTTTGTAGTATTTGCGTAGCTGACATATTTTGAAAATGGGTACCTGGTTTCAATGTGTGTGCAACTCCGTAGCATAGAGTTGCTAGTTCACTTTCAAAAGAGTAGGTGGAATATGTATTCCACATTTTGTCTAAATCTGTGATCTTCAGAATACATTTGTAATGAGGGCTATTCTTATGCTATCTGAGTGGGTCTATCATCGGACCTTCCTCCTTTCCCAGTAGAAAAGAGTAGAGGAAAAGCACGTGCTTCTATACTTTTTTCCCATATGATGATTCGTGATCCTTTGATTCGTCGCATTTGGTATGTTTCTAGTGCATCATCTATGGTGTCTTCAGAGTGTAATGTATGAATTGCATAATGGTCTAAAATATTGGATACTGTAGCAAAATCTAGAAGTTCAAATTGACCAGTTTCTGGTGACTCTTGAATTATTTCAGTGGTTTCCCTCAGGTTTTCTTCAATATTAATTTCTTTGTAGTATTGATTATTGTCTTATAGATATTGCAAGGCTTGTCTAACTTAATGTAAGACTACGAGTTGTTGCCAAGACAATTAAAGATTGCTCTATTGGACGTTGCACTCCTGGAGTGGGTACATTTTCTTTCAGATCTAATGGTAAATAAACTACTTTGGCACAAATCCCTTTCACTAATTCTGAGGGAGGTAATTCTGCTGTTTTTGGTTGAAGGCGTATGAAGGCGTATTATTGCTTGAAATCGATGCACTGTTTGAATTATGATGCTGTCATATAAATTGAGTTGTTGCAAGGGTTTTGGTAGTGGGAATAATTCCAAGTTATTTGTGATAGCACGTGAAGGAGTTTGGTTGTTGTCAAGTTTTGCAGTGCAGTAACTGTAAAGTATTAAGGGGTCATTTATTTTGTATTTGTTTTCTGCTATAAGGTAGAGAGCTAATTCAAACCATTTGAATCTTCATGGTCTACTATTTTGTATGTTATGTCTACAGCTTTTGTGCTACTTTTATAAAAAGTTATGCGGCAACACACACACACATGGTTTGGTACTTCAGCAGATGTACTTTTAAATTTTAGAATTTCTTATTTGTATTTGTGTAGTAGAAGGTTGCCATTTGTAGAATTGTTCCTAGTCTATTGTAAAGCTATTGCATTTTGTAAGTGGGGTTCACTTCTAAAATATTTTTTCTGGATAATGCTCTATTTCATCGAGTAGGTCTTTGGCTGTACCATGTAGACGATTGTTATTTAAATTGCCTAATGTTAACGCTGTACCTTGTAGAAGATTGTTATTTAAATTGCCTAATGCTAACGCTGGACTTTTAGCATAGTACAGTTTATGGACTAGATTTCTTATAGTTGAATGATGCGTTGATATCATTTTGATATGAATGAAGGTGCTTTTGAAATTGGGTTCTGAAATGCAGGCTAATGAATGTCCTTGAAGTCCTGTGTGTTTGCGCACTGGACAGGTATCCATATGTTGTAGAAGTTTCATGGTGAATTTGTCTTTGCCTTTTACATATTGATTAAGGAACTGGCGTAAAGATTTCAAAGATGTTTTGTCAATGTTACACTTTGACGTGCACGACCATTTGTATACTGGACATTTTGGTTCAGTCTGATGGAGGGATGATACTGAGTTTTCTGGGGATATTTTTGTAAGCAAAGTTTTTCATGCTCTCGTTCACTGCTATGTATGGCAATTGTTTTTGTTTGCTTTTATTTGTATGCTTCTTTATTGAAATATGGTTCTGTGCTCGTGGTCTGACTCCATTCACCTCCACAGATATTTAAGTTATTTTTGTTGACATTCCGTATATTGAGAAGTCTTTTTTGTAGTTTAGTAGTTAGTTTTGTTAGTGATTTCATTTTGTTTAACACTAAAATAAATAACTTCCTTTTGAGAAGGATTGCACTGTCTATGAGAGCTTTTAAGATTAATTTTCTACGGTAGGTTTTAAGGGTTGTGCATGATTTCTCTCCTGTTTTTATAAGATTCTGAAGGACTCTGTGGCAGAAAATATTTTGTCAAATACTTTTTTTGGTATGGTTACTTGCCACTACATCAAGATTCATAGGAGCAGTGGTGGTAGCTGAATTCTTGTTAATCACTTTCTGTTTAGTTTTACATTTTGAAAGAGGAGGCAACATTTTTGTACTGGAAGCTTGTTTTGTTTTGCTTAATCACTCTATTATATCTTTTGTTTGAACTTTTTGTTCAAATTCTGCTAGAGATGGATGCTTATTTTGGACACTTTTTTTTCGTTTGCTCTACTTCTAGGTTGTTTTCTACGGACTTGCTTTTTGGTAGGCATTCTTTGGGGTCTGTTAAAAAAATAAGGTATGGTTTGAGCTGTTCTGCAATGTATATGTGCTGTGTGCATGAGTGTCTGAGTATGATGGTAAGAATTTATGTGGTGGTGCGTGATTGTGCATTGGGCAGCTACACCTAGTTGGGAAGGCTATTCTTGTAATTGTGTGTTACTATACTGGGGTTCATATGACAGTAGAAAGTAAGCCAGTGGTGAGGAGAAGCACTAATACTAAATCTAATGGTAAAGAATTAAAACAGTTCTTTGTTCTGCAATACTAACATTCTAGGGGCTGATTTATTGAATTTGTGCGCCAAAAAACGGGGATTTGTGCGCCATTCTGCCTGCAAATCCCTGTTTAACAAATGGGGATTTGTGGGCCGAATGAAGCCCAAATCCCCGTTTTTTGGCGCACAAATTCCATGAATCAACCCCACAGTGTGTTTGAGTCACAGTAAGAATATTATGGTAGTATTGTACTTACTTTTTTTGTTTGGAATGAACAGGTTTCTTCTGAGTTGTTGGTTGTACTTCATATGCTGCTGCTGTTCAGGAGAGTAGTCTTCACCTCAATTGTAGAAGAAAGAAGCTAGTAATATTGTGTGTTTAGAGCACAGATGTTCATTTAAACATTGATTTTTATATTTTCGTAGTAGTAATGTTGTTTGATAACTGAACATAGTGTGTGCATGCAGTTTCCTTTGACTGTGTGCAGCCTTTATATGTTACTTACAATAAGTTAGTTCAACATGCTTTATAAATGAGTAGAATACTAAGTGTATGAAACTCACTTGGTTTCTTAAGACTATGTTATTGGATGTTAGGAGATAGAAGAAATATTGATATACTTATTTTGCAATTTTTATAAGGTAAATGGCAGAAACTGTATAGAAAAGCATAGAATGTATGCATTTGTGAAGGTGTGGGTAATAAAGCAGAAGGATGTGATGTACAGGCAGTGGTGTTATTTCAGCAGGGAGCTTTTCAATGATAGTGTCTATCTGTGTAAGTGTATAAAGATGCATGAATTTATCCTGGCTGTGTGTAATTTTATAATACACTACTTTTCTATATTTATACTGTTATTTCTCCCATCTTTTAATATTATCATTTTTTTAGATAGCTGTGTGTGTGGAAAAATAATTTAGATAGCAGTCAGGTTTGGAAGTGACAGTTGATTATAGCAGATGGGAAAAATAATAGTAAGTTAATTTTATAGGTTATACAGGTTAAGTGGCAGTTACGCTGTTTATATGCATGTATAAGAGTTGTACATGTACTCTGCATAAAATATGCATATCTGCAGGTTGTATTCATGCATGTGGAAATGCATGCAGCTGCAAGTAGAAATCTTGGAGATGTGTACAGTCGTTTTTGTAGTAGGTGCTTTCCAATGATATGAGACTATACTCAGAGTGATCAAGAGTACATTTGAGGTGCTAAACTCTGATGATGGAGTTAGATGTAGAGGCCTTGGATGTGATTGGTCGATGGTTGTGTGACTGCTTATCTGTATCCAATGAGGGAATGGCACAGAGAGTGAAGTGGAAAGGGTAGAAGGGCCGTCTAAGAGTTAAGTGATCCGCGGAGAACGCGGCTGTCCACAGACAGGGCGTGCCACATCCAGGGTTTTCCAGCAAATCCTGCATGGAAAGGGGACTGTAGGGATTAGCTATTCAGGTGTTGAGGTTGTGGATTTGTGTTGAAAGAGACTGCGTGTAGTGAAGATGGCAGAGGTGGAGAAAGTCAGGGTATTGGTGGTTGGAGATATGTTTGTGCATGGTTTACAGTAGTATGCTCAATGCAGCAATGCAGGCATGTGGCAAGCAATTTTGATATTAAAGATGTGGATGTGGTGTGGAGCACAGTGCCTGATTGCAATGTACAGGGAATTGCCCAAGTTTGTGAAGATATGGGCAGAATGAACAGTCCCCATGTGGTAGGTGTATACTGTGGTGCTTTGCATTTGTGCTATGTCAGTGCCCAAACTTTGTTGGCAGATTTGGAACACTTGTTTCAAGCAGTATTGAACTTCTTCCAAATACCAAAGTTATTTTTTCTGGATTAATACCTAGGGCAATATGGGACAATAGTTCTGTTTTTTGTCCTTAGCAAAACATTGCTAGATGTGCATTCAACTGAGGTATGGGTGATTTCATGCTTAGAGCTGGTATGTTCTTCTGTAATAATAAGAATATTTATTTTAAAGAAGATGGCATTTCTTTATCTTTTATGGAAAATGCCATGCTGTTTTGGAATGTAAAGGTTGCTTTGGAAAAGGTTGTGTGAAGATTTTTAGGAGTAAAGTAGGAAAAAAATAACAACAAAAAATACAAAATAACAGGTGTCTGTCAAGCATCTGCAAAGAAACATCTCTTTTCAGAGCCAACCTCAAAGGGGAAATGGGGCATACTATTTTAATTTAAATTCATCATGCACAGGTTTTTCGATATGTCTGCGGACATGGCGGTAGTCCATGGACACAGCGTATTACATACATGGATTTTGGGGTGGAGAGGCATGAAAATGAGAAAGAGTAGAGCAAGGGATTGGTCAATAAAGTTTACTGGGTGTGGTGTGTAAGGAGAGAGTTTGTCAGGAAGTCTTTTTCCTGAGAGAAGAACAGATAGCTATGTCTGTGTGTTTTAGAAAACGGATTATCTGAATTTTGAGAGACTCATGGATACATTGTTTGGAGTTGCATGCAGAATGCTGTGGAGTAGCTGCATATCTTGGATTTCTCATGTGGAAGTGCACTAGCATGGAGTGTGCTACTTTGGAGACACCGCATTATCCACACATTATTATAATTCATTGTGGAGGGAACAGTTTAGGACATGTGTCTGGAATTTCTTTGCATTTTGCAATGAAAGAAGGACATGGACATGTTTCCAAATTCCGAAGTAATTTTTTCGCGTATTGCACAGAGACAAATGTGGCTGCGTTCTTCTTCATTTAGTCCACAAATGGAGAAAGTGAGGCGCAATGTCAATAAGGCTGTTTGTGCCTTTTTAAGAGATGTTGGCATGTCTTCTTTTCACAATGAAAATATATTGTTTCGTAGCACATACATTTTTCGCAGAGATGGAGTCCATCTTACTGGCAATCAGATTTTTCTGAGAAATGTACAAAATGCATTGCAATCTTTTTTGGAATTACAGCAATTCATTTTGCAGTAGGTGTTCACCATTTCAAGTTTTTCAAACACAAAAAAACACCACCAAAATGCTCTTTTCAGAGCCACCACTTCCTCCCATAGAAAAGTGCAATGGTTATGATAGGGCAGCACCCCCAAAAAATAAATGTCTGTGAACTGTCAGCGGACTTCTGAAAAATGCACAGGGCCTGCACTATTTATTTGTCATTTCTATTTTTAAACTGTGAAAGGCGCCTCTGAAAAGAGCCTTTTTTTTGTTTTGTTGTTTTATATTTTTTGTTTTTTTTTAAACACGACACACAAGGAAAGGAGGGGAAAGGAGGGTAAGGAAAGGACACCAACCACGGGGATAAGAAAGGGCAGGTGGAGAGAGGAAGATGTAGGGTGGACCTTATACAGGTTGTGGGCAGACCTTCTTGTGCTCCTTGACCGCAGTCTCGAAAGCACTCCAAAGATTCTCCTCCCTGCAGAGTACTGCGTCACAGTACATACACAATATTGTGACCCTTGAAAGGTAAGGGTCAACAGCATCATGAATGGCCTGTGAGGCAGCTGGAGGGATGCGCTGTCCCACAGGTGTGTCTCTTGTGGTGACAGGAGCAGAAACGGAGGATGTTGTAGAGGAACTCAACCTACTACGTTTATCACAAGGTACAACCCTACGAATAGCCCCACCGTGGAACGACCTTAGGTGTTGCTTCATTGATGTCGTACCAAAGCTGTACGAACCAGGCCTTCCACGACTCAGCACCATGTGGCACTGATTGCAGGTGACCTTATTCGCACATGTTTTAGGCACTCCACCAAGAGTTGTAAACAACCACCACACCCAAGACTCATGGCGAGTGCTGGTAGTAGGGACTTCCACTACCTCATCCGCTTCATCTTCCTCCTCTACATCCTAATGCCTGTTCCCCTCAGCAGGGCCTTGGGGAGGTGGTGGTGGTGGAGGGTTTGGGGGTGGTGCTGAGGCAGTAGTAGCACCAGCTGGAACAGCAGCAACCATGGATGCCATCAGGTTAGATGATGGAAAAGCAGCAAGAGCATCAAAAGCTGAAAAAACAAGTCAATCTGCAATAGTAGAAAGACAGGATGAGCTCTGGGGTTTGGCCTTTTATAGGGGTGCTAGTGCGCGCTCCGCAAAAACCCAGGCTATCCGCGGACAGATCAAACACCCAAAAAAGCACAAAAAGTTCCAAAAATTATGTAGAATGCCAGGGACATTGTCCGAGACATGTGCAATGGTGAATTCTTACTGTAAAAAAAATAGTACTTTTAAAATGTTCGGGGACCCGGACAGTGTACGCAAATCAGGAGCGTGGGTGTGGGCGTGAGCGTGGGTGTGGTCACATACTGATGTCCCGAACACGTCTGCGAATGGGACGGGTGTCCGCAGGACACCAAATACGCAGGAACGGTCGTGCGCATATGCGCAGGATTCTATGGACAGTGTTCGTGTCCTCAAACTACAGTTACGGATAGACGCGGTGCTCGTAGGACCTATGGGTGTGGTGCGCATGCGCATATATGTTTTAAGGACTGTACGGACAGGTATAGTGTCCTTAAGACTCCTCCATTTTGGGTTAATGCGGGCATTCCGGACACCGAGTGTGTTCTAAGAACAGTTCCATCTTGCTTGCGGACAGTACGGACAGGTATAATGTCCTTAGGACACCTCCATCTTGGTTAATTGCGGACATTTCGGGCACCGAGTGTGTTCTAAGAACAGTTCCATCTTGCTTGCAGACAGTACAGACAGGTATAGTGTCCTTAGGGCACTTCTGTTTTGTTTAATTGCAGACATTCCAGACACTGAGTGTGTTCTAAGAACAGTTCCATCTTGCTTGCGGACAGTACGGACAGGTATAGTGTCCTTAGCACACCCCCATTTTGGTTAATTGCGGACATCCCAGACACCCGCACTGTCCTCGGACACCCCAACTACCTTTTTAAAAAAAAATAATACACAAAGGACTGAATTAAAACACACATAATATTTATTTTTTATTATATACAGATATAAAATGTATGAAAGGGAGGGGGAAGCAGAAACTGACACAAATACAGGGGAATTAGGGATTTGGAGAGGATGGATGGGAGGGGATGAAGGGATGGTAGTCTCATTACAACATTTTTCTAGGTACTGATGAATCGGGGATAGTTGACTGGGACATGGAGAGGGGGAACATGAGCATGTGGGACAATGACTTTTTTATGTTGTCCTCCACAATATGTTTTCAAAGATTGACATTTTCCATAAGCATATCCATTTTTTGTTCAATGCGCTGCAGAGCATTTTCTAATGTCTCTTTTGCTATATTATTTTGCTATATTATTTTCAATGTTTGTATGGTCTGTTAAAAAATAATATGTTAAGTACACATAAAGTAATGATTATTAATTTGCTTATATAGAGAAGTGTCTACCATTAGTATCACTGTTTTCAGTCATTTCCTCACGTGGGAAATGTTCTTCAAGCCATTCCAAAGTACTGGACATTTCTGTGTAAAAAAAAAAATATATTACTTTTAGTGTACCTAATACAGAAAGTTTAGAAATATATAAGAAAAACGAAGTTAACTTACTCGTTTCTGGTAAGTTTTGTTGTTACTATTGTGTAGGTCTATTGTTACTTCTTGCTGTGCAGGTCCTGTGAAGTAATTATGTTGGAGGCATATCTTTTTTGTTTTGGTATATTCCATTTTAGTACATGTGCTATTTAAATGGACATTTGATGTGTTACATATATAGGTTCAACTTCTAATTTAGTGTTACATATAATGTGTTTATGTGCTGCTTTTTTAACTTGTTCAGTGTTTATATGGCATGATAAAACAATTTAAGATACTCCCTGAGTTTTTGGGTAGTGTTGATGTTGTCCGTGTCCATCCAGAGACATACACACAGTCTGCGGACATCAAAATACTAGCTGGGGGTTCAGTATATTCTATTTTACATGTATATAAAGTACGGGAATCCTAGTAAACATGTATCAAATTCACACTATGAATATGTATATTCAGTAAAAAAAAACTTTGATAAAGGGAGGTTATGGTTAAGTTGCGCTATTAAAAACCTATGAAATTCAGTAAAAAACGTTGTTAAAGGGACGTTATGGTCCCAAGTAAATCCGAAAAACACCTGAAATTTGCTAGTTATGATAAGCTAAGCAACCATAACTCGCTCCACTACCGTACATTGGTAAGACTAACACCCAGGACATCAAAGATGACATCACAAATGTCATTGATGACAGCACTAATGACATCACATGTCTGGCTCCCTCTTTTTTCCTTTAGTGATATATCTTAGCAAGTAATACTTAGGAACCGAGAAATCAAAAAGTACTATATTTGTAGACTTATACTTCAAATATGTTCTTACAGTAATTCATTTGGGGTTCACTCACAGCATATGAAACATATACATAGGCAGAATACACACTTGAAAGATAGCAATGCTTTCTGTGTATGAAGACAATCAGTAAGGTTATCAACACTTTCTTATTGTTCTGCTGTTTTTTTATTACTGTACTTTCTCTGGATATGCTCATATTTGTATTCGCATTACTTTCTTTAGGGTGCAGTCACATCATGTGATAGTTATTAATAGGGAAGTAGTAGGTCTGAAGCAGAACAATAATTTCTGTGCATAAAGATAATCAGGTAGGTTATGAACATGTTCTGGTTCTACTGCTGCTTTTTTGCGTACTTCACTTTCTACTCATATTTGTATGTGTTGTTGTATGTAATAATGAAATTATATAGGAAGTAGGTTTCATGAGCTATTTATTACATGTTGCACAGTACACAAAACTCTAATAAAAAAAATTAATCATTTCACTATTCAACATGGGAAGATCATGAATATTGCACCGCCATTATGTATGCTGCACACAATGATTATGTGTATACATGAGTAGATTATTATACTGTAAAAAACTTCATAATAGAATGCTATTTATATCAATGCATTGCTTAATGCACTACATAGCTCATAACATCTATTCCAATGATCCTTGAAACTTTTTTGTCAACATTATAATAAGAATCCCTTGTACAGACTTTTCATGAAAAGTACATGCACATGTGATGTCATCAGTGATGTCTCAATGGCATTGGTGATGTCATATTTGATGTCCTGGGTGTTAGTCTTAAATGCACAGTGGTGGCGTGAGTTATGGTTGCTTAGCTTACCATAACTAACGAATTTCAGGGGTTTTTCGGTTTTACTTTACTTTACTGAATTTCATAGGTTATTAGTAGCGCAACTTAACCATAATGTCCCTTTAACAAATTTTTTTACTGAATATATATATGCATGATTGATGTGTGAACTGGGATCGATAATTATCCTTCGAAAGTTATTTCATACCAATACTCACATATCAAGCTCCTCATACAAGAACAATGTAGCATTTTACCTTACGATTTTCCAAATATATATTCTAAAAAGGCATAGTTTTATTTAGCAGCTGTAAATTGTACCAAATTAAATAGTCCAGTTTATCGGGTTCTCCACTGGGTCCAGGAGCCGTATTTCTCTGAAGCAGAACAAAATGTATATGCATATAAGACAGTTGTGTACTAGAGAAACACTTTAGGCACGGTCAAGAGAAGGCCAACACAAAATTCATACAGACTACGAAAAACACCAACCAAAAATGGAGGGACACACAACAAAAAGACCAAACCCAGAAAATACAAGCCCTAGCATTTAACATCATGGTGACTATAAAATTCCGGTTTACCTGCCAGCACACCCCCATTAAACCTCAATACAATAAACCTCCCATACATGTAACCCAACATAGGGTCAATGGCACACCAAAGCATCACTTCCACCAATGCAAGGACAACAACACAATTCACAAGGGTAAAGCAAAGAATATGCTTACATAGGAACCCCAGCTTCCAGCATCTGCACACTGAAGTGCTCACCCCACTTCTATTCACTACTACATATACAGTTAATAACCAGAAATCCACAATTCTCCACACATACAGTTACGCAAAATATGCAGTTCCAAAGGACAGAAGAAGATCACATTGTCCTAAAACCATTTGTCCAAAAGCTACATGTGGCTGCCAAGGGCATGCCTCAGACACGAGGTTGATAAAGACAAACATGAATGGTCACGTGTGTCTCCTCAACCAAATGCACAGATGCAGCCAACACAAAAGGACTAGTTGCATTCCACAGAGACTGTACTTATACATGTCACAGATCCTTTTTTTCTTTGCCCTTTATACTAAACACTCTTTTATATGCAATTGTATGGATGTTTCTGCTGTTTGCGAGACTGTTGTTAATTCTTTACTTATAACTACCCTCTTGTCCTTGGGACTCGCTGGTTCAGTACAACAAGAGTCTGAGTCGTACCTGATTGCTCCTTTCTTTTCTATCTCTTGGGATGCAACCCTTCTAGCACTGCTCCCCTACGTCATTAAATTAATTTAAAAGAAATGCTGTGTAAATGGCCCCCTTCTATTTTCCCCTCAACTGTACCCCTCTTGGTTCTGTTGATAATTAATTCACCCTCGCCTGTTGCATCTATGCTGACGAATCCCAAATCTTAATTTTCTGTCTCTCATTTTTCTGATTCTCTTCACTCAGTTATTTCTGCCTGGGGTTTTGCTATTGAAACATGGATGTCTTGTAGCCATCTTCACTTGATTGAGTTGCAAGGCTGACATCCTATTCTATTCTTTGCTGCTTCCTCTTTTTATCCTAGTTCTTTGCCATCTTCCATTCCCCACAAACCCCTCCACTATCTCCTCAGTTCATCTCAATGAAATCGTGGAGGATTCGTTGACTGTTCCCTTTCTTTCCAAGCTCATATGCCCATTCCTGCTGCTATCCTCTCTCAAATATACAGGAAGATCGTCTTTGCCTTTATTTTTAGGTAACTAACCCACTCAGCTCCTCCTTTGTTTTATGATATGGTACAATATGTTATTTTATTTATATAACGCCTATACACAATGCGTTTCAAAGTGCTTCAACCCAAGGGCGGGAACAAGAGAAAATGCAATGACATTCTTAGAGGCCATGAACAGTAAGATTGTGAAATTAACTATCAAACTCGACCTGACCACATTTCAGATAACGAAAGCGCTAAAACATAGATAAGGAAGGGAGGGGGTGAGTGAGCAGGAAATGGAAACAGACAGGGGACTACCGTACTGGGCCTGACGACATTTCTGGTAGAGCCAGAGAAAAACAAAAGGTGAGGGAGAGGGGTGCAGAAAGGGCGGGGAGGAACAAAACAAGTGACTATCGTACTAGGCCTGACGACATTTCGGATAGTGCTGGGGGGGAACAAATAAGGGGAGGGGGAGGAGAATGACAAGGTTGCTATCATACTAGGTCCAGGGACAATTATGATAGAGTGAGCGCATAGAAGAAAGTTAGGGGAAGAGGGGAGGGGATAGGAAAATGGATAGGAGGAGAGAACAGAGAGGAAGCAGTCAAAAAGAGTGGAGAAGCAAGAGGGGAGAGCAAATACAATTGTACAAGTCAGTAGTAACACAAAATGTTGCAAGTCAGAATACAAGATGAAGATGGGAACAGCATGATTCAGGGCCACCATGAGTACAAGATGCAAAGTCCAGCATTAGAGTTTAGAAAGGTTGACACACCGTGTATCAATGAAGTCCATCAAAGTCAATCCAGCATTGGCCACAAGACAGTGATGGTGAAACGAGAATCTATCACGACATACAGGCTCCTGCAGAAGTAGGCTGGAGATGACCAGGGGGAGCAGGGTAGAAGAATCAAGAAAAACAGGCAATGTGCAGGAAGGATGGACACAAGGTAGCATCACGGGGCAACAGAGGGGGTGGGGATGGTCTCTGGGGACAGAGGGAGTAAACACATGTTGCTGCATACTTTCCTAATGTCTGAGCAGGGCGTCAGGCCCAGGGTCCTCCTGGCCTGAACGGGTCCAAGCAGGAATTGCTCTTTTCTTCATCTGCCCTTCGCTTTGGAGTCCCAGGCGAGAGACACCCTTGTTCTAAGAGCTAAAAGCAGAAAGGAAGTGGCAGGGCTAAGTAGGTGGGTGGTGCTTAGGCCAGGTGACCCAGATCCACCGGCTCGCCATCTGCAAAGGAAAAGAGGCTGCAGGGCTCTTTAAGTAGGGAAAAAGAGCGGCAACCAGGAAGGCACCAGGTGGGCGGGGCTTGCTAAGTGGGGAAAAGAGCAGCAGGCAGAAAGGCACCAGGTGTGCAGGGCTTGCTAAGTGGGGAAAAGAGCGGGAGGCAGGAAGTCACCAAGTGGGCAGGGCTTGCTAAGTGGGGAAAATAACGGCAGGCAGGAAGGCATTAGGTGGGCGGGGCTTAGAGCAGGTGACATAGATCCACTTGCACCTTCACCCCATCTGCAAAGGAAAAGAGGCTGGAGGGCTCCTTAAGTAGGGAAAAAGAGTGGCAGCCAGAAAGGCAATAGGTTGGCGGGGCTTAGGTCAGGTGACCTAGATCCACTTGCACCTGCTCTCCATCTGCAAAGAAAACAAGTCTAGAGGGCTTCTTGGGTAGGGAAAAATAGCAGCAACCAGGAAGGCACCAGGTGGGCAGGGCTTGCTAAGTGGGAAAAAGAGAAGAAGGCAGGAAGGCACCAGGTGGACGGGGCTTGCTAAGTGGGGAAAAGAGTGTCAGGCAGGATGGCATCAGGTGGGCGAGGCTTACGACAGGTGACCTAGATCCACTTGCACCTGCTCCTCATCTGCAAAGGAAAAGAAGCTGGAGGGCTCATTAAGTAGGGAAAAATATGGCAACCAGGAAGTCACCAGGAGGGCGGGTCTTAGGCCAGGTGACCCAGATCCACTTGCACCTGCTCCCCATCTGCAAAGGAAAAGAGCCTGGAGGGCTGCTTAAGAATATAAGAATAGAAAAAAATGGCAACCAGGAAGGCACCAGGTGGGTGGGGATTGTTAAGTGGGGAAAAGAGTGGCAGGCACAAAGGCACCAGGTGGGTGGGACTTGCTAATTGGAGAAAATTGCGGCAGGCAGGAAAGCACCAGGTGAGCGGTGCTTGGTAAGAGGGAAAAAGAGCAGCAGGCAGGAAGGCAACAGGTGGGCGGGGGTTGCTAAGTGGGGAGAAGAGTGGTAGGCAGGAAGGCACCAGGTGGGCAGGGCTTAGGCCAGGTGACCTGGATCCACTTGCACCTGCTCCCCATCTACAAAGGAAAAGAGGCTGGAGGGCTCCTTAAGTACGGAAAAAGAGCCGCAACCAGGAAGGCACCAAGTGGGCAGGGCTTAGGCCTGGTGATCTTGATCCACTTGCACCTGCTCCCCATGTGCAAAGGAAAAGAGGCTAGAGGGTTCCTTAAGTAGTGAAAAAGAGCGGCAACCAGGATGGCACCTGGTGGGTGGGGCTTAGACCAGGTGTTAGGCAGAATCATATGCAGTACCCTTAGGGACCACTGCACACAATTAAGACTACAAGTGGTGATACAATTTCACCTTTGGTACAAGCCTGTACTACACAGAAAGAGTGGTAGCAATGGCTGAGCAGCCAGACTCATATCAAGAGCAAAAGAGCAGTAGTAGAGATTACAGAAAGGACTTCAATTACGGTGACTCAAGCAAACACTGACTCAAGGTTTCTGGTTAAAACAATATATATAAGTACATTTATTTTTAAACCATCTGTTCACAAAACACTTCACTTCTACTAAAATAAAACCACACTTCAAATATACTACACACAACCAATTCTCCTTGTGCAGAACAATTCAAGCTGGGTACATTGGGATTTGACAGACAGGTGATGGGAAACAAAAACGTTACCGGGAGTACATATGCAATCATTTTTTTAACAGTAATGACAGTTCGGTCTTACTAAAGATAAGCGTACCCACGGGAAGAAATGTAACTGAAGTCAAACACACTTAGCACATGAATTAACACAAGAAAATTGGGGATAAAAATCAGAGGCAATACTATTGTCAAGGCAGATAGAATCTGAGGGCACCTTCTAACCAGTAGATAAAAGTCAATAGGCCTGTGCCAGTGTTAAATGTAACAGGGGTCCTGTTGCCTAGGATCACACAATTAGTACAGTTCACGATTCGAGATTGCCAGGAGTACTTAGATATTGTCACAAAGGGAGGCAAAACTTATAAGAGGGAAGGAAGGAAAGGACAAGCCTTTGGTGAGTAAGAAGGGTTCTCCCCAATTCCTCAAAGTCGGATACTGTACCTTATTCATTGAGGAAAGCTGGTGCCACCGCAGTTGTTCCTGGTAGTTCCTGCAGATTCACGGTTTCTGGAGCTTCAGTCGTGGGGACAAGAAGGAGGACGTATGGAGTGATCTGCTCTGCCCAGGGACGAGGCCAGCAGCAGCGAAGCAACAGTGAATAAAGGGTGTGCTCCTTTAAAACTGGAGAGGCTCTTCAGATGGCTATCCGGACCACTACAGCTGTGTGCAATGATTTCGACCAAGAAGAGGATCCTCTGGCTGGTGATCCCACCAGGCTCAAGGGACGAAGACTCCAGACTGGATCTTCTCTGTCATTGAAAGGTAGATAGCTCAGGACTGCAGCAGGGCTTCACCGGGACTTGGGAGTTGCAGCAGCCGTCTTCTTCGCCGCTTCTCTTCGGTTCTTGCAGTTCCAGTGGCGACTCTGACTTCCAGCCCAAGAGTCCTGCCTTTTATGCCAAAATTCCCCATTCACACAGCCTGGCTGTCAATCACTCAGCAGGGGGTTGTTCGGCCCGGACAACCACCTCAGCCAATTGACACAAAGTGTGTCTTAATGTTAAGAGAGCATGCAAAGCTCAGAGAGGCACAGACAAAAAGGGGTATGAATTAACCCTTTCCAATACTCCATGTGCGATGGGGTGTACTGGGTCTGTAGTTTAAATGACTATATAAAGTTAATGGCAACTTTACATGTTTCTGGGGGACAGTAGTCAGCCCCAGAAAACTGGAGTCAGTAGGAAGTCTCAAAGACAACCCGTTGTCACTGAACTGAAGGTGCTATGTAACACACAAAAAAAGTGGGGCTCATAGAGTGGTGTGGCTCCAGAGCCCAAGATCCCACAAAAAGTAGGAATACACATGGCAAAACACATGTAAGAGTAGGAAAAAGGCTCACACTCCTACCAGGTGGAAAAAATAAACCCCAGAAATCCAGCAAAGCTGCGGAGGGACTCACTAGGTGTGGGAAATTAGCCATACATAAGAATTCTCCCTAACACCAGGTGACCTAGATCCACTTGCACCTGCTCCCCATCTACAAAGGAAAAGAGGCTGGAGGGCTCCTTAAGAAGGGAAAAAGAGCAGCAACCTGGAAGGCACCATGTGGGCAGGCCTTAGGCCAGGTGACCTTGATCCACTTGCACCTGCTCCCCATCTGCAAAGGAAAAGAGGCTGGAGGGCTCCTTAAGTAGTGAAAAATAGTGGCAGGAAGGAAGGAACTAGGTGGGCGGGGCTTGCTAAGTGGGGAATAAAGCGGCAGGCAGTGAGGTACCAGGTGGGCAGGGTTTAGGCCAGGTGCCACCACAGTTGGTGTACCCCAAGGCTCCTGTCTCTCCCCCACCCTATACAACATCTTCACACGACCCCTCTTCCTCATCCTCGACGCTATGTGCATATCCTACACCAACTACGCTGACGACACGCAGATCCTCCTCACTCTCACAGGTAACTATGACACTGACTCCATGACCCTCAACAACCTCTACAACACCATCCAAGCCTGGATGGCAGACAACGGTCTATGCCTCAACTCTGACAAGACGTAACTCCTCCTGGTAGGTTCCCCCGACACACTAAAAAATCTAGATGCCCAATTCAGCCACTTCACCATTGACTCCATTAAAATTCCGGTCTCCGACTCTGTCAAAACTCTGGGAGTCTACCTGGACTCCAGCCTATCCATGGATAGACAAGTCAGTGCAATAGCCTCAGCAGCTGCATATCATGCCAAACTTATCAACGCAGTCAGACCCTTTCTCTCCAAAGGGAACTGCACCAGCATAGCCAGAGCCATCACCGGCTCTAGGCTAGACTACTGCAACGTACTCTTTCTAGGAACCTCCAACAAAAACTTAGAAAGACTACAAGTAATACAGAACAATGCTCTCCGGGCAGCCCAAGGCATTGCTAAAAGAGAGCACATCTCTGAAGCCAGAAAACTAGCCCACTGGCTCCCAATAAAGGCAAGGATCATATTCAAAGCCCTGACACTGACCCACAAGTGCATTCACCTCACTGCTCCAGCATACCTCTCTCAAAGGATCCACCCCGTCTCCACTACCAGGCCAACCAGATCACCGTACACCAACATGCTCTCGGTGCCACTTGTAAAAAGAGTAAAAGCGGGCGGATCCAGCTTCCCCTATCTCGCGCCCACTCACTGGAATGCCCTACCTCCCACTATCCGAGGGGAGGCCTCCCTCACCACCTTCCGCAAAACTCTGAAAACTACCCTCTTCACATAAGGCCCGACACACCAGCACGAATACTTATCATATATGTTGTAATATACGTCCCAATGCAATATCTGTAACAACAGTACAATATCTTGTAGTATTCATAATGTGTTAACAATCGCTTTCATGCCTGTACCATGTAACTAAGTTATTGCAAGTAACAGCGCCTCAATGCCCCTGGGCTTCTTGCGCGCTATATAAATATAAATAAATAAATAAAGGTGACGTAGATCCACTTGCACCTGCTCACCATCTGCAAAGGAAAAGAGGCTGGAGGGCTCCTTAAAAGGGCAAAAGAGAAGCAACTAGAAAGGCACCAGGTGGGCGGGGCTTAGGCCATGTGACCTAGATCCACTTGTATCTGCCGCCATCTGCAAAGGAAAAGAGGCTGGATGGCTCCTTAAGTAGGGAATAAGAGTGGCAGCAGTAAGGCAGCAGGTGGGCGGGGCTTACTAAGTATGGAAAAGAGCGGCAGGCAGGAAGATATCAGGTGGGCGGGGCTTGCTAAGTGGGGAAAAGAGCATCAGGCAGGACGGCACCAGGTGGGTGGAGCTTAGGCCAGGTGACCTAGATCCACTTGCACCTGATCCCCATCTGCAGAGGAAAAGAGGCTGGAGGGCTCCTTAAGTAGGGAAAAAGAGTGGCAACCAGGAAGGTA
The DNA here is from genome assembly GCF_040938575.1 of Ambystoma mexicanum. NCBI lineage: Eukaryota > Metazoa > Chordata > Amphibia > Caudata > Ambystomatidae > Ambystoma > Ambystoma mexicanum. Next base: position 1,508,576,800 of record NC_090937.1, on the reverse strand, counting down.
CCAGGTGGGCGGGGCTTAGGCCAGGTGACCTAGATTAATTTGCACCTGAACCCATCTGCAATGGCGAAGAGGCTGGAGGGCTCCTTAAGTAGGGAAAAAGAGCAGCAGGCAGGAAGGCACCAGGGGGGTGCTGCTTTCTAAGTGGGTAAAAGAGCAGCAGGCAGGAAGGCACCTGGTGGGCCGGTCTGCTAAGTGGGGAAAAGAGTAGCAGGCAGGAAGGCACCAGGTGGGCATGGCTTAGGCCAGGTGACCTAGATCCACTTGCACCTACTCCACATCTGCAAAGGAAAATAGGCTGCAGGGCTCGTTACGTAGGGAAAAAAAGCGCCAGCCAGGAAGGCACCAGGAGGGTGGGGATTGCTAAGAGGGGAAAAGAGAGGCAGGCACAAAGGCACCAGGTGGGTGGGACTTGCTAATTGGGGAAAAGAGCAGCAGGCAGCAAGGCACCAGGTGGGAAGGGTTTGTTGAGTGGGGAGAAGAGTGGCAGGCAGGAAGGCACCAGGTGGGCGGGGCCTGGGCCAGGTGATTTAGATATACTTACACCTGCTCCCCATCTGAAAAGGAAAAGAGGCTGGAGGGCTCCTTAAGTAGCGAAAAAGAGTGGTAGGCAGGAAGGCACCAGTTGGGCAGGGCTTGCTATGTGGGGAATAAATCGGCAACCAAGAAGGCACCAAGTGGGCAGGGCTTAGGCCAGGTGACCTTGATCCACTTGCACCTGCTCCCCATCTACAAAGGAAAAGAGGCTGGAGGGCTCCTTAAGTAGGGAAAAAGAGCGGCAACTAGGAAGGCACCAAGTGGGCAGGGCTTAGGCCAGGTGACCTTGAATCACTTGCACCTACTCCCCATCTGCAAAGGAAAAGAGGCTGGAGGGCTCCTTAAGTAGCGAAAAAGAGTGTCAGGCAGGAAGGCACCAGGTGGGCGGGGCTTGCTAAGTGGGGAATGAAGCGGCAGGTAGGAAGGCACAAGTGTGGGCGGGGCTTAGGCCAGGTGACCTAGATCCACTTGCACCTGCTCCCCATCTGCAAAGGAAAAGAGGCTGGGGGGGCAGCTTTACTTTTGCTCTGCCTTATTAATTGGTCTTCATCCTTATTGACTTGCTCCTTTAACATCAATCATTGATTCTGTGATGCATACTCTCTTTTGTCTTTCCGCACGTACTTCTAGCTCTGCAACCCTCCCATCTATTTCATGGCTTACCTTTGATTTTAGACTCTTTTTAACTTTATATCAATGTTTTTTAAATATATTGATGCTCTGAAACATCCCGATATAGTCTTACCTATTCCTTACATTTTAAATCACTTCACCTGTAAACTCCCTACATTAATTTGTACTGTTTTTTCCTCTCTGAATTGCTTTGGTAAAATCGCTATTATAATTCATAAAAAAATAATAGATACAATATATAAACAGCAGGCATGCAGATTCTCCCGGAAGAAGAGGCCATAAAATACAGCTGAATCTGTGCCATGTCTGGATGCATGCAACATCACAGAAAATACCTGCCTCATGCACATCATGACACAGACATATTGGATGATAGTGGGTTCTGCCTAGCGTGCGAAAAATCCTGATGCCAATTATAAAATCTCATACTGTGTCATCCACGTTGTTGTATAGTGCTTGGTGTAAATGCTGGTGCTTGGTGATGCAAGAGAGAATGTTGGTGGGTCAGAAAGAATATTGTGGTGTGAGTGAAGGAATGCTTGGATTGGAAAGTTCCAGAGAGAGTCTGTTGGAGAGCACCTGTCTGTGTGATGGGAGCCAGTGGTTCATACTCTGTCATCTTATAGGAACTTAATGTACATGGAATAATGATAATTGATGGAACCTAATCGAGGTGTCTAAGGATTTCACTTTATTACAATTGGTGGCAAGCTGGTCTCAGTGTGAAGCATGGAGATGGACCTACGTGGAAAATGGAATATTTGACAATGAACATTATACTGAGGGGGGTGCAGAGAAGAAGAGAGAGGAACCACTGCCCCCTCAAGTAAGTCCCATCACCCAGGGCGAAAAGCGAAGAAAGCGGAAAAGTCCCAGGTTACAGAGACATTACCCAGGACTGGCGCATCCGTTGGAGAGGGACAAAAAAGAGAGAAGAGACGGATCTCCATCCCCGTATAGAGTCAGCACTAGGCCAGATAAAGAACCCCAACAGGAACTTTCCAGTGTTAGGGATACAAGTAGTGAGACACTATATATGGCCAGGATTTGACCCAGTGCTAAGAAAGGGGAATCTGCGCCCCATCAAGCAGAACAGTAGAAGGAGAGGGTGAGCTGCTGCCACAGTGGAAGACCCTGGGGAAAAGGAAAAAGTGTGCAGTAATGGAAGAGCCCCAGAGTAAAGGAGTGTGGCCCGAAGCCAGAGGGCCAACAACACGATAGGGGTGTGCAGCCCAATGGACACAAGAGCATATGTCATTTGCGCTGACTCAGGCTCTCCTGTCATTGTAGTAGTGCTAAGTAAGGAGTGCTACATATGGTTTGAATTTAACACTCCCCAGCTATCTACCAGTGTGAGAAGAGAGGGTGCAGCAGGTTCAGATGATGTTTTATGTCCATGACATGTGACATAGGAGCTTTCAGATAGAGAGCTCTACTGGCGGCGTGGCAATTCCTCCAGGAGAGCTCCATTGCATACTGTGACAAGAAAGTGAATGGTGACGTACTGGTGCCGGTGTGGGGAATGGAAAAGATCGAATACCCCCATTGTCCGCGTGCTTCCTACTGGTTTGGATGTGGATGCCTGAGTGAGGGAGTGTAAGAGTAAAGCACCCACATCCTCTGTTCACTGGGAACAGTAAGGGGCTTGAAAAGTGGAAATGGAGACATTATTGTACTACGTTTGCGAGCAGTGCACGTGATCAGCGGGCAGTGCATTTTCTGTTGCATTATCAAAGGGAATACCTGGGACTGAAAAGGAATGATTTCAGGTTTTCTCGAAAAGGGAGAGAATGCCATGCCATTTAATCAACCCCTATGATAGGAAGCGGCTGTGAAGGTGGAAAATATAGAATTTGGTGTCCTGAATTCAGAAGCTACGGAAGATACGATTGCAGAAGAAGTGGGATGGAAAGATAGAGAGCACAGCCGATGGCTCGGGGTGATCAGAGGAATATTGAAGTAAAGGTACAGTGTGTTGGGGTTCTGTCTGTGCCCCCGCTCATGATGCCCGTTGTTAAGACTGATTTTCTATACTCTGGCCTGGTGGACAGATGTAGATAAAATCGGTCTTAACAAATTGTTGTACAGTGGTGGGATGACCCTCTCCACATAACATCTGGGTGTTTTGTAAACAGGATCTGTATTGGGTACCACATTGTAGATCACTGATGGTGTGTCCAGATTATACTTACACAAGACACTATAATATTTGATTGCCTTGTAGATATGTCACCTACTAAACTACGTACCATAGAAACAATCACTTTCACCACTTTGAGTGTTTTAAAAGTGGAGCAATTGAGAAAGTTATGTGTTGAAAGAGGCTTGACAGTCTCTGGCTTAAAAGCAGAATTAGTTGTAAAAATTCTGGAATTTGAAAGAAACAAGATTGTGCCTATCTTAACAAATGATCCTGATAGTGGAGCTGGGGCTAGACTCAGCACCATTAATGTCATTACTGTCACTCCAGTGACTGGTGTTGAAGGCGAGGAGGGAGAAAGTGCATCCTTTGAACTTCTGGTTGAGGCCTACTCTAATGCTGAGGCATTGTTCATTTTGAAGAAAGGCACCCTCAGGTTCAAGGAAAAAGAACTTGAGTTTGCCATGGCCAAATTGGAAATGGAGAGGGTTGAGAAGCAGAAAGATAAGGATCACCAGCTAGAGCTTGCCAAGATTCAGGCTTCACAAGGTTGTTCCAGAGGATCTGGAGATGGTTCTGGGTCCTCTTCACATCCTAAGTTTCCTAAAGATCTCCTGAGTATGTATGCGGAGAATAATGATATAATTGACTGGCTTGTAACTTTAGAATATGCTTCTGAGGTACAAGGAGTGAGTGATATTGACAGAATTGCATGGTTGATCAGCAGACTGCCCCATTCTGGCTGTGGTGCTATTATGGAAATGTCAAAGGATGATAGGTGAGACTTTGTAAAACTCAAGCAATCTCTTATCCTCAAGTTTGGGAAGACTCTGGCCCAATATTTGAGGAGGTTTAGAGAATATAGAAAGAAAGAATGTATGACCTATGTAAGTTTTTCTGCAGATTCTCTGAAAAACTTGAGTGGCTGGATAGTAGGCTATCAGGTAACACCTTTGAGGGCATGGTCAATTTGGTTATGCTTGAACATATTTTTGCCTCTTGTTACCCAGAGATTAAGCAGCATTTGGCTAACTCAAAGAAGTTAAATCCAAAGAGGCTAGCCATTGCTGCTGACTTGTGGGTTTCACATAGAGTGTCCCATATGGACACGCCTGCTTCAGGTAAGCAGGAGGAGGGAAATAAGCAGAAAGAGAAAGAGGGTGGAGATACTGTTAAAACTATGTACAAGAAGGCCCACAAAAGTTTTAATAAGGGGAATTCATAAAAATAAGGTCAGGGAAGTGGGACTAACCCTCCCAAGCAAGTAAGTTGCTACTCTAAGCATCCCTATGTGTCAAGTGCCAGTGGGACTTGTTACACTTGTGGAGCAAGTCACCAAAGGAAGGGGGACCCCAAATGTAAGGGTAAGACCCTGTGGGTCCAATCTGGCAGTCTGGCCTTCTCTCAGTATGAGGAAGAAGAGATGGCAGGGGCGTCCTTCCCTTTAGACTCCATTCACTCAGATGAATAGTTTGAAGTTTGTCTAGATTCCTTGGAAACCAGCAGTGCTGGAGCCTTGGCTCCCATTCCTGTCCTATTGCATAGTGTCAATTCTATTGAGGATAATGTTGAGGTAGTAGGTGTAAGTACCTCTACTGTTAGGAACACTGGGCCCAGTCCTACTGAAGTAGCTTCCTTCATGGTAAACCCACAGGTTCTTGTCAGAGTTCCTGTGGGGGATACTCAGTTGGCTGGTAGGCCCTCTCTTAATGTTCCAGTAGCACCTGCCATTCAAGCTGTGAATAGAGAAATGGTCAGGACATCTGTCAATGTAAGGAGAGTGGTTCCTAGAAGAGTGCTGGGTGAGTTGACTCTTCAAGACTTAGGTCCTGATAGGCCCTCCCCAGACCCTTCAAGCACTATGTCTCAGAATCAGGCTGTCTTAGCCAAGCCTAAGAGAAAGCCTAGGCCTGAGGGGAAACCCATGGCCAGTGGAGTCAAAAAACATTCAGAGGAAAGGAGAATATTCCTCCTGCCTTACCTACAACGGATGTTGAGGTAGTTGGAAGTGTCCCCACTCCTAGTTCGGTAGAGGGACCCCCAGAAAACCTTGCATCCTATGAGCCTCCTCAGCTGCCTAGTATACATGTAGAGGAGAGTCCAAGGAGATCAAGAAGTCTGGGCCAACAGAAAAGGAAACCATCATGGTTAGGCCTATGGAGAAAGGCCTGCTTCCAATTGGAGGATTCACCTCCAGTGAAGCAAATAATTCTCCAGGAAGGTGGGTTACTGCAAAGTAAGCCCACAGAGCCCACAAGAGCAAACCTTGAGAGGTTGGAGGTTACTCAGGTTGTGAGGCTTTTCCTCCTACAGTTGGTGTGTGACATTCCCCTTGTGATGCATCCTAGTGTCAGGATATCACCTGTGTGGTCTAACACACATTCCCGCTGGCCCATGATGGGGGCCCAGAGGAAAACCAATTTAGGGGTTTCACTCTCTGTCACCAGGTTGATAGAAGTGAGACAGGAATTCAGTTGCTCCAGAGTTCACTTTTAGGAGTGAACGCATTGTTACCAGAAACAAGGACTCATTTTATTAGCTCTTTGACTTTGGATACCTCAGGCAATAGGTTGCCATCAGGGATTACTGATCATAGTCCCATTACCCTTATGCCAACCCACAGGGAATGACTGCCAAGTCAGTCATTGACACCATGCAGAATCACAGCTACAGAGGTAGCTCCTCTGAGGTCATCAGTAGTGGTCCGACCAAGTGGAGGGATGGTGAAGTGACCTGTCATGTGTCACTTAGCTGTCATCCACAGGACGGTCTGAGAAAGAGACTTGTCAGATCTCTCAGGAGTTTGATTGGAGCACTCTGTGAGCCCCAGAGAAGGAGATGGGACCTTCTCCTGTCAAATCTGTTCTACAAATCCCTGGCTACCTGTCAGTGGTCTGGGCCTTGTCATGTTTCACAGCTTGGCAAGGTAAACTATGCTCAAGGCTTTGGTGAACCTGGACAGGTTGCCATACAGTTTCCTGTAAATAGTATGGTGGATTTTATCTTGATAGATAACATTGGAGCCCTGCTTATGGCTATATGGTGGGAGCCAGAGAGATATGTGTGTCTAATGGCTTCAGTGAGGATGGCCCAGTGTCTCCTCACCTGACCCCACATCAGCAAGATGAGCTGGAGAGTTTGCTGAGGCAATCTCTCCTAGTGTTGTCACTAACACCCTTTATAATAGGATAGTGGGAACCAGACTGTATACTGTGAATAAGTGAACCCACCAAGATTGGGTATTGTGGTGGTTCAGAAACAAGACAACGTTCTGACAGTTGGTGTGAGATCCACCCTATGTTGGAACAAAGAGTGTCTGAGCATTCTAGCTGTCAAGAGTTCAGTTCTGAGGAACTGAAGGGGTATACAGGTAAAACCAGTTTTGCATTCTGTATGGGCACTAGAGCTCTGGGTTCTGCCCCAAGACAGAAACCCACTTTTCACTAAAGAGTAACACCTTAGTGGGTCAGCTCTGTATTGAAAAGTACAGAGGCTGTTATGATCTCTCTGCAGGGTATGGCAACATATCCCTGTCAGTCTGTGCTGAGGAGGAGACCGCAGTTTCGGCCTTTTCAGAGCCCTACTTCAGTGTAAGGTCTTCTGGATTGGTGGCTGCAACTGACACCTATCAACTTTGCTTAGCCCCTGTTCTGAATGGGAAAATGGATCTCAGCAATACATGTCTGGATGACATGGCAGATTCAACCCCCACTTGGAAGGAACTGTGTCTGACTCAAGAGAGTGGGTGTCAGGACCTTCATCAGGCCAACTTGTTTAGGAAGACAGCCAAGTGTCAAAATGAACAGGAGCCCTGACACAATCTAGGTTAGCCTTCTATACATCTGTGCGCCAGTCCAGAGTATAGAAAATCAGTCTTAACACATGTGAGCCCCCAAACACCCCTCACAGACTCAGCCTGCAGACATCTGTAGTGTTTGGGCTCCCCGGTCGCACTAATGTGGCTGGGAACGCCCCCTTTATTTATAGTGCACGTGCCAGAGTGCAACTTCACTCCGCTGCATGCTACATCCCTTAAAGCGGCAGCACCACACTCCTCTTTTCCATGAGGACAACAAATTTACATTAACAAAATCACACAACAATCAAACATGTAAACCAACGTAACCAAAACACATCACCCAACGGTACCCCTTTAATAGCAGCCACCCTGGGTCCCCCTTTATGATTACTATGACCCGCAGGTTTGTTCAAGATACCTGTCCAATCACATAGTCGCTGAGGCAAACAGGTTTCCCTCGCCCTGTCCTCAGGGGGTACCTCCTGCTCGCCTCCGGCACAGGAGATCCATCAGCCGACGTCCCCTTGGCTGGAGATGGAGGGAAGTGTCCAGCACCTCCACCCTCATCGGGTACCTCCACACTGTCCTGCTCCTAGGGTGTATCAGTCCTTGTTTCCCCCAGTCTCTTGAAGAAACTCACGTTCCGTGTCACTAATGATCTGCCATCGGATGCTGTCACCATTGAGCCTTTCACAGCTACAACATCCAGCAGCTCGGGTTCATAGGGTAGGGACAGCTTCTCGTGGGGGTGCCTGTTTCGAATCAGCACCTCATCCCCGAGCGCCAGGTGTTGGGGCCGGAGCCCTCTCCTCGCATTCTCTTGCTCGGTTCTCAGCCGGCGATCACACTCCACTTGCTGGTCGTCAATGACCCCTGGTTCTTTTTCTGCGACCTCTGGCAGCAGTCCCCTTGGGCACCGCTTGAACAGTGCTTCCACCGGTGCCACCCCCATTGATGTATGAGGAGTGGACCGGTAGACACTCAGAAATTGGTAAAGCGCTCTTCTCAGACACTGGCCTTGGCGCTATGCGGAAGGTCTTGTTCAGAGTCCGCATTAGTCTTACCAACTCCCTGTTTACTCTTGGCCAGAGCGGAGTGATCTTCCGATGTTGAACCCCATACCCATCCATCAACTCTGCGAACCGCTCGCCCTGGAAGGGGGCCTCATTGGTCAAGCACATTGTATGGGGAAAACCATGAGAGGCAAAGACTTTCTGTAGGGCAACCACCACATGTTCAAAGGGCACCGACTCGACGAATTCCACCTCTGGAATGCTGAGATGGTGAGATGCTGTTCAGTGCTGATCAATGGCATGCTACACAGCAGCGCAGTAAGGAATTGTGGGCGGAAGCAGCACACAAGTGCACCGCTGTGGGCGTGACTGTAAGGAGTGTCAAGGACTGCCACAAGAGGTGGGACAACCTCAGGCTGAGGGTGCGGAACCTGATCTCCACACACCACCAATGCAGCAGTGGGACAGGTGGAGGGCCCCCTTCCCCACTGAGGCTGCAAACATGGGAGGAGCGCTGCAGCAGTGTCCTCCACCTTGAGGGCATCCATGGGATCGGGGATGCTGAGGCAGGAGTGAGCCCACCTGCAGATGCTGGTAAGTGCGCAAATATGAATGCCATATGAGTACATGTTGAGGCAAGGAGTGGCCCGAAGGACCCATTAACAACCCCCCCCCCCCAGCCAGTGCATGAGTGGGACAACGGACCCATTAACAGCCCCCACAGCCAGTGCATGAGTGGGCCAAAGTACCCATTAACAACCCCCCACCCAGCCAGTGCATGAGCGGGTCAAAGGACCCCTTAATAACCCCCCCAGCCAGTGCATGAGTGGCCCAAAGGAGCCATTAACAACCCCCTCCCCCCCCAGCCAGTGCATGAGTGGCCCAGGGCCCATTAACAACCCCTGCCCCCCCCCAGCCAGTGCACGAGTGGCCCAAAGGAACCATTAACAACTCCCTCCACCCCAGCCAGTGCATGAGTGGGCCAAAGGACACAATCATGATCCAGATGACGATCCACATCACTACAATACATGTCCGTCGACAAGCATATGCATGTAAATGCTACTGTTAACTGATTAACCTGTCTGATGCATTTGATGCAGCCATCAGGCACCACCACACAACTAATTGCATGCCCTCTGTGTTACCACAGTCATATCAAGTGACAGTGACACCGCACAACAGCCCAGACAATAAGCTCCTGCATGTGTGTAAGCCAGCACCCTTGTCCAGGAGGATGCTGCCAGCAGTTCTGCATCTGTGCCCCCAGTAGCATCTGCTACACATGTGCCGGCCACCATCATCAACATCGCCACCATCTCCATGCTGTCTGATGCAACACAGGTGCCATGGGCACCCATCATGCCTATACAACCCACCACAGAAAGTATCCGCACTGCAGAGGAGGCAGCATGTAGCGACAACAGTGCCCCGGCACTGCAGTCTGATACAGGGCCACAGAGGGAGGTGCCCACCCTGGATGACTTGGCATCGTTCCATGAGCTGGAGTTCAGCCCCACATCACTCCACAGTCTGATGAGGTCACCTACCCCCTCAATGGCTGAGCTCAATTCCCACATGCAGCGGATGGAGGAGCAGCAGGCTACCCTCATCCAGCTGGTGGAAAGGCAGCTTGAGGAATCCGGTCTGCAGAGGGAGTGCTACAGCACATCCATACGTCGCCTCTCAAGGTCCATTGGACGCTTCGCCAGCACAATAGTGACCCTGGCATGCCATGTGCAGGAGGGCAATGACAACACTTCGAGGATTGATGAGTCCATGTTGATTGGCCAACAGGCACATCTTGCACATTTGCCAACAATCCCAGCTTCAGTCCGATCCACTACTACCACCCCATCCAGCTCCACCTCTGCCAGTCCACGGAGGTGCTCGAGTCGGCTAACAGGGCCCTCGGGCAAGGATGCACAAGCGCCAAAGCGCACACGGAAATGATGGCATGTGTGTCAGGCACTGCAGGACCCATGGGAACTAGAAGGGTGTGAGGGGGTGGGTATGTTTGGGTGGTGGGGGAGGTCCATTAGGGAGTTTGTGTATTGGGGGCTCATTGGGGATGGGTACGTTTGGGTGGTGGGTGGGCACGGGTGGACAGCTTCCCTTACCATTGCACCTCCATCCCTGTTGTAATGTCATGAATATATCATCATTTGAAAAACCACATTCATGAGTGGACATACATCATTTCATTTGCAGTACAACAATGTATTTACTGGCATCGCCATATCTATGCAATGCTGTGAATGTGCAGTCTCTCAAAAGTAAATGTGAATCAGTGCATCCCGTGCTTTTTCTTGGCCATCTAGTGGACCCCCAGGAGGAGGTTGAGCCATCCCATCCTCACCCCCATCCCCATCCCCATCTCCATCTCCATCTCCATCCCCATCTTCATCATCTGCGTCTGGGGGCATCGGAATGTTCCTGCGCAGGCACAGATTGTGCAGCATGGAACAAACAAGCGTAACTTTACCCGTCTTCACTGGGCTGTACAGCAGTGATCTGCCAGATCTGCTCAAACAGCGGAACCGGGCCTTCAGTAGTCTAAATGTCCTCTCAATCGTGCCATGTGTGTTGACGTGTGCCCTGTTGTACACCTCTTCATGCCTGTCCCTTGGCCTCCTCATCAGCCATGGCGTGAGTGCATATCCAGCATCATCTACATGGGATGTAGATGTGGGGATCATGTCAGTGTTTGTTCTATCACGTCTTCATCATATGCAGTGCAATCTTGTGTCATTGTTCATTCATGCAAATGTGGCATGCAGTGGTTGGACCCGTGGGTGATTTCCATTCTTTGGTCATTGTAGTGGACGTCGTCAACTGGACATTGGCTTACGCATTGGTGTGTATGTGTACTTTGCCCTGCGGGTGACATTGCCTGGTAAGTATGGCATTGTGCAGTGATGTGCACACATGGCAGAGTCAATCAGTCGACTGTGATGATGTAGTCGATATAGGATGTTGCATGTGCAGGCATCATGTGCATTGGGAGGGCAGTGCTGCATATTGTGGGTGGGGGTATGCAGTGCCTCCAGGTGTATGTGCCAGCAACAGTATAGGCTGTGTGTGTCATGTGGCAGGGTGTGTACGGGCACACTGTGGCAACCTGTCATGTGTTGCTTTGTGATGTTTGGGTTGTGCTATCTATTCAGTTATTGGGCGAGGGGGTGATGCATGTGCAGTCGCAGCAGCCCACTCACATTGCTCATTGCCATGGACACACACACACATCCCTTGCCCAGGGCCGTGTGCATTGGCAGCTGTACTCACCCAATAGCCATGTGCTTTGTCCAGCATAGCGTTCCATGTACCGTGGCAATTTGGAATTCCTCAGTACCATTGAATCATGTGTTGAGCTCAGGAAACGTGCGCAGTAATGTGTTATCACTTGTGTGGCATCACATACCATCTGTACATTCAGTGAGTGGTACTGTTTCCTATTGCGGAACACCATCTCGATCTCATGGGGTACTGTCAGCTCGATGTGGGTGCAGTCGACTGCACCTATGCAATTTGGCATGCCTGCAATGGTATGGAAGGCCAACTTGGTGGCAATGACCTGGGGAAGGGTACGGGGTAGGGCAATCTGTTCAGACACATGGCGCAACAGTGCATCCAGCACCTGTACTAGGATTTTAGAGAAACAGAGTTGTGATATGCCGTGCAGCTCACCAATTGTGTGTTGATAGGTACCGGTGCCAAGAAAATGCAGTACAGACACAACCTTCAGGAGGGGGGGTGGCGGTGGGGTTGTCTATGTGGCTGCTGATGTCCTCTATCATGGTGGTGATGTACAGGATTGTTGGACGGTCCAGCCGGTATAATGTGTGGATCTGTCCTGGAGTAAGGTTCCATGGTGAGGCCCTGATGCGTGGTATTGCAGGCTGCCTGTGGGGTGGTGCCAGCTGGACAATGGGGTTTGCCATGGTACAGGGTTAGCTGGTTGCCGCCTGCGCCTCCTACGCCTCCGCCTCCTCCTCTGCACCATTATTGCATTCATGTGCAGTGCTGCCTGTTGGCCTGAGTAGGCCCAGTTCCAATGCTACTAGAGCTGCTGCCTGCATGGTTCTGTTTTGAGTTGGCCTGGGTTTGGCCCTTTTGTTGGCTGACCTGCTGGGTCCAGCTGGGCTGATTTGGTGCACCTGTGCCCTGATTTAGGTCACCAGGCACTGTTTAACGTCATGTTCGTGGTGGCGGCGGCGTCAGTACACACAATAATGGGGAAGAGATGTCGACACTCTCCCCTGAACCACAGAAGCCGAATGAAGTCGATCCTCCCACCGTGGTTGGCACAGGTACCTGATATAGAATAGGCAGGACACCACATGGCAGCCATTGGGGAAGAAGGTTAGGGAGAGGTTGTGGACACGGTAAGGGAGTTTAGGAACACCAGATAGAGGGTGAGGGAGAACCTAGTTTGGATAGGAATGGGGAAGCAACAGGGAAAATCCCTACACTGCCTATGCCTAATAACATCTGGGAACACTCACCACTTTGTGTGTGTGTTCTCTATAACATAGTCACCTTGATACACACATAACCTGCACACTTAGCATTCTGGTGATTTGCATAACATGATTAATTAGTACATCTTGATACATGTACCCCCTCTCATTCGCTCCTAGGAAAAAACATATACATGGCAAGCAGGGCAAGTAAAATGGAACGTACACTGGGGATTGCTCCCACTATGAAAGATAAGACTCATGCCCCCCTGGGCTGCCATAAGCATTGCTGACAAACAATGAACATAAACTGAGAATAACCAGTGAAACACACATATGGGTGTCTTGCAATAGTTCATCCCAACCTGCCTCTCCCCCGTTCTCAGCACGTGGAGAGCCTCTACGTTGAGAATCTTTCGCAACCATAGGAAATGCGTCTTCATCCAAACAACCCTAACTGAATCAGTTCTTAGCTCAACAAATGGGCATCCTTGCACATAAACCAGTGTTCATTTCGATCTAAGAACCATGCCCGTAAGTAACATGTTTAGTGCCATTTCATGAACACTCCCTCCGAGCCCCTGCCCGCACTTATCTTTGGTCCAGGAAGCTCCTGAGCCTTCCCGGACGTAGAAAATGTCACTCATAGCAGCCTCGTAGCAGCTGCAGAAAACCTCCTTCACTGCTGCTGCAGAATCACGCCAGCAGCCTCCAAGTCCTTTCAGCGTCCATCAGCGGGTGGAGGCTCCTTTCTCCCTCGTACACAGCAACCTTCCGGAATCAAAATAAGCCACACCTGCCGTGCGCCGTGGGCCTCTTCATAAACCGCTGCCAATCAAGATCAGCTGGCCACATGCGCGTACAGCAATTGACTACACAAATTCCCAAGTACTGCTGGGAATTGTAGTTTTACTGTGTTTACCTAATTACAGCCTTTTTCTAGGTCCATGCCATCCGCGCCTGCCCTTATTCCTGACATTACCTCCTCTGCCAGGGCCCTTCCCAGCACCTGGCTTACCCGGGTGTCGTAGATGAAATTGTCTGACTAACCTCGGGGCATGTACAGCTTCCGCCGGTTCCCAAGATCAGTCCTCAGGGCCATAGCCTTTCCACTGAAACAAATGCCATAGTTGTTGATTCCTTTTCCTGGTGTCTTGAATGCCTTTAACTTCATACTCCATTTGACCTTCCTTCAGGATCGCTGGAGGCCTCTTAGCAGTCATTCCCGGAGCTGCGGGTTTAAGTAAAGATACATGGAATACCGGGTGTATAGGTAATGTTTTGGGTAGATGCAATTTCATGGCAGTGGCAGACACACATTTACTAATCGTATAAGGACCAATGAAGTGAGGCAGGCATTTCTGTGGACCTATCAAGGATACATTTTGTGTTGATAACCACACTCTGTCCCCCACTTCATATTTAGGACTTTCCTGTCGATGCATATATGCTTGGACTTTATACTGTCTTTTGTCTCTTTCCAAATTTGCCCGCGCTCTTTGCCTGACCTCAAGAAGCAACTGGTTGCGCTCCTGTAACACTGGCATGTTTTCAACTTCGGGTAAATGTTCCGTGATCATGTTCTGCTCTTGGCCATATAAACATTAATTTGGTGCCATTCTGAGAGAAATGTGGTATGTGTTGTTATAGGTAAACTCCGCCAACCATAAGGCCTGCACCCAAGAGTCTCTGCTATCCCCCAAATACCCTCGTAAGTATTGTTCAAGTGTTTGGTTCACTCGCTCCGTCTGTCCGTCTGGTTGAGGATGATAACAGGTGGAGAGCGCACAGTTCATTCCTAGCATCTGGCAAAAAGCATGGCAAAATTCGGGATGTGAATTGCGAGCCTCTGTCTGAGACAATACTTTTTGTCAACCCATGCAACCTTACCACATGTTGTAAAAACAACTCTGCCAACTTCCCTGCCCCAGGTATTCCAACACAAGGAATAAAGTGAGCTTGTTTTGACAAGAAGTCCACCACTACCCAAATGGTATCAAATTGCTTATCGTGGGCAAATCTGTGATAAAATCCATAGAAATATGGGTCCAGGGTTTAACAGGGGTGTATAATGGTTGTAACAACCCTCTCTTCTTCACATACTCTGCTTTGTTACGGGCACAATTTTCACACAACCCCAAATAACTCTCCATTTCTTGTCTTAATGTAGGCCACCAAAAATATTTGTCCAACATTTTTTTGCATTTTTCTCAAACCTGCATGTCCTGCTAATGGAGACTTGTGGCAACAGTACAGTGCGTTGCCTGTAGTTCTTTAGTTGGTAAATACAATCTCCCCTGATGGTAAGGAAGTCCTTCCCGGATTGTTCGTGCAGGATGACCTTTCAGCCACTCCTTTAATGTCAGGAAGGTAAAGCTCTCTTGACTAGCTCAATAGCCTGCTTAGTGATAGTACCAATATTTTTTTCTGATGGAATGATGGCCTTTACTTCACCTACTGCATTCTCCATATTTTGTTGCCTGGATAGAGCATCCGCCTTTCCATTCTTACTACCTGGTCTGAATGTCACCACAAAATCAAATTCATTGAAGTACTGAGACAATCGCAGTAGTCTAGGACTGAGGGATTGGGCGGTTTGAAATACTGCAGATTTTTGTGGTCAGTTACTACCACTACCTGATGCCTTGCTCCTAATAGATAATGTCTCCACTCCAGAAATGCTGCCATAATGGCCAACAATTCCTTGTCAGTGATCGAATAATTCTGTTCACAACTAGACAATTTTCTGGAGTAAAATGCCACTGGGTGCCAAATTCCTTTCTCATCTTTCTGCGATAAAATCACTCCTACTGCAACATTACTGGCATCCGTCTCAACTTGAAATGCTTTGTCTGTATTAGGATGTTTTAGCACAGGCGCACTAGTGAAGGCAATCTTTAACTCCTGAAAGGCTTTCTCTGCCTCAACACTCCAAGTAAATCGCACCGCTTTTTTTACAAGTTGTGTAATAGGAGTGACAATTTTGGAGAAATTACTGATAAATCGCCTATAGAAATTGGCAAACCCCAAAAAAGATTTTATGTCATTTATGCACTGCGGAGACGGCCAATCCATCACTGCCTGAACCTTTTTTGGATCCATCACAATCCCTGTGTCAGTATGAATCCCAAAAACTCCACTTGTGTCACATGGAACGCACACTTTTCCAATTTAACACATAATTGATACTCCTGTAACCTCTTCAACACCACTCTCACATGTCTTACATGTTGTTCTAGGGAATCTGAATACATCAAAATATCATCGATGTAAACAATAACAAAAACATCAATAAACTCATGCAATACCTCTTGCATCAAAAACTGAAAAGCTGCGGGAGCATTACATAAACCAAAAGGCATCACCAGATACTCAAACAATCTGAACTTCCACTCATCTCCTTTTTTTACTCGTATTAGATGGTACGCACCCCTTAAATCCAATTTAGTATAAATCTTGGCAGCCCTCACTTGATCTAATAGGACCAAAATCAAAGGTAATGGGAATCTGTTCCTAATTGTGACTTTGTTTAATGCACGATAATCAATGCATGTGCTTAAGGTTCCTTCCTTCTTAGGAACAAAAAATAATGGTGTGGAAACTGGAGAAGTAGAGTGTCTAATAAATCCCTTACACAACATCTCGTCTAGATACTCTTGCAGGTGTACATTTTCCTTTTCCCTGAGGGCATAGATTCTACTGCATGGTAATTTTGCTCCCTCTTCTAAATCAATCACACAGTCATAGTGTCATGATGCCTACCCCCGGGGATCCACATTAAAGTCCAGAAGCCCCGGAAGCAGGTATCAAGGTATTCCAAGCAAGCCCAACAACCCCTGCTAGGGGCCATTTGGGTGCAGCCTTGGCATCTATAGCGCCAGGCTCATATGGAGAGTCAGTCCTGGCACCATAGGCGCCAGGCTCATAGATTAAAACTTACCTGATGCAGACCATGCTGCAAACTTACCTGATGCAGACCATGCTGCAAGAGCTCCAAGCCAAAAGAGGCTTGTTTGTTTGTTTGTTTGTTTGTTTGTTTGTTTATTTATTTGTATTGCATGCCAGACCCAAGGGGAAACGGGCGCAGTGAACAGAATATACAAAGCTTACAATGTTGCATGGAAATTACAGTGTTACAGCAAATTACAGTGTTGCATAGTTAAAATTTACAATAGTGATAAATCTTGATGGTACATATATACATACAGATAAGTAACATAACACAGATTAGAGTCGTTCAAACCTTACATATTGTTGTCATTGAGGTGTTTGATAAGATTTGTTCTAAAGTGGAGGAAAGGTTGGTCTGATCTCAGGTTGTGTGGTAGTGCATTCCACCATTTAGCAGCAAGCACAGGGAAGCTTGTGCCGCCAATTTTGGCAAGTTAAAATCTAGGAATTTCCAGACAGTTGGAGTTGGGAGTTCTTGTAGGTCTGCTGGAGATTTTTCTTTTTATTTTGTCCATCAGGTAAATGGGGGCAGCGTTATTGAGGGCTTTGTGCGTCAGGGAGAGCATTTTTAGGTGAATTGTATTGTTGTAACGCTCACCTGGTTCCCACGGGGGCGCTGGTCTAGTCTGGATTGCTGTGGCCTCTTCTAGCATGATGCGCAGGACCCGGAACAGCAATTGGACAGGACCTCCAAATCGTGCTTGCCTGGCCCGTAGGAATATCCTTCTGCAGATGAGAAAGGGGATTAACAGTCTGCAGAATAGTGTGCTAGCTCCCCCCTTTCCCCCTTCCCCCTTCGTTCCTCTCTAACTTCCTCCAAACCCCGGTTTAAGCTCACCTTATGGTTTGGAAGGATGAACTCTCCATCCTGCTTCTGGTGCAGGGGTGCGTGTTCGTCCAGTTACTTCACTGGTTTTCAGAATGGCGCTGGCAAAATCCACTTGACTTTCCTGAGCGATGCGCCGTAAGTATGAAAGTTCAAAGTTCAAGTGAGGCCCCCTTTATGTTGTCTTTCTAACCTGTGATCTGTCCTTTATTTCAGGTGCAGAATGAAGGCGATGCGTCGAGGGGTTAAACTGCCAAGGTGAGTAGTGATGAGGGCGATCCCTCTAAATGTCCTTATCATTCCCCAGAAATGTCTCTTGTCCTTTCCCCATAGGGGCCGGGGTACGGTACCTGCCAACAGGGTGGCGCCGACCCGAAATGTGGAAGAAAAGCTGGTAAGTATTATGGCTGTTAATCAGGCTTTCCTTCTGTGTTCCTTCTGCTCACCTTTTGTTTCTTCCTCTCTCCCCTAGGTGCAGAGATGTGGCGTCCGATGCTGACAGCCGCGATGGAGCCGGGAGATGTCTCGAGGACAGGTGAGTGAAGCGTGGCGCTGCAGCGAGCAACGCAATGCTTTTAAATGGAAGTCTTTCTTCAGGGATGCTGGCGAGAAGATTCCGGATGCAGGTAAGAAGTTTGAAATAGTCCTTGGTTTTCACCTTTCTCTTCTCTTCCTTCCTTGCAGGTCTTCCAGGTTCAAGGCGGGCGTGGCTGGAGTCCAGGAGCAGGAGCAGACACGGTGAGCGTTAAGCTGCAGGAAGCAGAACAACGCGAAGCATGAGCTGCTGTCTGGGCGTGGCTTAAATAGCCTCCAAAGAAGTCCCAGGTATGTATCCTTCCCCAACTAGGTATGTATCCTTCCCTGGCCACGCCCGAGTGAATAAATAGTCCCTATGAAAAAATAGTCCCTTTCAGGTCTCAGGGAGGCCTGAAGCATGCAGCATGGTCTGCATCAGGTAAGTGCACAAAACACCTCCCTTTATGAGCCTGGCACCTTTGGCGCCAGGACTGATGTCCAACATGACCCTGGCACCAAAGGCGCCAGGACTGAGTACAAAGAGCCCCTATAAGGGGCCGCTGGGCTTTTACCCGAGGGCATGATGCCTGCTTCCGGGGGTGCTGGGCCTGGCCTGGTGCTCCGGGGGTAGGCATCATGACAGCACCCCCCCCAAAGGCCCCTCCCAAGGTCGTTCCTTCTGGAGGTTTCGGTTTGTTTGGGAAATTCCGATGGAACCTTTTTATCAGCCGAGGTGCATGTACGTGATCACTGGGTTCCCAAGACCTTTCCTGAGGCCCGTACCCTTTCCAATCAATTAGATAGAAAAGTTTTGATTTTGAGATCTTAGAATCCAAAATGTTCTTCACCTCGAATTCAGGCTCCCCATCTATCTGAATCGGTTCTGGTGGCTTTGTTAATCTGGTTCCTGGGTACACTGGTTTCAAAAGTGACACATGAAAAACGGGGTGAATCCGCATGTTAGCTGGTAGATCGAGCTTGACTGCCACTGGGTTGATTATAGCTTTGATCGAGTAAGGGCCTAAATACCTTGGATTAAAAGTTCGAGGCCCCTTGAGTGATAGGTGTTTGGTAGCCAACCATACTTGATCCCCTATTTGGTATGGAGGCGCCTCTCTTCGATGCAGATCCGCATTCTTTTTGTATTTCTCTTTTGCATGTTGCAAATGTGCAGTTGCATCCTTGAAGGCTTGAGTAATCGTAGAATGCAAATGGTCCACTGCGGGCATTTCAAGGCTCAGAGGTGAGTCCAAGTCTGAAGTACGAGGGTGATGTCCATATAGGGTTTGAACGGGGCTCTGACCAGTTCCAGAGTGTATCGAGTTATTGTATGCATATTCTGCCACCCATAAAATGTCCTTCCAATTACCCTCCGATTGGAGCAACATACATCGTAGTTATTGTTCAAGGGTCTGGTTTGTTCTCTCCGTCTGACCATCGGTCTGTGGGTGGTGGCTGGTCGAGAGTCTTACGTCGATTTGTGCCAGTTGAAAACACTTTTTCCAAAAATGAGAAATAAACTGGCTTCCCCTATCGGAGACTAGTATGGATGGGAATCCATGCAAACGGATGATATTTTCGAGGAATTCTTTGGCAAGAACAAAGGCTGAAGGTAATCCTTTCAACAGAATAAAGTGGGCCATTTTGGAAAATAAATCCACCACGACCAGAATAGTATTGTAACCATTACAAGAGGGCAGGTCCGTGATAAAATCTAGTGACAGGGTGTGCCAAGGTGCTGGTGGAATGTCTAAGGGCTGAAGAAGACCGGCGGGTCTTGTCTTTTGACCTTTGTTTTGGGCACAAACTCCACAGGACATCACGAAAGATTTAATATCCTTTCACCAGGAAGGCCACCAGAATTGTCGTTTAACCTTTTCCTCTGTTTTGGCAATGCCAGGATGTCCTTCCATCAGGGTATCATGATGACGGGAAATAACCAGTTCTTGCAATTCCTTTTCTGGCAAAAATAAGCGTCCTTGGAAGTAAGGTAAGCCATCCTTGACTGAAAAGTTAGACCCCCTTTTGATCCAATCCTGCAAGGCTGAAGAGTCCAGGAATTGTTTCACTCGTGCTTGAATGTCTTCAAGGGTTTGTAAAGTGGTTATCCCCAAAATTCTTTGTTCGGGAATTATCGGCACAGGTTCTGAGTTTGTGTCTATTTCTTCCATTCCAATTCGGGATAGAGCGTCCGCCTTACCATTCTTATAGCCGGAGCGGTAGGTGATTACAAAATTGAACTCAGCAAAGAACAAAGCCCATCGGAGCTGTCGAGACGATTAAGCCTTGGCAGTTTTTAAATATTGTAAATTTCGGTGATCAGTGATCACGGTGATGGTATGCCGGGCGCCGAGGAGATAATGCCGCCAAGCCTTGAAGGCGGACTTAATGGCTAATAGTTCCTTATCGGTGATCACATAATTTATCTCCGGCGGCGAGAACTTTCTGGACCAAAATGCTACGGGGTGCAGTTGGTTGGTTTCAGGGTCTCTCTGAGACAGGACAGCTCCCATGGCTAAGCTGGACGTGTCGGTTTTGACTATATATGGGAGATCGGGACGCGGGTGCTTCAAAATAGGTGCGGACGTGAACTTAGCTTTCAACTCCTGAAAGGCCTGTTCGGCTTCCTCGGTCCATTCAAAACGTTTATTTTTTCGCAAGAGTGCAGTGATGGGTTGCACCACACGTGAAAACTCCGGGATAAACCTGCGATTAAAGTTGGCAAAACCAAGCATGCTTTGGACACCTTTCACCGAACTAGGTGATGGCCATTTGAGGATGGCATCCACTTTCCGTGAATCTATTCGGACCCCTTTAGGTGTCAGGATGAATCCGAGAAACTCAACCTCGGTGTTATGGAAAACACATTTTTTCAGCTTGGCAAACAGTTTGTGCTGGCGCAGTTTCTCTAGGACGGCCCTGACATGCTTTCTGTGATCAGATTCCGAAGAGGAGTACACAAGAATGTCATCGATTTACACGACAACACAGACATCGATGAGTTCCCGAAGGACATCGTTCATGAAGAATTGGAAGGCTGCAGGCGCGTTGCACAACCCGAAAGGCATCACCTGGTATTAGAATAGTCCATATTTTGTATGGAAGGCCGTTTTCTATTCGTCGCCTTCTTTTACTCGTACCAGATGATAAGCCCCCTGGAGATCTAACTTGGTGTATACGCAAGCGTCCTTCACCTGGTCAAGGAGTTCAGGGATCAGAGGCAGAGGGTAACAATTTTTAACAGTTATCTGGTTCAATGCGCGGTAATCGATACAAGTTCTAAGGTCGCCTTCTTTTTTAGGCACGAAGAACAAAGCTGAGGATGCCGGGGACTTTGACGGGCGAATGAAACCATTGGCGAGGTATTGATCTAAATATTGTCTCAAATGCAGATTCTCTGGTTCAGTAAGGGCGCAAATCCTGCTGCAAGGGGGTTGTGCACCGGGCACCAGATCGATTTGGCAATCGTACGATCTGTGGCGAGGTAACGTGTTGGCCTGTTCCTTTTGGAAGACGTCCTGAAAGTCTTGGTACTCTGGAGGTAGTTGCACGGGGACAGAGGTTACTGATGCTAGATTAATCTTTGGATTTTCTGGGTAGCAGGTTTGAGCACAATCCAGGAAGGTTATTCTCTTCGCTCGCCAATCAATTCAAGGATTATGTGTCTCTAACCAAGGGATTCCGAGAATAAGCTGAAACTGTGGAGCCTTGATTACATCAAACACAACTGCCTCCCGATGGCCATCCGGACCTACAAGTGTCACCTCAGCTGTGGAATGTGTTACCGGTCCAGAGGCAATTTCGGTTCAATCTACTGTGGTGATGACATCTTTGTTGGTTTTAGGACGCAGAGGGAGGTTTATCCTAGAGACCAATTCTCGATCCACATAGTTTCCTATAGCCCCGCTATCGATGTATGCCTTTATAGCATGCAACCGTTTAGGCTGTTCTGGATCTACGAGGACCATTGGCACAATGAAATGCGAGGTCTGAGAGTGAGTTTTCAAGCTCGGCAAGCGGACCCCTATGCTTGCCGGGCATGGTCGTTTCCCGATACAGAGTTTCCATGTATTTTATCAGCGGCTCCTACCACCTTCTTGGGCGGCTTAACCGGGCAATCTCGTAGAAAGTGTCCAGAGGACCCGCAATAAAGGCATAATTGCATCTGTCGTCTTCTTTCCCGTTCTTTTTGAGTTAGGGGTCCTTTAACACCTCCGATTTGCATAGGCTCCGAGGCATCAGCCCCCTTGGCGTTAGCGTGGGTCTTGGCCAACACCCGGGTTTCAAACTTGGACCAATCTGCTTTTCTGTTTTGCAGCCTGTGATCCAATTGGACCACTAAGGCTATATATTCAGTGCATTCTTGGAGCGGATTTACAACTTGTGCCAGGACATCTTTAAGTTCTCCGCGTAGACCTCGATAGAATAACGTGATTCTTTTATCCTCTGGCCAACCAGTTTCCACAATTAGTCTATTGAAGTTTGCAATGTAGGATAGAAGGTCTTGATTGCCATGTCGCAGAGATAGAAGTTCGTCATCCAGAGCCTGTCCCTGGGAGTGTTGAGCAAATAACCTTTCCATGCTTGTTTGAAATCCTTGAAAATCACGAAGAATTGGGTCATCTTGAGTTACCAGTGGGACTGACCAATCGGCAGAACAGCCGCTGAGGTATGACAACACAAAGGCTACCTTGGTCTGATCATTAGGGAAGGCCCCAGATCTGCATAGGAAGTGCAAACGACACTGATTCATGAATACGGCAAATCGTTTGGGGTCCCCAGCAAAGAGTTCAGGTGGGGCCAGTGGCATGTTTCCAGGTAGATTAATCTGCACCGGATTACTGGAAACCACAGGAGCGGGGTTCCCCCCGGAACCGGGTAAAGGAGTTTGCCCAGTTTGACCTTGCAAAAGCTGTCTAGCCAGGTCATCAGCTCTATCCTTTATCACAATCACTTCCCTCCTGAGGGCACTAGTCTCTTGATGAGCGGCGTGTACTTCGGCCCGTAATTCCCCCAGTAATTGGGCCAACTGGTCAGTTTCGGAAGTTTCCATAGCGCCTGGGTGGGAATTTGTAGGAAGGCTTCGCGTTCTGTAACGCTCACCTTGTTCCCACAGGGGCGCTGGTCTAGTCTGGATTGCTGTGGTCTCTTCTAGCGTGATGCGCAGGACCCGGAACAGCGATTGGACAGGACCTCCAAATCGTGCTTGCCTGGCCCGTAGGAATATCCTTCTGCAGATGAGAAAGGGGATTAACAGTCTGCAGAATAGTGTGCTAGCTCCCCCCTTTCCCCCTTAGTTCCTCTCTAACTTCCTCAAAACCCCGGTTTAAGCTCACCTTATGGTTTGGAAGGATGAACTCTCCATCCTGCTTCTGGTGCAGGGGGGCGTGTTCGTTCAGTTACTTCACTGGTTTTCAGAATGGCGCTGGCAAAATCCACTTGACTTTCCTGAGCGATGCGCCGTAAGTATGAAAGTTCAAAGTTCAAGTGAGGCCCCCTTTATGTTGTCTTTCTAACCTGTGATCTGTCCTTTATTTCAGGTGCAGAATGAAGGCGATGCGTCGAGGGGTTAAACTGCCGAGGTGAGTAGTGATGAGGGCGATCCCTCTAAATGTCCTTTTCATTCCACAGAAATGTCTCTTGTCCTTTCCCCATAGGAGCCGGGGTACGGTACCTGCCAACGGGGCAGCGCCGACCCGAAATGTGGAAGAAAAGCCAGTAAGTATTATGGCTGTTAATCAGGCTTTCCTTCTGTGTTCCTTCTGCTCACCTTTTGTTTCTTCCTCTCTCCCCTAGGTGCAGAGATGTGGCGTCCGATGCTGACAGCCGCAATGGAGCCGGGAGATGTCTCGAGGACAGGTGAGTGAAGCGTGGCGCTGCAGCGAGCAACGCAATGCTTTTAAATGGAAGTCTTTCTTCAGGGATGCTGGCGAGAAGATTCCGGATGCAGGTAAGAAGTTTGAAATAGTCCTTGGTTTTCACCTTTCTCTTCTCTTCCTTCCTTGCAGGTCTTCCAGGTTCGAGGCGGGCGTGGTTGGAGTCCAGGAGCAGGAGCAGACACGGTGAGCATTAAGCTGCAGGAAGCAGAACAATGCGAAGCATGAGCTGCTGTCTGGGCGTGGCTTAAATAGCCTCCAAAGAAGTCCCAGGTATGTATCCTTCCCCAACTAGGTATGTATCCTTCCCTGGCCACGCCCGAGTGAAAAAATAGTCCCTATGAAAAAATAGTCCCTTTCAGGTCTCAGGGAGGCCTGAAGCGTGCAGCATGGTCTGCATCAGGTAATTGCGCAAACCATCTCCCTTTATGAGCCTGGCGCCTATGGCGCCAGGACTGATGTCCAACATGAGCCTGGCACCAAAGGCGCCAGGACTGAGTCCAAAGAGCCCCTATAAGGGGCCACTGGGCTTTTACCCGAGGGCATGATGCCTGCTTCCGGGGGTGCTGGGCCTGGCCTGGTGCTCCGGGGGTAGGCATCATGACAATTGTCAGTGGAGAGCCATTTGTATTGTTATCTAATGGATGAGATATGGTCCCTTTTGTTTATGCCTAAGGCGGCTCTGAGGGTGTTGTTTTGTAGGATTTGTAGCCTTTTGGTGATGGTTTTGTTAGCGCCACTGTAAAGGGCATTGCAATAATCGAGTCGTGATAGTATTAAGGCTCTCGCTAGGATCATGCAACTGTTATTAGATAAGAAGGGTTTACCTGCTCTTATTAACTTGCAGGTATAGGCTGTCGTGGAGGCTAAGGAGTTAACTTGTTTACTTGGAGTTAACCTGCCGTGCGCCGTGGGCCTCTTCATAAACTGTTGCCAATCAAGATCAGCTGGCCACACGCGCGCACGGCAATTGACTACACAAATTCCCAAGTACTGCTGGAAATTGTAGTTTTACTGTGTTTACCTAATTACAACCTTTTTCTAGGTCCATGCCATCCGCACCTGCCTGTATTCCTGACAGGCGGTTCCGCCACCATGGTCATGGTTTTAGCACCATTTTTGTGGTGGTGTTTCCATCTGCATGCTACTTGTGATGCTCGCGGTGTTTCGTATGACCAGTAACGGAGGGGTTTCCGTGCAGGCGAAGTTTACGGGTGCTTACACTCCGCGGTGGCGGTTTATGGTGGTGCAATTTCCGGGTCCGCACCTCATAATTTGCGGGTGGTGGAAACGGTGCTGGTATGGTTATACTGGCAGCGTTAAGTCCGGACCAGTGTACTTGTAATGAGGCCACGTGTATCAGCCTCGCGTAGATCTCTCCATTGGTTGATGGTGGAGGATTGGGTAAAATTTAAGATGGCCTGCCTTATGCATACATGCTTCTATGATTATGCACCAAAATATTTGAGTGCCAGGATCCTCCATCTCCAACCAACGAGAGATCTCTGATCAGGAGATAAAATGCTGTTGACTATACCCCGGACTAAACTGATCTCAAAGGGAGATAGGAGGTTCTCGGTCTTTGGTCCAAAGTTATGGAACCAACTACCATTGACTATCCGTTCCTGCCCATCATTGGAAAGGTTTAGAAAAGCACTAATTACCTTCCTATTTAAGTGAAATTGGGTGATTGATATCACAGTCGCTATACGCTGATCATTGTACAAACCATAGTTAACATCTGCGCCCAAATGCAGTTTATTCCGCCTGGTGCGCGTAAGAAATACCCAAAATCAAAATCAACCCTCAGTAGGAGACCTGTGGAGGAGAATGATAGTTCTTCCCTCACCTTCCACAACTGTTCCAGCATGCCTTTTGCTTCTTATGTGCGCCCTGCCAGGGATTCCAGCACTCTCTTCCATGAACCCTGTTGCATGGCGGTCTTTAGGATGCAAAAACATTAATCCTGGGCAGCTGCCACTTCCAGATCCTCCAGCGGCAATGCATTTGGGGTAGCTGCTTCCACCACCATCTGGACGTGGTCATCCATTTCCTCTGCACATGCGTCTGGTGTGTCTCCACTGCCACTCCCCAGGTGGCAGGACAAGTAGTCCGCCGCAT
Source organism: Ambystoma mexicanum (assembly GCF_040938575.1). NCBI lineage: Eukaryota > Metazoa > Chordata > Amphibia > Caudata > Ambystomatidae > Ambystoma > Ambystoma mexicanum. The sequence continues at coordinate 1,508,550,931 of NC_090937.1, read as the reverse complement.
TGTTGAAGCTGAGTCTGTACACCAGCGAGACCCCATACTCAAGAAGTGCGAGCATCCATCATTCAATTCTCGCTGGTGGTTTTGACGACGACCCAGCCAGAATGGGAAGCAGTGGCATATGGTCAGTCACAACGGTTACAGGCCTGCCCAGGACGTACAGCCTGAGGTACCTGCACCCCCACAGGACAGAAAGGGCCTCCCGCTCGATCTGGGAGTAGTGCTGTTTGGTGTCTGACAGTGCCTTGCTTGCATACGCCACTTGGCAGATGCTGCCATCAGGGACAATCAGCGTCACCACGGCCCCAGGCCAAACTGGCTGGCATCCTCAATTATCTCCGACTGGAGTGCAGGGTCGAAAAACGCCATTGTGTCCACTGCTGTGAGGGCGCCTTTTATGTCTTCAAACGCCGCCTGTTCGAGAGGGCCCCACTGCCACACTGTCTCTTTCTTGGCGAGGGCCCTCAGGGGCTCTGACCTGGATGCCAAGTTCTTAATAAATCATCCGCAGTAGGTCACCATCCCTAGAAAACTCCTCACCTCTGACACATTCTCCGGGGGCTGGGCTTCTTTAATGTCATTCACTTTCCTTGGATCCGGGGACACGCCACATTCTTTGAAAATGAACCCAAATAAACTTGATGGTTGGCAGTAGAAATTTGTATTGCTCCCGATGGAGGGTAAGGCCCAGAAACTGCAGCCGCTCAAACGTCTTGGCCCGCTTGCATAGATGGACTACCTCAGTTTCTGAAAATACAAGGATGTTGTCGCTGATGTTCAATACCCCATCAAGATCCGCCAGGGTGCCTCTGATTATATTTTGAAATACCTTGGCTGCCGATGACACCCCAGAACTGAGTCTTTTGTACCTGTAATGATCTCTGTGGGTGGTGAAGTTTATGATGTATCTCGACTCTGGGTGCAGGACGACCTAGTGATATCTAGCCCTGAGGTCAAGCTTTGACATATAATAATGTCATCTTTGGTCGGTGTTAAGTGTCGCTCCCTCTGTATGGCCTTGTTGGGAAGCCTCATGTCGACGCTTACTAAATCGGGTTGTTTGGGTTTCCTGGCAACCACAAAAGGGGACACCTACGGTGTGGGACCTTCAACCTTTTCGATGATGTCCAGGTTGACTAAATTGTCCAGTTCTTTGTCCACTAGTTCTCTCAGGTGAACGGGAACTCTACGGTGTTTCAGAGTGATGGACTGTACTGGCTCATCGATGTGTAGCCTCACCGGATCGCCAGCCATCTGTCCTATCCCTTGGAACAGGTGAGAGTATTTGTCTAGCAGGTTGTGAATGTCCTCCAGTACACAGAGTAAGCGAAGCTCATGATGCCCAGAGTCTCCGCCGCCACGCAGCTCAGCAGCATGTTGCTACTGACTGGTGTCACGTAGAATCAAACTGTGATCCTTGACCCAGCATGCTCTACCTTGGCCACAAATGCCCCATCCAGGGGAATTAGTTCAGACCCTTCGAATGTGAATATGCAAGCTCTGGGGGTGACCAGCTTTGGTGGGCTGTCCATAGCATCATAATGTCCTCCGGCCATCATGTTGACAGATGCACCCGTATCCACCAGCACCAGGATGGGAGTCCTGTTCACTGCAACAATGCATCGTGGTTGTTGTCTGCTCTTTGGATTGAGAGACACCACACTCGACACAAAGAAGATGTTCTCCTCTTCTTCTTCCTCTTCCTCGTCCACTTGTGCACCTTCCTCCCCTTGGTCGACTTGGGCCACATTGGGCGGGTGAGATTGTCGAAGGAAGCCAGACCGCACCGGGCCTCTATGCACCATTACTGGAAGAGATGCTTTGCACACCCGTGCGTAGTGGTCAGCCAGGTCGCACAGCCCACAGGTTCTTCCTACCGCTGGACACTCCACAGGGTGGCGGAGGTCAAAGCCACACTTCTGACACGCTTCTCCAGCTCTACCACCCCTGTCACGGACGTTGCCGCTGGATCTCCTGGCACCTCTGCTGCCACGCCCACCGCACACACCTGCTCCATTTTCATGGGACATGTGCCTGCCACCAACCTGGACGCATGCACCTCTGAGACCTCGTGGCAATGCCCCAATTCCCGGATGCGAGCAAGGGTGGTCCCTGGTTCCCTTAGCACCTATCGTTGCAGTTTCCCAGATGAGCACGCCTGGATCAGGAGGGTCTTAATCATGTCATCGGGGTCCCCCCACGCACACACCAGGGACATGCATTTGAGACGACCATAAAATGTGTCCAGCATCACAGTCCTCCCATTGACTGCACAATGGCGAGCAGATAACATCACAAAGCTCTGATAGTCTGCGTTGGCTAAGCGGATGAAGTGATTGTGGAGAGCCGTCTTGGCTGCATCATAAGAGGCATCACCAGTCTGGAGGGACTCGAATATTTCTTGCACCACAGGCCCTGCAGCAGATAGCAGCATTGCCAACTTACTGTCCTCGTTGGTCTCCATGGTAGCCCTGAAGTACATTTCAAGGCGGTCAACCCACCACTTCCATCTAGGCACCAGATTAGATGGAGGGCCCGAGACGTCGAATTCAGGGATTGGCTGGGGCACCGCAGGGGTCCGCATTTGTGCCATGACTTGGGGCACATGTTGAATGACTGGCTGGGCCACAGGTGGAGGCTGACCTTGAGGTAGTTGCTGGTCCGCAGGTTGTCCACCGTCTTGATCACCAGGTGCACTCATGGGTTAAGCGCACAGGCACCCCAGCTAGAATAAGCAGGGGCCGCAACTCACCCAGCCAGCATAGGCCTACCAGGCCTTGAAGTACACCAGTTCAGAAACCTGACCTGAGCTTAGCAGCCATACCTGATGATGATGATGATGATGATGATGATGATGATGATGATGATGATGATGATGATTTCCAGTAGGCCCTGCAGGCCACAAAGTCCACCAGTCCAGAGGTCTGACCTGAGCTCAACAGCTAGTCATGATGATGATGATGATGATGAAGATGAAGAGCTCCAGCTGCAGAACTGTGCAAATGGGCCACAGTCCCCCAAGGGTATTCCAGAAATTGAGCCAGGGAGGTCCAGGGACAAAGCAGAGATAAGCAGTTTTCCCCAGCACCTCACCTTCACTCGGTGTAATTCACCCAAAAATGAAAAACAAAATCAAAATATAGGTATGTGGGGGCAGAGATAGCTGCCTGCTACCATTGTATCCAACAATTGGGCCTGGATGGCATTCACAGGCCCCTTTCAAAGCACCGTGATCATCCACTGCCTGATTCGCAAAATGGCCACCTGCCGCGTGGTAGACACTCGGCCCGCGGCATAGAACGAACGAAGTTCATCATCCGCTCTGTTTCCAAAAATTGTTTCCTTTATCACTGCCGGTCCCGGGCGACATACCGGACTTGTTGCCACTGTTGGGGGTCTGTCTGTGCCCCCGCTCGCGATGCCCGTGAGCCCCCAAACTCCCTCCACAAACTCAGCCTGCAGACGTCTGTAGTGTTCGGGCTCACCGGTCGCACTAACGTGGCCAGGAATGCCCCCTTTATTTATAGTACACGCAGCAGAGTACAACGTCACTCCACCGCATGCTACATCCCTTAAAGGGGCAGCATCACACAGTGTTCAGAGTAGCACAGTGGGACTGCTGCGTGCTGTGTCTGTACTGCTTTGAACATCCCTCGAGAGTTGGTTGAGTAAGGGTCATGTGCCTGAGGTGAGTCTAATGTACACACCCCAATAAAAAGCAGCTGTGACAAGTAAAGAAAGGAGGACACGCTGTGTTGAACGCGCGACCAATATCCTTTGTTTGTCAGTTGATGAGCTCCATAAAACGGTGTTTGAAGAAGTAAGAACAACAGTTAATTTTGCATGTAGAGAAACGTATATGGATTCAGCTAAAGTGCCATATTAAGTGTCAAATGCATAGAACTGGTTTAGGGTTTTCCCAGCAGGTTATTGCTTAAGAAATGGATAGGGGCTGTTGTTTTTCCTTGCATTCCAGCTTTATGTTGCTTGGCAGCAACAAGGACGTTTAGGTTTTAGGTACATGTTGCTTGGCAGCAGCAAGGATTTTTAGATTTTAGGTATTTTTCAATGGTAAAAATGGATTAATGGAAGTGTGTCAGATGTGAGAGTGATGAAAGTGTGGTAGCTTAACTTTATTGAGGAATTTTAGGAATAAAGATGGTCCAAATCTATGAACTTTTAGGACACTGCCAAATATTAAAATGTCTTAGTGAGAGTATTTCAAGAGTGGGTGATGTGCACCTTTGCTGTGCTCCCATTGAGCATAGTATGAGTGAGGTATGTATGGTAAGGTGTGGGACCTCCCCTGTGTGATGGGGTTACTGGTTTGTGGAGACAACGCAAAAAGTGTGTGTTTATGGTATGGAGTGGGACCTCTCTTCCGGTGTGAGGTGTGGTCACTGGTACATTTGGACATGGGTGAGTTTAATAGATGTGAAGCATAGATGAGATGCTGTTGGGTGAAGAAGGGGGACGCCTTCTTATACATGTGAGAGAGGGGAATTGAGTATGTGAGCAGAGTATGGGCAGAAAGGAGGTATGCCTTCTGCTAAGAGTGAGTAGCTGTTGTGTGTAGGCACATCCAGAGTAGTCATGGGGGACGCCCTCCACCTTGACTTGAGTTGCACTTCTCACTGAAAAGTGTTTCCCTTCATGTTTTCCTCTTGTAGACCTGTGTGCATGAAAGTTGTTTTGTTTTGTGAGCAGAGGAGACCTGTTCATTGTGTGACAGTGTGATGTGCTCGGTTGTGATGTGAGGTTTGGAAGAAGGGAAATGTTTTGTATAGTGCTGGGTGTGAATGCAGGTGCTTGGTGATGCATGAGAGAATGTTGGTGTGTCACAGAGAGAATGTTGTGGTGTGAGTGGAGGAATGTTTGGAGTGGAAGGTTCCAGAGAGAGTCAGTTGGAGAGCTCCTGCCTGGGTGATGGGAGCATATGGTTCATACTCTTTCATTGCTGTCATCTTATAGGCATTTAATTCACATGGAATAAAGATTACTGATGGAACCTACCCGAGGAGTCAAAGAATTTCCCTTCATTACACAAATCATCCTGTTTGTGAAAATCCTAGGAGTCTACCTTGACTTGGGTGGCAAAAACATTTTACACATGTCAAAGCTTGCTGCGCAAATGCCACCAAATTGCTAAGACAAATTAACCCATACTTGTCTTGCACTAATGTGCCATCAGTGGTCTGTGCCCTAGTTAATTAAAGAATTGATTATTTAAACAGCTTACTGGTGGGTACCTCCAAAGCTAATAAGAAAACTCTGCCGTCGGCTAAAAACAGAGCAGTGAGGGCAGTATGTGGGTTGGACAAGACTGACCACGTTAGCGAAGCGAGAAGATCTTTGCACTGGCTGCCTGTCCACCATTGGATTTCACACAAAATCCTCTCTCTTACTCATACGTACCTTGCTGGTCAAGCGCCTGGCTACTTTTTAAAACAGCTGTACAAGGCTGTGACCCTGCGCACTCCTCTCCTCGCTCTAATGGCATCGACAAGATCCTCTCTCCACTGTAAAAACTGATGAATTTTTACTATCTGGGACACACACCACATTCCCATATCCATCACACATTCAGCTGTCTCTTTGCAGTCATGCATGCAAGTCACCAGTTCATGCAAAATTGGCTGAAAACCCACTGTTAACGTGGCTTCCTTGCCAGAACATGGCACTGTGAGGAGAATGTGATAAAGAGATGTTGACTTGGAGCATGAAAAGTGACATGGGGCAGAACTGGGGCAGTAAGCATATTAAATGTGCGTTTTGCAGGGTAATTGTGTCATGCATTCTTGAGGTCGCCGTCATGGTTTTCTTTGGATGCAACATGAATAAATGAGAGCACTGTTGACATATATTATTGAATCAAGCTCTCTGATTATATTTTGTGGGACACCCTGCAGCATTTGTGCAACGTGGCAGTTCAGTCATATATGTTTGATGAAGGACTCATGATATTCTTTATCCTCAAGCAGACTGACAATGGCCCTCATTACGACCCTGGCGGAAAGTAACTGACCTGACCGCCATAGCGTAAATAGCGTTTCCGCCATTGCACGACGGAGTAAAGTGCGGCTAATTCCGACCCATCGGGCACGAGCACTACGCCATGGCAGAAGTGCAAAGTCCGCGATGGCGGAAATGTCCCCAAAACGCCCCTCACCGCCGTCGTACGGCGCCCTAGGTGCAATTCCGCCACCCATCATAGCGGTCACCGTAATGAGCGGCAATCGGAAAATACGGTGACCGTAAATATACGGAAACGGAAGTAAAAACATGGTCCCGGAACGGGAAACAGCACGCCGTACACCTATAAAATCATCAGAATTCCCACACAACCATTAAAAATACTACCCTGAGACACATCCCAACCCGTCATCCACCCTAGTGAAAACAATAAAAATGGGAAAAGTAGCGAAAAAAGCGTGCGACCGCAAGCGGCAGGTCCACTTCTCCCGTGAGGAACTCACCGTGCTCACAGAGACCCTCCAGGAGAATGCTGCCGTCGTCTTCTCGACGCAAATGACCAGGACGGCACTTGCGAACAAGAAGGCCATATGGGCCCTGGTGGCACAGCGTGTAAGTGCGGTGGGGACCGCACCCCGCAACCCACAGCAATGCAGAAAGTGATGGGACGACTTGCGGATACACGTACGGAGCATACTATCCGCCAACCGTAACATTGCCACAGCTACCGGGGGAGGATCAGAATCACCCATCAAGTTGACCCCCTGGGAAGAAATCTGTGCCTCCACCATTGGAATGGAGAGTATAGAGGGAGTCGGAGGGATGGAGAAAGGAGTGCAGACATCCGAAGAATCAGGTAGGTGGGCCAAATAAAACAATGCTAAATCCACAATGTCCAATCCTGTGAAGTACCATGTGTCCACATAGTGCAACAGAAACACATGTCCAGGAGAACGTCCACATACATTGGCCTGATAGCGCACTTTAAAAGTCACATTAAATACATAAATAATTAAAAATCCTAAAAACACCCTCTACACGTGCAGCAGGCACACCCCAACTGCAGGCTGCAAAACAACTGCATCCTCAATCCACACAAAAATGAAACCACCTCCAAGGCCCTGACCCAAATCACCCTCAGGTACCACCCCAATGCATGTGATACATTGCCATTCCAATTTCCACAGACCCATCAATAACGCTCGCCATCCTTTACTCCACCACAGGGTCCGATTCAAACGACGAGCTTCAGGACACCCCTACCAGCACACCTGCAAAGAGGGCCAAGACCAACGGCCAAAGACCCTCCACCTCAGCTGCACGGATCAAGACACGGCAGCAGCACAAATCAAGTGGCAGCACACAGGAGGGGACTTCAACAGGCACCCCAGCAGCCAGCATGCCCACAACAGCACCACCACAGGTCCCCCCAATGGATGCCACAGAAGGCACTGCTTCTGGTGGCAGCAGCACCATAGGTGACACTGCATTAATGGCAGCATGCTCCGACACAGAAAACGGTGATGTCGATGTAGGATCCATCCATGACCTGTCTCAATCCCCCTGTTTGTTTCATCCCGTACACTATGAGGATACCACGCAGGGGCACCCACAAGACGACGACTGGCCATCCCCCACAAGCCCTGTGGCAAGGCAACATGAGGTGATCAGCCCCTCTGTGACACCACCGCAAATGGCTATGGCACAGCAGAGGCAACAGTCCCTCGACCAGGTGATCGTGCAACAGCAGCAACTGGCCACGCTCCTCAAGGACCATGCTGATGAATGTGGGGGTACTAAGGCAGCCATAGAAACATCTACTGAGACACTTAGGGCAGAAATGGAGAGAAGTACAGAGACACTAAGGGCACAAATGGAGAGAAGCACCGAGAGCCTGAGGGTACAAATGGAGAGAAGCACCTAGAGCCTGAGAGTAGAAATGGAGAGAAGCACCGAGAGCCTGAGGGGGGAACTGCATGCGACGTCCAAAGACGTATGTGCTGAACTTGCCGCTGTGCGCCGTGTGCTCACTGAGCTCTCACAAACCCTTAGGGACATGCATGGACGTGAGCAGGCAGAGACATCATCCGTTGCAAGTTCCGTCCAGGGCAGCCCCCAACGTAGATCTGGGAGGAACCTGCGCTCCACAGGCAGGGGTGCCCCTGATACCCGGAGAGGGGGCTTGCAATAGCATCTGCCCACTGACAATGAGCATCTTTGGACACTGGTGTTCGGGGGGGAGGTAGGAGGGTGGAGGGGGTGTGTTGGGCTTACTTGGGTGGCGGGTCGATGGGGTGTGTAACATAATTTCACATATGCTATAAACATTTCACAATCATCCAATGAGATGTGTGGACATTGATCTTTGTGTACGAGGCCTTTACAGGCGTACAGTCCATATTGTGCATGTTCCAGACACACACAGTGCCACAAGTCCCGTGTCCATGTATCAGCCACCAGGCGTGAGTGCTAGAAGCATGAATCTATGAGAATCTGACGAATTTCACGGCCCTCCTGTGCCTCGCGGACTCCTTGAGGTGCTGCCACATCCCCACCCTCATCATGGCCATCTTCAGGTGCTTGCAGTTCTGCGTCAGGGGGCATGGGCACATTTCTACGTACGCACATGTTGTGTAGCATGACACATGCCATGACCATCTTTGCAACCTTCTCATGGCGGTACAGGAGTGCCCCGCCAGACCTGCTGAGGCAGCGGAAACGAGCCTTCAGTAGGCCGAATGCCTGTTCTATGACTACACGGGTACGTGAGTGGGCATGGTTGTAGTCCTCCTCATGCTGGTTCTGTGGGTTCCGGAGTGGTGTAAGGAGCCATCTCTTCAGTGGATACCCGGCATCACCTGTATGTGGACAATAAAGGATGTTTGTGGAATGACATTGCTACGTACGCATCCCCCCCCCTTCCTGCCAGGTCATTGCCGCATCACATACCCCACATTATCATGCATGAAATGAGACTCACCGAGTAGCCAGGATCTGTTCCCTGCGTGTCGCTCCATGTAGCGTGGTATTGTAGAGTTTCTCAAGACCATAGAATCATGGGTTGATCCAGGAAATCGGGCACAACAATGTGTAATGATCCTGTTGGAGTCACACACCATTTGTACATTAAGAGAATGATATTGTTTTCGGTTGCGGTACTGGGCCTCCATGGATTGTGCGACAACCAATTCCACATGGGTGCAGTCAATGGCACGAATGCAACCCGGTATGCCGGCAAGTGCATGGAATCCCACTTTTGTGTTCGTAATTTCCTGCTCCGAGCGCGGTAGAGAGATGTAGTCGTCTGCGTGCTTCAGGAGGGCATTGAGCACTTGCAATAGTGTCCGTGACGACAGTGGCTGTGAAATGCCATGCAACTGTCCGACTGTGTGCTGGTAGGTGCCTGTGGCCAGGAAGTGGAGTACAGACACCACCTTCAGTAGGGGTGGGATGGCGGTTGGGCTATCTATCATGCTGACAAGGTCAGCCTGTGTCATGTCCACAATGGCGGTTATGGTGTCCCGGTCCAAACGGTAGAGGGTGTGGATCTGCTCATCAGTGAGGTTGAACGGATGAGCTCGGAGGCGTGGGATTGCGGGCTGCCTGCATGGTGGTAGTGGCTGTGCTGGTGGGCCTTGCTGGCCCTGCCTTGCCCTCCTCCTCCTCCTGCGTCTCCTCTGTGCGGCCGGTTGTTGTAGTAGTTAGTGTTCGTCTTCTTCTTGAAGTCGGAGTACTTGCAGTGCTATCAGGTCCCCCAGGGCCAACATCGCTAGTCCTGCCGGTAGCATTTTGGAGTGGGTGTGGTTGTGGGAGGGGGTTGGGTGTGCAATTTATGTGTTTTCAGGCTGTATAGCCTCCACCTGTGGTGATTCATTCCACCTGTGCAAGCTGCAATCCCCTTTGGGTGAGCACGTCCCGCACACAACGCTGCAATTCGACGCATGGCATCTTGCTATTACAATCATGTATTTAATCCCGATGGCAGTGAAATATTGGTTCATATGTTCATTATGCTATGGTCCCGTTGTTTCACATACTATCTTTGCAGTCGCGAACAAACTTGTGAAGGGTCAGTGGAATGTAGTACTCGATTAACGGTGGACCCTCATGCAGCACTGTACCGAGGTTCACCGACGGGCGGGGCGTCCCATTTGTGAGTGAAGCCAGTTGCCATTTTCACACACTGCCGCACTACATGGATGGATTTGTGATTTCAAGCGGTCACAGATGCCTTTTCGACGTGATGTTGCAAATGAGGAATTCGAAGGACAGCGCTTTCGGTTTTCAGCTAGCGGCGAGGAGACGCCCACAGGTCTGACTGCAGATATAAAGTTCTATTGTTTAATGTCCTTCGGACAGGGGCCATGGCGAGAATGCAATGATTGATATGAATAGTATGGGATGCGCAATAGCGTAGTGGACGATAAGGCAGGACGTTCCCAAATACATGTTACTTCACAACACTGGAATTCCGGGCTGGAGCACAGTGGATTTTGCAGACTGCATTACGCACAGACTCAATGGAAATTTCACATGTTATGTGAGTAAATAATCAGGCGTTTTCATACCGGGATGAGGGAATGATGTATGGATGCATGGACAGATGATTTAATAGAGAGTTTGCCATGTACAGGGCTTTTTGGAATCTATCCACTTCCCCTGCGCTATGTGATGCAGGGCTGCCATAGTGGGACCATCGTCTATCTGCCCTTGTTGGACCCTCCCTGTCTCGACGCGCCTTCAAACACTTGTGTCTATGCACGTTACTAATCCCATCTAATGGATTCTGTTTTAACAGACGCATGCACACAAACACTTGTTTGTAATAGTGTTTTCACCTCGATTTATATAGTTATGATTCGCAAGTGATTTTTGGGAGGTAATAATCCTTTTGAGTGGGCTAGCATGCATATGGCTGTGGATTTAGTGTGATCATTGAAGTGAGTAATTCAAATGAAGTTCTGATGGCCATACTATTCTTTTTCATTTCATTTGGGTGACAGGTATCTCCTCCCCTTTTGCCGCTGCCATCTGTATGCCACTCCTGCAGATGGCTTTTACTCCCGACACCTGCTGCTTCGTGTTAATCAGTGGAGCACCATTAAGATCGTATGGGACGATCGCCAATGGGCCACATGCCCTTACGCAGTACTAGTGGCTAGGAGCAACATATCGACCTTTCAGCTGGACTAGTGCCTACCTAATGGGACGGCCCTGCGGTTGTAGGCGCTTCCATGTTGCCTTTTTGAACGTGAATGTAGCCCCTGTGTACCATGAAGGAACAGGGCGTCACACAAGAAGAAGCTGGTCATTTATTGCGGATGCAGCCCACAATAATGAAATATATTTTGGAGTTCATGACCTAATAGCTGTATGGACTTGGTGATTTTGTTGTGCATTAAATTTCTATTATGATATTGACCGTGTAGCGTTATTCTTTGCAAGTAATGTAGCATATTCCTATTTGTGGAGCGATGTATTGTGAGAAGATCTGCATTGGGTTCCGGCTTCTGAGTATAGTTGCGTGGTACTGTACTGGGCGCGTTTGCCTACGGAGCCCAGTGAGGTCAGGGATAGGGGCTGCCATTATGACTGTTTTAATGATGTCATGCTCAGGGGCGGGGGATTAGCTTTTGTGTAACAGATGCCGGTCAGCCAGGTGGATTGGTAGAATGATGTGATTATCAGAATATGGCTGGTCACAGGTGCCTGTGTTTGCGTGCGTTTCTTGGAGGGAGACTGAGGTCATGTCCATTGGAATAGCTTCTGTATTCGTGCCATCTGTGCCCTGCAGCTCCCATTGGCCCCTCTTGAGATGAGCCTGGCTGCTCAGTCACTCTGCCAACTTGTGTGGTACATGCTTATGCTGATGGTTGGTTTGTTTACTGGCAGGAGTACAGGGCTGGTGCAGTCTCACTCAGGATACTGCTTTGAATGTTGCCTTACACTGGTGTCAAGCGATGGGGGGCCTGTTTTTGTTTGTCTCATATTTCAGTTCATGTTGCTGTACTTGAACCTTCACATGCCTGTGCTGCATCAGTACGGCAATGGTGCCATGGCAAATATGGATGGCCACTCACAAGGCACTTGGAGCCCCTACATTCATTTGTTCGTTGGCATGCATGGGTGACTTGTACATTTCACTGGTTGCATTGTGTGACTTCATTGCACCTACGTGGAGTTGTGCAATGTGGCCAGGGAGTGGTGTACAGGCACTCAGTAGGGCCATTTACGGTTGGTTCACGATGCCGTACTTCTCACCATGGCGGAATGGTACTTTCCGCCATGCTTGATGGCGTTAGGTAAATGTCCGCTAGGGTCAGAATTCGCGTACCGTTGCGCCATGGTGGTAATTACGGTTTCGCATGGCGCGCGTGCGCGTACTTGGTGCAGTTAGCGTTGGCGTTCACTACGGTGTCGCTAATGGCATCGTACTTTACGGTGACGGGTCATAATCGCACCGAGCGCTATTCGATGGCGGTATTGCATTTCCGCCATCGTTTTTCGATTTCCGCCAGGGTCGTAATGAGGGCCAATGTGTTTTACTTTAGAATTTCTGACATAAATTCCTGAGACAGGTTTCGTGATTTGTTTGGGCACAGCCATCCGTAATATCGGTTGTCCCTGACACTGAGCTCATATAGAGCAATATCAGGCAGCATGAACATTTGATTGTCTGCCAATTACAGAATATGTTCATGGGTCAGACCAGAGGATTTGTATTGGACAGAGGCAACACTACAATCTGCTGCACAAAGTAACTATGTACTGTTGGTTGCCTGGGGGGAAAAAAAAAATAATGTACTTGAGTGTGTTATGGGTTCTTCTACAGAATGCAACATGCATTATATGAATTGTCAACCCATATTATCTTCTATCTTTCTGTGAAATACACGATTAGGAATCATTGGAAACATTGTTACACCTCACCAATGGAAAGAGTCAAAAGTTGCAACTGGTTGTGCTCATTCCCTCTCTCATCATTGTCAGCTTCCTCAAGTGTGAGCCTAGAAAATGTTTTTTTTCCTTCACTTTGCTATTTACGATTTAAGTGGCCGAGAGCCTGATTTACAAACCATGTTTTCAATTGGCATTTTTGATAGAAAACGGATTTTCTGGCCCTGAGAGATTCTCTGTTATGCCAGTCAGTGCACCTCCATTTAATGGATAGCGCAGATCGGTATTCCAGTCAGCAAAGCATGCGTACAATGATTGACTTCCTGCCTGTTTCTTCTGACCAAAGTCTCTGCATTCTTCTTTCAACACTATGGAAGAGGTTGATGCCATCGACCATTGACTTTGCATGTTACGTTCTTGGGTCTGTCAAAGACTTCACCCAGCCTTTCTTGGTGGTTGCTATCTTTTTCAAATAACTATTTCCTGCATTTATGTTTGGGATATATAATCCTGGCTAACCTTTTAACATAAACAAAGGGGGTTCTCAGAGAGGCACAGCTCCACCTCACTGATGATGCCCAACAAGGCTGAAACACGTGTATGGGGTTCCTGTTGGTACTCTTGTTCAGAGGAGAATTGCCTAGCATTTCGGTGCTGGACTGCCCATGTGGGCAGGACAAAGACTGATATGCAGGGACATGTCTTCTCTGTGAAAGGGACAGTGAGCTAAAGACTTGGTTGAGACTCTCCCAGGGGCCATCCACCCAAGAACAAGTCAATGGTCTGTGTTTGTGCCGGTAGAGAGACTCCTAGAACCCACTTTGTTTAATGTTTTAACATGTGTGTTTTTTGAGGGAAGATATGTTGTTTCAAAGTTTCCCTTTATTTCTAATAGCAAGGCGTTGTTGCTTTTTATTCTGTTGCAAGACAAAAGAAGACTGTTTAATACTATCAGACACAGAACAATCATCACAGGAGGTGAGCGGAACAATATTTGTAGATAATTAAAGAAGACAAAGATGGGCAAAAAATGCAAAAAGCAGGTACTATTGCTATTTATCAACCATGCAGCCACTATCCAGGACAATTACACCTCCTTACATGCATGTCAAATGGCAGAGTTATAAACGGATACCTTTGTGCCTAGTTTCCTTCAAAAGCACAGATCATCAGTAACAAACAGCCTATGAAAGCCTAGATTAAAATAAATGAGCCATGGAGGCAGATCATTAGCAACACTAAGAGCTAAATACTACGACAGTCCTCCCATTGACTACACAAATGAACTAATTGGAAGAGGTTTGTGAGAAACCTGAAATGCTGGCTCACTGAACAGGACATCTAGCTTCCGACAATAAATCCCATTACAACAGTATCTGAAATGTGTCATTTCAAGCATAGATCATCTCCAACAGCAAATGGGTCCGCATGCCGGGTCCTATGTACTCCATCCAGCAGCTGTGTGAAGGGTTGCACTTGGACCATCATCTCAAATATGGCCTATTAATCCTGAACATTTGTATCTGATCTGTCGCCACTAGCAAGTGTTTCTCAAATTAGATGTGTATTTGTTTCCTGTTTCCCTCCCTTTGTCGTTGACCATGCTATTCAATAATGCCATAGGGAATGAAAACCCTGTCTGCTGTGTTGGCTCAGGCTCAGAAATAGCATACACCTGCAACCTCCTTTCAGCAAAGTCACTTTGCATCTTTCGGTTTTTCTTCCCGTTGTTTTCTTTATGCAGATTGCAGTGACAATCCCAGAAGCTGGTGCTCAATTAAGCCATACAATAAAACGATTCTAATACATAAAATCAAATGAATAGACTTACTTATCAAGTCCCTGCCATTTCAGGTGCATGTTCTTTTGCAGAATGTACCAATGAACAAATCAAAGTAAGGCTTAGGAAGCTTTCCGGGTAGAGTCAAATTAATTCATAAGGGACAATTTAACGTCCTGAAAGAAATACAAATACTTGTGTAGCATTTTGACATATATTCGAAAAATGTGAGAGTGGAACATGACAGTTTTAAATCAGATTTAAATTCACCATATCAAACAACAGTTTGTTATCACACATGTGCTACCCAGAATGATTATAATACATTCAGTCTGAAGATCCTATGCAGCTCCAGAGAAACCCTTATGGGCATAAGGACATATTTGAAAGCATCATTTTGTCATTACTCTTAACTTTGTCAGACTCTGCAAGTCATAGAACATGTCAGGGATCTTATATGCATGAGTTAGGAAATGGAAGCAGTTTAATGGAAGAAATCGAAAATCGAAAATCCACATTAACGAGGCAGGAAGGCCTATTTGTTGTATTAAAAGCTGCAACGCGTCTTATCTAGTGTAACAAACATGCATAACTCAAGCAAAAATCATATGTTCCAGCTAAATAGGTTATACTAATCTTCATGAAAATTGGAGACGTGCTGTTTTGGAAACGCAGGCCGGATGCGCGAGCTGCAGTTACGATTGAACTGATGAGATCGGCATCTTTGAAGGCTGTAATTTACGCTGTGATTTCTGGCACTTTTAAATAACACATTTCAGAGTGGTGCCAAAGTAAGCTCTCTAATAGCTATTTACGGAATCTGTGTTGATTTCAGAAACATGGTGTAAAGTCATAAGAAGATTTTACTTTTGATTGCAAGATTTTCAATAGGCAACTTGTGGACATTAATAAAACCACCACATGAGCACCAGAAGTAAGATGTTAGGAAACTTTTAACAGTATTACAGCAGAGAGGAGGGGGATAGAAAGTTATCCCGAATCATATTGAATCGGTGATGTATTTCCTATGACTTTCATATAGGTAAGATAGTTGGTCAAGAACAGTGATTAACAGGTCCAGAGCAGGGAACATGTTAGCACGTTAAGTGCTTTTATGCATTCTCTTATTTTTATCTTTATTTGCCCGGATCCCAGATCAAAACATTCTGTCAAATCTAGAATAAAAGACAGATTTGTGTAAGAAATCTAGCAGAGTATAATATAGCTGACATTATCATCAGAAAATTTGACATGATTGCTGCCGGGCAAACCAAACCGAGCCACATAGAATCATAAGAATTTAGAAGGTAGGTTCAGCAATCCCATGTTTTTTTTTTTTGTATGGGATTTTAACACATCCCTTGCCCAGGGATGCAGGGAGAACATTCTCCTAAATGGCAATCTCAAATTAATTCCACGTGGAAGGTGAATTGCATTCGGAGGATAAATTGGCGAAGCATTTTGGAAGATATGTTGCCACATTACTTTAGATAAGGCCAAGATTATAATTAAAATACATGTCATACAGCTTGGTCGCCACCAGGAATGTAAATGCATATAATCCCCCGCTCATTTCAATGGGTCCTCTACTGGTAAAGCAGTGCTTCTCCATTATTCCCCCAGGAAAAGGAGAGGGTGGTGAGAATAGGGGTTTTCATGGAAAATGAGCCACATTCCAGTAATGTGGGTACATCATTTCCTTTGCCATGCATTCGGCTGGTTAAAGATTTCTGCTCAAGTTGTTGAAAGATGTTGTCAGATTCTTGCATTTCAGAGACAGTAAAGTATTTGGACTCAAATGTGTGGATCATATGGTGCAATCCTTCTGAAAGAGACAGTCCGTAGCCAACGCGAACCCTTATTTCCGAAGAGATGGGGAACTAATGGGAAAAGCAAGAGGGCCCTTCTCAGCATTTCATCCGTCAGCTCTTCTCAGCAACCTGTTTCTCGTGAAAGCCAAAGACAACGGGTGCAGGCCAGTGATCAACCTGAAGAAGCCTAATGGCTTCATAGACTGCTGACATTTGAATATGGAGACCAGGGGATAACTGGACCTCAATGATGCATTCTTTACTCTTGATATATATACACCTACAATCTTGTGGGATTAGCTCCTTCTTTCAGTTTCCCTCACCGAATGTGGGCATTACTCCGTACCTTGGTGCATTACCAAGAATTGGTGACAATTTGCAGTGTTTCTAAGGGCAAGATCGTATTGAAGTTTTTGAAGGCCATTCTGCCAATTGGCAGTGTTTAGTGGCAACTGCACTTTGCACATACATTTAAGAGTCAATGGAGGTCATTACGACCTTCGAGGTAGCCTTGCCGCTATTTGCGGCATGACTACCCCCATTCCGGGTAACGGGTCCGGGTTCCTGGAATGGGGAAATACCGGGCCATTCCGACTTTGGAGGGCCCGGTATTTCCCCATTCCAGGAACCCACACCCATTCCAATTCGAGCCCCCATAGGGCTCAATGAGAATGGGGGGCATGCTAACAACAGGCCCGTTAATAACGGACCCGTTGTTAGCATGCTGTTCTGCTCGCGGGACCCGCTAAGGACGCCTGGTAAAACCAGTCGTCCTTACCGGGTCCCGCGAGGAAACCTCGTAATGCGGCGGTAGGAGGTTAACGGGGCTGGCAGCTCTACAGGCCCTTTTAACCCCCTAACGCCAAGGTCGTAATGACCTCCAATAGGTTAAATGATTTGAGATTTAGGTCCCTTGGGACACATTTCTTCTGTCATACCGGATTTTGAGGCTCAATACGAGTTTGGCGGTACAGGTGGTATTTCCGCATGATAATATCAGCAGTTTTTGTCAGTAAAGTGGAGGAGGTATCTCCAGCTTCAAGGTAACTCCTCCACTGTACCTCCAAAAATCGCTGGTATTAACTTCTAGTAATACTGTCGGAGTTAATAACAGCAAAAGTCCCCAATGGAGTCTTATGGACTCCATTAAATGGGGTTTTACACCGGCAAACCACCACTTGTAATCAGGCGGTATTATTGCTGGAGGAAATACCTCCAGTGGAAATACTGCCTGACCAAGTGGCAGCATCAGTAATTCTGCTTGCTGGTATTCTGGCACATTTCCACCAGGATACCAGCAAATGCTTAATTAGCCCATTTGTATTGTATTTTTACTCTTACTCACAGAAACCAGCCTTCTTCTATCACTCCCCCTACCTTGAAGATTCTCTATGTCAAAAACACCCCATTCTAGATCAATTACAAGCTCTTAAGGGAGCACATCGGGGGAGGGACAAGCAATGGTTACAAAATAAAGATGAGTCTTCTCGCTTTGAGGCTAAGTCAGCCCTCAACATCTATAAGAATGAAATAATCCTGGCCAAAGCTCGGTATTTGCAACAACAGATGATTCTTCAGAAAACAGACCTCAATCCTTGTTCTCGGCTATTAGGAATTGTGCTGCCCCTTAATTCTTTGCCTCTCAGCTTTCCCCCTCTCTTCAGCTTGCAGATGATATAAATGTGTTTTTCATTAACAAAATGAACCCCTTTTGGAACAACATTGATCTTGAGCTTGCTAATTGTTCAGCCCCATCTGTGTGTGACACATTATCTGTACTTGATACATCAATTGGTACTTTTTTCATTTTTTCCGGTTGATTCAGCTTTTGTTGAGGAATTGCTGAAAACCTTGAAACCAACAAATGTAATTTATGATCATATTCCTGCCTTTTTGGCTAAACATCATTCTGCTGCGCTCAGCCTTCCTTTTACTTTTTTCATTAATTCATCGCTTGCCCAAGGTTTAGTCCCAACTGAAATTCATACCTCATGCGTCATTTGAAGAAATCCACTCTGGACCATTAAATATAGGCCAACTGTCAGCCTATTGCAGGCCTTTTGTTGCCCAGTAAGATTCTGGAAAAGTTGTTACTCGACAGTTGCAGAACTTTCTCGGGGAACACAATATTCTTCATACTTTTAAGTCAGGTTTCTGACCCAGGCCTGGGACTAAGACTGCACTGCTCTCAGTGTGGGATGATATTTTGGGGGCTGCTGATGGGGGTGATATCTAAATGCTGGTTATGCTAGACCTATCAGCAGCCTTTGATACAGTCGAACTTGATATCTTGCTGGGGAGACTGACTTCAATGGCTCGGATCTCCAGCAAGTCCCTCAAATGGTTTGCTTCATTTTTATTGGACTGTGTTCAATGTGTAAAACTGGGTCCTTTTGTTTCTGATTTCCTTCCGCTTCACTGTGGAGTAAACCAGGGTTCATCATTTTCCATCATTATCTTCAATATGTATATACGTCCTCTGTTGGATATTTGTTCATGGTTTCACTTACAATATTCTTCCTATGCAGACAACACTCAGATCTATGCCCAACTTACCCAATTCAGGGAAGCCCTGAATAGAGTTGTGGCCCGTGCAGAGGAAATTAAACTTTGGATGTTGGATAACAAGCTTTTAAATTCAGCTAAAATGAAAATTGTTATCCTGTCTTAAAAAAGATTAGCTGCTACTCTACCTTTTGTCCCACTTCCCTCTTTTCGTGGTGGTCCCATCCAATTGTCATCTAATATAAAAAATCTGGGTTGCATTTGGCAATCAGATTTGTCTTTTAAAATACATATCGGTCAGATTTTCAAATGTATATATTTCCAACATAAATTGTTGAAATCCATCTTTATCTATCTATCTATCTATCTATCTATCTATCTATCTATCTATCTATCTATCTATCTATCTATCTATCTATCTATTTGTTGAGTGCCAACGCCTGCAGGCATCAGGGTGCTACACAGAGAAACAGCATAAACAGGACAAAATGTTTCATGAAAACCAAATTGTTTTTTTTCTTTTTGCAAACAGGCAGGTAATCAAAACAGGGCTTTGGTCATCAAAACAGGGAACAATCGCCCTGTTCCCCTACTTCTGTTCAAGCGTGGGATGGTAAGATAATGTGCGTCCAAAGACCGGAGGTTGCACACAGGTTTGTAGACCTCCAATTTCTCCTTTAAGTAAATCGGCGCATTTCCAAATAGACAGATTGCCAAATTATCTTTAAATGAACTCTGGCAGCCACTGGGAACCAATGGAGTTCTCTATGTGCCCCTGATACTGGATCCTTCAGAGCCGCATTATAAACTGTTCGGACTGCATCATGTTGAATCTTTTGAAGCTTACCCAGACAACTCTTACTGGCCCCTCCTAGTAGAGAATTACAATAATCAAGTCTAGGCAAGACAATAGCATGAACTAGTTTTGCCCGGTTTTCCTGGGCAACCAGGGGACAGCTCTGTCTCAGAATTCTCAAATATTAATTAACATTTTTAACTACCCAGTTGACATCAGCATCAGCATCAGCATCGACCGAGGCCTCCATCACCGTGGCTAAAGTTTTAACTTTGTAAACCAGGGTACTGCAACCCCTGTCAATGCTAACACTCATTCACGCTGGGCTCAGTTTTTGTCTGGTCTGCTTGGATCCATATACTATAAGTTCTGTCTTCACGCATTTAAGCATAGACATTTTCAGGTCATCCACTCTTTGATGAGATTATACATTTTATTTAGGTTTGCCTGGTCAGTTTCGTAGTTGCCACTCAGCTCCATAGACAGCTGGAAAACATAACATAATTGACAAAGAAGAAAAAATGTTTCTCAATTTCATCACAAAGGGGCTTGATGTAGAGGTTAAACAAGGGTGGAGATAAGCAGGCCCTCTGAGGGACTCCACAAAGAATTGGGGCAAGATCAGAAGACACATCCCCCCTACATACCCTGGACTTACGACCACAGAAAAATGACTCCATCCATGCTATGGCTTCCTCTGAGAAGCTTCCTATGTGAGTGAATGTCATTAGCATCTGTTTGTGATCTAAAAGATCGAACGCCGTTGATAAATCCAATAATACCAGCAGACCTGACCCACTCTTTTCCAAGGCAGCTAACATACGAGTACGTAGGTCAAAAAGGGCACTCTTAGTACCATGTTGTGTACGGAATCCAGATTGCTTCTTATGGAGAAGACTCATGGCCATTTTATCAATAATTTTCATTAGAAACATTGTATTTGTTATTGGCCTAAGAATGGCTGCCGGAAACAATCCCCTGACCAAAGGAAGCAATGACATGCTGAGAAAGATTGTGGCCCTGTGGTAGGAGCCTTAGCCAACTCAAAGCTGGCCAATTGCAATGCCCTACTTTTGGGTATTCGTAGATATCAAATTCAGCGCCTTCAGACCGTTCAGAACTCAACTGTTAGGCTGGTCTTTGCACTGCCCAAGCATTGTTATATTTTGGGCTATCGCAGATCTCTTCACTGGCTCCCAGTTTCGCACAGAATAATTTTTAAAATGTTGTATTTGATTTATAAGTGCATACACAGGCTTGCACCGATATATATTTCATTAAAGTATCTAATCTACCAGCCAACAGGTTCTTTACGTTCTCTTGACCAACATCTGCTGGTAGTACCTCGTTTTAGATCAGTTTCTTGGGTGACAGACGATTCTCTTCCAGAGGAGCTCGGCTGTGGAATGATCTTCCTTCAGAACTCTGTCGAAAAGAACTCTTACAGTCGTTTTAGAAAAATTTTAAAAACTGCCTTGTTCAGCTATGTTGGTTGTTGTAGGTGTTTTTTTTTATTATAACAGCTGCACCCAGCTACAGGTTCCCTGTTCAGTTCCCAGGGACATGTGCTTTATAAATAATGTAATCAAATCAACAAACTAAAGTTATAGCCCTGAGAGCTTTACCCAGGAACATAGTGCTCCAAACCTTTTTCATTCAGGTGGTTTTGGTGGATTCTGTCTTTATTTTTTTTATATATTTAGTCATTTGTAGAGTGTGCAAACCCAGGGGCAACTAGGTGCTGGTTACAGACATCACAATTGAGTTAAACTTAAGGCAAAGTTGATGTTAATACAGTATAGTAGCAAGTTACCTGAACACAAATGCAACTAGGTGCTGGTTACAGGGGCACAGTTGATTGATTTTAAATAAGAGCAGTGCTAGTACAGTTACATTTATCATTACTTAAAATACATTACCCTGGTCCACTGCATTGACTAGGCTGAATAAGGACTAAAAGAGCCAAGGTTTGAGGCCTTTACGGAAGGACCAGAGTGAGGTTTCAGATCTTAAGTGAGATGGTAGGGTGTTCCAATATCTGGCCGCCACCACTTGGAAACTGCAGCCTTTGGATTTTTGGAGTTTAAATCTAGGTATGGATAGACATGGGAGTGGAAAGCTCTGGTTAGCTTATTAGATTATGATTTGATGAGAGTTTTGAATTGAATTCGATCCCTGATGGGGAGCCAGTAGGAATGTTTTCTAGCAGCAGAAATAGGATCTCATTTTGGGACGTGCAGTGCTGCTCGGAGGGCATTATTTTGAATAACGTGTAGTTTCTTTATATTGCTTATAGTGGTTCCAGGAAAAAGTGGACTGCAATAGTCTAATCTAGCGGCAATGAGGGCCCTGGAAAAGGGTGAGGCTACTGTTAGTGGAGAGGAAGGATCTGCCTGCATTGATGAGCGTGGTTGTGTGGGCTGCTGATGACGCAATGGCATTGACCTGTCGAGTTAGAGTGATGGTAGATGGTAGAGTCGAGATCGACTCCCAATGTTTTGACTTCTTTAGAGACTGTGATATTGTAAAGTGTGGGTGAGACAAAGGAACATTGGGGGACTCTCCATGTGACTGGGGCATACGATTATTGGAGATGTTTAGTGAGGCTCCTGACAGTTTTCCTATGGGTCTGGCATTACAACAAACAGTATAATTTGACTCTACATTGACAAAGTCACCCTCGAACGCACAATTCTCCTTGAGGACACATGATTGAAGGCTTCAGCAGATTTACAGGGTAATGCATGGAATAAATGTGCGCCGAAAAGGGGAGCACAAGCGTGAAAATCACAGCGCACATGTGCTAAAGCCGCGCACGCAGCCGTTCATCGATTCATGGAATGCGCAGTGCGTGTAAAACCTGGGATGTGCGCCAAATACGTGGGTTGCGCATGCAGGTGCACACGTCCTGAAGCGCTGTGCACGACGCGCACAGGGAAAGCGCACATTGTGTAATGCACACAAGAAAAGTGGGCGGAACACGGGACGTAACGCACGGAATGGGGAACAACACATGAAAATGTGGGCATTACGGGGGAAGTACGGGAGGTAAATGCTCGCAACACCCACATTGAGCGCTAACAACACATATTCATGGAATCGAACAGGGGAAACACGTGCGCCAAAAAAGACGCGCTAATCCGGAAACACGTACGCCAGCAGGAAGCAGGTGTAAGCAGCGGCCCTGTGCAGCATAAAAGTGCACCCAAACAACGAACAAGCTCATACGCTACAATGAATATACCGTTCCCCGCAGCAGTGGTCGTGGGACACCGCAGGAGGATGAGGATAGCCAGGCCCCGCATTTTTTTTTACCCAGGACCAGCCTTTTTGGGATGCCTGATGACCAGGTGTATGGGAGGTACAGGTTTCCACTACTAATAATCCTAGAACTGGTCAGGGAGTGGGAGGATGACTTTACATCACCCACCCTGTGCTCCCAAGCACTGAGACCCTTGGAAAAGGTGCTCAATGTACTGCACTTCTTGGCTACTCGGTCATTTCAGTGGACAAGTGCCATAGTTGGGCGTGTCTTACAGGCCACGCAGTCACGCTGCCTACACCAGGTGTTGGTGATCATGACTGCCCGCCCCTCAGTCCGCAGGCACATATAAATGCCCAGAACACCTGCAGAAAGGCAGGCTGTCGTCCAGGACTTTTACGAGGTGGCACACTTCCCCAAAGTGCTAGGTGCCATTGATTGCACCCATGTGGCTCTACGTCCTCCCAGGGCCACTGAACACATCTATCGAAACCGCAAGCACTGGCATTCCATCAATGTGCAGGTTGTATGTGATGCCAAGGGAATCATCACGTCAGTATATGCCAACTATACGGGGTCCAGCCATGATAGTTTCATATTCCGAATGTCACCCCTAAACCGGGACCTGGAAGCTGGGCTGCATGGCGACACATGGCTAATTGGTGAGAATAAATGCCTCTGCACATGCATGCATGTCAGACACTAAGAAATGGGAAAACCCCACTAATGACAACCATGATCACCTCCCCAGGGGACAGTGCCTACCCTCTGAGCACCCACATGATGATGCCAATACGGAACCCCACAACACCACCCGAGGTAAGATACAACACAGCCCATATTGCAACCCCGGGCATAGTGGAGCGCACATTCGGAGTGCTGAAGTCCTGCTTTCACTCCCTTGACCGCTCTGGTAGGCAGCTGCGAAATGCGCCCCAGTAGTGTGCAAAATCATAGTGGCAGCATGTGTCCTGCACAACATTGCAACCCGGCGTGGCATGCCGGTGGACATGGTGGTGCCCTCACATCCCCAACCACATGCACGGCCGCTGCGCATGGGAGGTGAAAGGGCACGTGGTGAGGCAGTCCGTACCCAGATTGTGGCAAATTTCTTCACCTAAAACCCCACCCCTGCGGAGTGCACACAGGCCTGGCACATACCAGCTGACAATTGATGATGATATTAAAAGGGACAGTCAACTGTCACAACCATACCACTCAGAATGTTTACCTGTAAGTGCTACATTGTGTGCATCCCTAGCTACTTAAACACACCCAATGCTGTGTCAGTAAAAGGCACACATTCATGCAGCATGAAGGACTACCCCCTTGCAAAACACTACACACAAATAGTGTCATGTCACCCAACCCCTACCTAACCCCATCTCAGCTACCCAACACACCATGGCATGGCATGCAATGTGAAAGCAACCAAATGAATGCACATCACATGACACAGGTGTCACAAAGTGCACCGTCCCAAATGGAAACAGGCCACAGACAATTGCCTCTCACCAATGAAAAAAAAAAAACAGCACACATTAACAAATACTTACCAGAAAGACAAAACATCAGTACAGGATCCAACAGTGGCAACATATGACAGTAAAAAATTAAAGTAGTGCAAGTGTCACAACCTGACTAAGGCAGCACATCGACCCCTTCCAACTGCAGAGTGTTGACGGTAGGCAAATGTGGCAGTGTACTGCGTACAACATGAACTGCATCTGCAAAGGAGACGGGCTCGTTAAGACATGAAGAAGCTACATGTATATATGCAAAAAGTCCTGTATGTAAAACCATATACAAATCCACCATGCAGTGGAGTAATGAACAACAATCCCCACTAGGGATGTATACACAGTTTGGACTACAGTCTGCCCACACAACTTATGGGAGCCCAATGCCTCTGTGTAAGTTACTGTCACTTGGTCACACCCTTTGCAAGCCCATGAAAAGGGGAAGCAGGAGGGGTGTGTGTGTCAGGAACCCAAGTTTCAAACCCAAAGACAGGACAAGCCTGCATGTGCCCAGCTGGAATACACAGTGGTGCCTACGGGAGCCACACAAAGCAACACACTGTAACATTAATTCATACTCTGAAAGAAAATGGTATGAACAAAAAAGTAAATGCAAATCAAATATAGGAAAATGAAAAGTAAATGTAAAGTAAAAGAAACAAATAAAATAATAAAGTAAAAATCAGAAGCATAACCAAATAAAAATAAATGTACGAAAATCAACATAACAAATCAAGAATTAAAATAAAATGAAAATAATACATAGAAAAAAGAAGAAATAAAGATAGCAAATGAATTAAAAACTAATTTAATTCAGCAAATCGGAATGAAATGTGAAAAATACAAAAATACAAAAAAAACGACCGGGGGGGGAGGCCACCCAGGAGGGACGAGTTACAGGGTGAACCCCAACACCCACATGCGTGGATGTTGAGAACATAATAAACCTCCATGGGCTCATGGCCTGCATGGCTACCCTACAGTGGGAGAACTGCCGTCGCTGTTATCGCCCTCTGGTGGTACATCAGAAGATGGCCATGATATGGGAGGGAGACCACGCAAAGCCCTGGCATGCTCCTCCATGGCAGCAAGCATGCGGGCCTGAAAGTTTTGATTCTGCAGGATGATGGTACGGAGATCCCCATGCAGCACCTCACGGGTAGCATGCATTTCTGCCTGCAAGGACTCACGTGATGCCTGGATCTCCTCATTGCTTGCCTGGAGCTCAGCTGAGAGTGTTCGTGTAAGCTGCTCCAGTTGCTGTTCTGACCTTGTACTCCGGGACACCTCAAGTGCACCCAGAGTATCTCTGAGGGACGTGTGTTCTAACCTCAGGGCATCCCTGTGGGCCTGTGACTCTGCAGATATGGCTGTGCGCAGAGCCTCCCATCCAGCCTGTCGGTCCCTGTTGGACGCCAACATGTCCTCCCTGTGTGAGTGGCAAATGGACTCTGTTGCCTGCTGCTGGAGCTCCACCTGCCTTTCAGGGGGGAGAATGGAAGTGGCCATCCTATCCACAGCCTGAGCCATCATCTCACACAATGCCCCCTGTTGTGCTGCTATAGTGTACATGGAGTTCTCCCACACAGTATTGCCTGGTGGTGCATGGCCACCGCGTTGGCGGGCACCACACCTGTTTGGGGCAAGGTGTTGTGCACCTTGCTGTTCTGGCACTGCCTGAGGCTGCAGGACTGCATTCCTCCTTTGATCTTCTGGTCCAGGAACAGGAGCAAATATTGTGGAGTGTGACCCTGCATCCATAACCACCACAGGCAGCTTTTACAACACTGAATGACCTATAGAGGGGTCTACCCCCAGTGCAGATGGGTTGGACAGAACAGCATCCCTGCCAGAAACACTCACCTGAGACGGGACATATGTCTCAATGTCAGATTCAGCACCTGATTCATAGAGGTCTCCGGAGGTGTACCCAGAGACACCCGTGGACAGTATGGTCTGTAGGAGGAATGTGTTTTCACCCACCACCACCCCACGTCCTCCACTGGTGTCTGGTTGTGGCTGTGAGTACTCCTGCCTCTGCGCCATCTCACTGCTCCTCACCAGCAATAGTGCCTCATCACATGCAGAAACATACAAGAAAACTAATGAAGACAGACATGGGCACCATAGCCCACACACATAGACATGAAGAGGTAGACATCGAGTACATAAATGACACATGTCACACATGACAATAACTCTGGCATGCATGCACTGGCAATGAGTTGGAAGGGGAGGCAAAAAGCAGGCAATGAGGACTCCACGATGGAAAAGCAACACATGTGCTGCATGCTGGATAGAACCACCATCACACATTAGCCTGTAAGTGGCATGGACAATCCACATACATGACACATGCCAGCAGACAGATGGCACGTAGCATAGCCATGGCAGATTTGACAAGGACACCCAGATGGTAGCAAATCTGTACTGTCACCCATCCATGTGAGATGGACATCATGAAATAGAACATGCAAAATAGTGTGACAAAACAAGCATGTGTCACACGCTGCAACAAAGCCAGTGTTCACTGATGCAGTAATGGCAGGCACACAGTTACATCAATGGTTGGTCACTTCGACATGACAGAAGACAATAGTCATGTTGAACATTCAAAGAAGTCCCCGGAGTGATTGTGTGCAGGCCATGTTTAGGTGCACATTACTCAATCAGCCTGATTGATGAAATCATTGCCATAATAAGGAAACATATGTGGGCCACTGTGGGGTGTAATCTATGTCTGAAGTATGTTACATTTGGGGCAGAAGGGCACAACAATGTGTAGTAAACATGCAAAGGATTTCATCAATCAGGCAGAATGAACAGGAAAACAGTATGACCAATGTTGTGGCAAGATGGTAGTTGAAGGGCAAGTGCAGTAATCAGGTGCAAATTGTCAACTGCGGTCAGAAGGGATATTTGAAAACCCACACCCAAGGCCGGGGTATGGTTTGGAGGCACCACATGGGTGACCCATAGCAATCATGACGACACAGCCTCACCTGGCACTCAATCAGAACAAATCACCCAAGCAACATACACATGGTTTTCACACACATGCAAGGCCACTCACTGGACATTGCCTCAAGATCTGGTAGGTATCACACGCCCTGGATCTGATCCTCTGTGATGAAGACTGCAGCGAAAGACTCATGTTCTGTGAGTACTTCCTCCTCTGGTGGAGACTCACTGCCAGTTACCAGAGTAGAGGCATGATTGGAAGCCAGCTTGTTCTTGGCTCTGTGTTTGAGGTCATTCCACCGCTTAGAGCAATCATCAGCTGTGCGCCTGACAAATCCAAGGGCACTAATCTGGTCCGCGATGCACTGCCAGTGGGCCCTACTTTGAGCAGTCATAGTCTTGCACCCTGCAGACACCAGCATTTCGCTGCCATGGGCCGACACGTAGCCCACAAGTGCGTCTAGTTCCACATCATTGAAACTACGCTTCCTTGGCGTGCCGGAGGGGGGAGCAGTGTCTGGGATCCCAGCCTGTACCACAAGAGCACCCGTCTTCCTCTTGGGAGGTGGTGCGGACCCTGAGTGGCTTGCGCCACTCTGGTTGGTAGGGGCTGAAGCGCAGGTGGACTGGGCACTGGAAGTAGCCAATGGCACGATGACCAAAGGTCTCACTGCAGGCATTGGCTGCTGGGTGATGTTGGCAGGACCAACCTCGGTGTGATGGACTTGGACCAACACTGTCCCGGCTGGGAGACTCGGAGCTGGGGTGGATAGAGCTGCAGCTGCCCCTGCAGCCTCCTCACCCTGGCTACTTGGGGCAGCAGATGACATTGCTGCCCCAGATCCACGTGGCCTGGTGACAGCAACTTTCACTGCCACACATGGCTTTGACTTGGTGACACGGAAGTCAGCCTGGGAGTCACCCTGTGCTGTTTCGGTTGACAATATGGGCTGGGTTAACAAGGCCTGAGCTTGGATGGTGTCAGCTGCATCTCCCCGACCCATTGGAGGGGGGGCATAGGTGTCCCTGATTGGTCCTCCACACACTGGCCTCTTTGGCCACCCTGCACATCCTGGCAACATCCCCTACCACGCCCACTTCTTGGAGGTCGGCCACCTTTGCCTCCCTTACCGCTTGGACGCCTCCTAACCATGTCACTGATGTTCGAATGGAAGGTGCAGTAAACAATTGTCCTGGGCAATTGGGGTGAAAGGGGCAGGATACTAGATGGAATATGGACCCTAGTGCTCTAGCAAGGTTTTCTGTGACCCCTGGGGAAAGATGACGGGTAGCGCAATGCTCAGGCACCCGAAAACAAAATATTAATGAGCACGTGAACCCCCGGTAGCCCACGTGTGTGGAATAAAGAACCTGCACTACGCTGTGGCACCTAGAAACACAAAGAGAATTGTACACGTGGTACACGCTGGCTACAATGACCTCTGAATGGTTACGTGACACACAGGGGCAACCACAGTTGAAAACTATGTGTGCGACTCACCGTCTGCCTGGAAAAAGAATGTGAAAAAAACACACATGTGCGCTTTGGCAACACCGTCACCAAAAGACGAATTGAACGCTGCCTGAGTATACAAGGAGTACGAACTGGAACCGTTGTGAAGTAATTGCGTGTGAACTGACAAGAAATACAAGAATCACCCGCTCGCTCTCAAAAAGCACGTACAAGACAATGGGCCTCATTACGACCCAGACGGTAATCTTCCGTCATTACGCCATGGCGTAATGAGCGTTTACGCCGTGGGCCGATGGCGCAAAGAGCGCCACATTACGACCCATCGCGCACGAGCATTACGCCATGGCGGTAATGCAATTAACGTCATGGCGGAAAAGGCCCCTACCGGCATCGTAAAGCGAGCAAGGTGCACTTCCGCCACCGTAAGTAGCGGCCACCGTCATTAGCGGCCACCGTAATTTGCGGTGGCCGTAAAAAGCAGAACCGGAAATAGCGTCATCGTGCCGGAACGGGAAACAGCACTTCGGCCATCTTTAAAAACACAATCCATTGCCATCCTACCGAACAACACCAGATCCAACCCTGACACCTGTCCCAACCAATCACCCACCCATCCAATACCCAAAAATGCCTAAAGCTGTTAAGAAAGCATGTGACCGCCAGCGCCAGGAAAGATTCAGCCGGGAGGAACACTGCATGCTTGCGGAGACCCTGCAAGACAACGCAGCTGTCGTTTTCTCCCCGGAAATGACCAGGACAGCGATAGGGAAAAAGAAGGCCATCTGGGCCCTGGTGGCCGAGCGCGTCAGCGCGGTGGAGACCGTACCCCGCACCCCACAGCAGTGCAGGAAGCGCTGGGACGACCTTCGCATACGGGTCAGAGCCGTCATCTCTGCGAACCGCAACCTTGCCCTGGGTACCGGTGGAGGGTCTGAATCCCCACTAAAACTCCAACCGTGGGAGGAGATTTGTGCAACCACGATTGGCATGGAAGCCATTGAAGGCATGGAGGGATGGAAAGGGGAGCTCCGACATCAGGCGATGAAGGTAGGTGCCTCAAACAAGACATGTCATAGTCACTGCAGTCCATTCATGTGTAGCACAAGGTTGCCCTAGAGTGTAAATGCAACACATTTCCACACTGCCCATAGCCACATGCGAGCACCCTCCTGTATACACTGCTGGCACCTGCATACCTGCATCCACATTCCACACTAAAAGGAGACAACCTGCATGGCCCTGCCTGAAATCTGCCTCATCTACTGACCAGAATAATGTCTATCATTGTCATTCCAAAGTCCGCAGACCCATCAATAACGCCCTCCCTCCTTTGCTCCACCACAGGCACAGATTCACACCCCGAGGACCAGGACACCCCTGCGACGAAGAGAGCCAAGAAGGCCAATAATACCGTCCCCGCACCCTCAACCTCAGCTTCAGTGAGGCAGACCCCACAACAAGCAGGACCCACTGCAAGCATACCGGACGTCCCACCGGCAAGCACCCCTGTAGTCAGCAGGCCAGCAGCAGCTGCTCCACCTATACCAACATTGCCTGCCACAGAAGGCACCGGGTCAGCGGCCAGCAGCAACATGGGTGAGACAGCTGCAATAGCTGCATGTTCAGACTCAGACATTGAGGAGCACGAAGTCAGAAGCCCCACTGACCTACTACATTCCCCCTGTTTGTCAGACGCCAGCCCCCATGAGGATCACACACAGGGGCACAAGAGGTAGAGGAGTGGCCTTCTACCCCATGCCCAGTCCTCAGTCCACAGGAGGGGAGCAGCCCCTCCATCACACCACCAGCACTGGCCATGGGCCAGCAGGGGCAGCAGTCCCTCAAGGACATCAGAGAACGGCAGCAACAACTGTCCACGATGCTGGCTGAGCATGCCGCAGAATGTGTGGGGGCTAGGGCAACCATTGAACAGGCCACGGAGACCCTAAGGGCCGAAGTAGCGCAGAGCACTGCCACCGTGAGGAATACCATGCAGGCCATGTCCAGGGACATCTGTGCTGAACTTGCCGGCTTCGTGCGCTCACTGAGCTCACCCACACCCTACAGGACGTGCATGCACGGGGGCAGGCAGTGACATCCTCCACTGCCAGTTCTGCACAGAGCAGCCCCGTCCGACGTTCCGGACGTAACCTGCGCTCCACAGCCAGGGGTGCCCCGGGGGCCGGGAGAGGGGGCTTGTAACAGCCTGTGGCCACTGTCACAGGCATATGTTGACACCTACATGGGGTGTGTTGGGGTGTGCAGGGGGGAGGTGGGAGGGGGTGTGTTGGGATGTGCAGGGGGGAGGGGGTGTGTTGGGGTGTGCAGGGGGGAGTGGGGAGGGGGTGTGTTGGGGTGCACAGGGGGAGGGGGGAGGGGGTGTGTCACGACGTTTCATAGTTTAAATACACTTTTATCTTTCCCAAAATGAAATGTGTGGACATTTTCATTGCGTATGTGTGCTTTATTGGTGTACAGTCCACAGTGTGCATTTCCCAGAGACACACAGTGCCCCAAGTGCAGTCTCCATGTGATTCACACCAGCCGTGTGTGCTAGAAGCAGTGGTCGATGATACTTTGGCGCATTGCACGCCCCTCCTGTGCGTCGCCTCCTCCATGGGGTGCCGCCCCATCTGCACCCTCCTCATCCTCATCGTCAGGTGGTTGCAGTTCTGCGTCAGGGGGCAGGGGCACATTCCGTCTGACGCACATATTGTGTAGCATAACACATGCCATGACGATCTTTGCCACCTTCTCATGGTGGTACAGGAGTGCCCCAGCAGACCTGCTGAGGCTTCGGAACCGTGCCTTCAATAGGCCGAATGTCTGCTCTATGACCACACGAGTACGTGTATGTGCACGGTTGAAGTCCTCCTCGTGCTGGTTCTGCGGGTTCCGGACTGGTGTAAGGAGCCACCTCTTCAGGGGATAGCCTGCATCACCTGTATGTAGGCGAGAATGTATGTGTCACTCATATCGTCTGATCAAGAACATGATGTGCCACCATGGCTTGCATCCAACTGTTACTTCGGCTCACTTCTACATGCACTAATTGATTCACACAATGCAACCAGTATATGCTCATGGCTCCCATGGCCTGTTTTGCATGACGTCACCCAATGTATGCAGAGCGGTTGAGTGCATTGTGAGTGCCCATCCTCTGTCTCCGTTCTCTGTGTTACTCACAGCCAGGTGCAGTATGCATCATTCCCCCCCCTTTCAGCCAGGTGGAGTATGCATCATTCTCCCCCCTTTCAGCCAGGTGGAGTATGCATCACCCCCCCCCCCTTCAGCCAGGTGGAGTATGCATCACCCCCCCCTTTCAGCCAGGTGGAGTATGCATCCTCCCCCCCCTTTCAGCCAGGTGGAGTATGCATCATTCCCCCCCCTTCAGCCAGGTGGAGTATGCATCATCCCCCCCTTTCAGCCAGGTGGAGTATGCATCATTCCCCCCCCTTTCAGCCAGGTGGAGTATGCATCATCCGCCCCCCCTTTCAGCCAGGTGGAGTATGCATCATTCCCCCCCCTTTCAGCCAGGTGGAGTATGCATCATTCCCCCCCCTATCAGCCAGGTGGAGTATGCATCATCCCCCCCTTTCAGCCAGGTGGAGTATGCATCAGTACGTCATTCACCTGCCCACTTCCATGACATTGGACTCACCGAGTAGCCAGGATCTTGGGCCTGCATGTCGCTCCATGTAGCGTGGTATTGTGGAGTTCCTCAGGACCATAGAATCATGGGTTGATCCGGGGAATCGGGCACAACAATGTGTGATGATCTTGTTGGAGTCACAGACCATTTGCACGTTGATTGAGTGGAACTGTTTCCGGTTGCGGTACGGTACCTCCATGGCACGTGGAACCACCATTTCCACATGGGTGCAATTGATGGCACCAATGCAACCGGGTATGCCGGCTAGTGCATGGAAACCCACTTTGGTGTTTGCAATGTCCTGGGCAGTCCGTGGTAATGAGATGTGGTCGTCTGTGTGCTTGAGGAGGGCATCGAGCACTTGGATGAGTGTTTGTGAGAATAATGGTTGTGAAATGCCATGCAAGTGCCCCACTGTGTGCTGGTAGGTGCCTGTGGCCAGGAAGTGGAGTACAGACACTACCTTCAGTAGGGGGGGGTGGCGGTTGGAGTTTCTATCATGCGGACGATGTCGTTGTGTATCATGTCTACGATGGCGGTGATGGTGTCCCGGTCCAAACGGTACAGGGTGTGGATCTGCTCAGCAGTGAGGTTGAATGGATTGGCTCTGATGCGTGGGATTGGGGGCTGCCTGCGTGGTGGCACTGGCTGTGCTGGTGGGGCTTGCTGGGCCTGCCTTGCCCTCCTTCTCCTCCTGCGTCTCCTCTGTGCTGCCTGTTATTGTTGTTGCTGTTGTAGCACATGCATTGCTATCAGGTCCTCCAGCCCCAACATTGCTAGTCGTATTGGTATCATTGTGGAGTGTGACTGGGTGTGGGAAGGGGTGGGGTGTGCTCTTTTTGTACTTCCTGAGTCTGTATTGCATTCACCTGTGCTGTTTCTGTGCACCTGTGGCAGCTGCATTCACTTTACATGGCCCTTTACGGTTGGTTTGCGATGGCGTAATTAGCACCATGGCGGTAAGGTACTTAACGGGCTGGGTGATGGCGTTAGGTGCATGTCCGCTTGGGTCGGCATTTGCGTACCTTTCCGCCATGGCGCTAAGTACGGTGTGACCGGTCGCGTGCGCGCACCCTTAGCGCAGTTAGCGGCAGCGTTAACTACGATGCCGCTAATGGCATTGTAGTTAACGGTCACGGGTCATGATCGGACCTGGCGGAAAACGATGGCGGTAATCATTTACCAGGGTCGTAATGAGGCCCAATGGCATCCTACATGTACCTTTTAACCCAGCCCACACATGCAACGTCACTTACGCGTGTACGCGCTAAGGGTATTTCCTCCAATTACACACATTGACACCTGGACGTGCAGTTTTTGCACATGTACAATCAACATGCACCCGTGTTGAGGGAAACGCCCATGTGCGTTATGTCACAGATGCACTTACACGCTAAGGGCCTTTCCTCGAATTACATGCTGACATGCAGTTTTTTCACATGTCAAATCACGTATCAAGCTAGCCACGCGACAACACACAGAAGACCACACTCCTGCCCAGAAGGCCATTTTCCTGCCCCCCAGAGGCCCACGCACGCTACCACCTGCTATCTGCTGCTGCCTGCCTGCCTGCTGACCACGTGCCCTGCTGTTCGGTGCCTGCATGTCAGCCATCTGCAGGGGTCCAGGTGCTGTGACCACCCCTGCTGGAACAGAAGACTCCCGACTGGTATTCCATCGCTCCACAGCCCAGCCCCAGGACCCAGTTGCCCACCCACACCTGCCTCGGGAGTTGCCATGTCCGACACAACATCTGGCACCAGTGGCAACCCCCCAGCAGAGAGGCAGAGGGCTGCCAGCTTCAGTGTCAATGAAGTTGGCATCATGGTGGAGCAAGTCCTGGGACATTATGATGCCCTCTTTGGAAGTTCACGCGCCGACAATGAAGGACGGAAGAGGATCTGGAAGGACATTGTGGCTGCCACCCACGTGGAAGGGGTGGCCGCCCGTGACATGCAACACGTCCGGGAGCGCTGGGAGGACTCAGGTCCAGGACCCTCAGCAAGGCCCGGCGCCTCTTGAAGGCAAAGCATGCAGAGGGGTGCCGGGTCTACCTTACCAACATCCAGATGAGGGTCCTGGAACGCACACACCCAGCGCTCCACCTCCAGATCCTTCAGAGGCAGACCCGTCCGGAGTCGAGCGGTAAGTGTCCATGCGTACTGATTGGACGCTGTGCATGTTGAGGTGTGGCAGGAGTGTGCAGGTTGCACATATGTCTTGGAAGGGCCATGCATGGATGTGTATGTACAGAGACATGAGCCTGCCGCATGTGAGTCCAGTCATGTGTGAGGCACATCAATGGTGTATGTGTTCAAATGCATGGTGCCCAAATGCATGTGTCGGTGCACACATGTGTATAATTATGTGTATGTACTGTGGCATGGTTGTGGTGTGACACATGGATGCACCTTCATGTATGTACACAATGTTCATGTGCGTGTGTGTGTGTAATTGACATGTGTGCCACTGTGATACACCATGTATGCATGTGACACCGACATGTAGGAGGCTGATTTGCAGA
This sequence comes from Ambystoma mexicanum, assembly GCF_040938575.1. Lineage (NCBI taxonomy): Eukaryota > Metazoa > Chordata > Amphibia > Caudata > Ambystomatidae > Ambystoma > Ambystoma mexicanum. The sequence goes on along the minus strand of NC_090937.1, from coordinate 1,508,515,779 downwards.
TGTGACATGGATGCTGATGATTTAACTGCGACAGGTGGTGGAGATGTACAGATGCATGTATGTGTGGTAACTTGTGTGCATGTGTTTGGCACTCCCCATGTTGCATATGACGTCAGGCTAACCTTCGGGTGATCATGCTGTTGTATGTGTCTGGATGGTGCTGCCTGCTGCAACATTCCTGTTAATTTGAGCATGTGTGTGTGTTCAAATGATCGGTATGTTGGGGATTGTGATGACATGTAAGTTTGACACTGTCACTCATGTGCAACTGTCATGTGTGTATCAGACCATTGTACAGTGCCCTGATGACTGTGTTCTGTCTCTCCTTGTCTGCAGCGTAAACTATGAAGAGGGCGGGTACAGTGCTGTGGAGCACAGCGGCAGGGATCCCACCGCCAGCCGGAGATGCAAGGCCCAGCTCCCCTCCCAGGTTGTCATCTCGTCGGGGAGTGAGGGGTCTGGTGCAGCATCCACGGCCCTACTGCCGAGGGTAGGTCCAAGAGACGGAGGTCGGAGGTGGACTCCTCGGCAGGAGAAGGGGCAGCTGAGACTCCACAGGGGCCTATGGAGGAAGATGGCACCGAGTCATCCAGGTTGGTGGAGGGTTTGGTTGAGGAGAAGGCTGTGGAAGTGCCACACACGGGGTCTGGAGGGGGGTTTCCACTGGTGCTAGTGGTGCAGTCCAGGGGCAGGGACAGGAGGCAACACAGTCGGCCGCGGAGGTGCCTGTATGTAATCCTGTCCCCGATCCTGTGACTGCATTATCCTGCACCAGCAGGGATGCCTTCGTCCAGATCCGTTTTTTGGGAGGGGATCCGCTAACAACAACTGGCCTTCCTCTCCCTGTGGACGTGGCAATCCGGGACCGTGTTGAGCCTGTCCTGGCTGGGGTGGCATTGCGTCAACTTGGCATCCGGGATAACGTGTAGGGTTCTCGTGAGGACGCTGCACGTTACTTCAGATGCCTCGTTGACCGGGTCGACTGGCTAGGAGGGATCCCCGGTGCTGGGTTCCTCTGTTTGCTGGGCCTTATGCCGACCCCCTCCTCAACTGAACCCCCTATGCGCCAGTCGTACTTCGTGCCATCTTCTGGCCCAAGTATCACCAGGGCACCCTGTGTAGCTGCCTCTGCCCCAGCGGCCAGGCTGGTGGAGGACACTTCCCTACCACATTCGGGAGTCAGATGTCCAGCAGGGGGTTACGTGTATTTGGGGGGTGCGCTGGAAGTGTCACACGCGGAGGACGCAGAGGACATGCAGGCATCAACAGGCATGGCACATGCATGGCAGCAGCAGGCTCAAGGTGGGAGCGATGATGGCTCGGGGCCATCAACATCAGAGGGGCAGGCATCGGCCGGAGAGCAGGAGGACCCTGGATTGGGAGTGTCTTCCGTGTGGCAACGGTCGGGCCAGCAAATAGATGCGGAGCGGCGGCGGGTGGAAGAGGTATGGCTCACTATGGCCAGGGCGGAGAACTCCATGCGTAGGGCGCTGAGGCGGGCTGAGTGCCTCGAGGAAATTTGCAGGGAGTTGGAGGTGGACATGGCATTATCCCTGCAAGACCTCAGGGCCAGGGAACAGGCCCGCCTCCAGGTCGTTGAACAGGAGTTCGATGATGCCCTGGCCCGGGAAATCAACAAGTAAGCCGTAGGACTTGCCCGCCGTCATTGTATATAGTTCATTAATGTTAGGTTTCTTTTCTATTTTTCTTTCATTTGGGGCGCATGGACTATGCCACACCTTTTTGTATATAGTTATTTATTAGGTAGGGTTTTTTTGTAGGTTTCCTTTGGATAGTTGAGCACATGGACCCTGGATTTTTACATTGCATATAGTTCAGTCCTGGATTTGACGTCATTGATTTGTTTTTTCCCATGGAGAAATGGTTTTCTATTTTTTTACCTTTGGATTTTGTTTGATGGACGAACCCTTTGGAGCCGTTTTCATTTGGATTTATTTGGATTCAGCATTCATATATTTTTCATTCATTTTGGACATCCAGCCTTTTGTTTATTATTTTTTTTTCTTGTGTGATTTTCTTTCATTCCGTTGATTTTGTATTTAATATATTTTGATTTCATACTTAATTTGTGTGGTATTCTCTCATTGGTTTCGGGCATGTCACGATGTGGGTTTTCTCATTCTTTTGCCCCCTTTGAGTGTGTCTGACGGACATGTATTGATGTGCATACTTGTCATTTGGGATCTATCATGACATGGGGATTTCAATGTGTAGTGGATGGAATACTTGGTTGGGCGTGTGGACTGGACTGGAGTGGCGTGGGGTGGGATTTGGGTGGCCATGAGTGTGGATCGTGATGACGTGTTGGGGGGGCATGAGTCAGGGCCTGCTGGCAGGTGCCTGTCACTGCTGGGTGGGTGGGGATTCAGGGGGACATGAGTCAGGGCCTGCTGGCAGGTGCCCGTCAACGGTGGGTGGGTGAGTGGGTAGGGGGACATGAGTCGGGCCTGCTGGCAGGTGCCCGTCAATGGTGGGTGGGTGAGTGGGTGGGGGGACATGAGTCGGGGCTCACAAGTTTGCTCACAAGTGCATGGTGTCATGTGGGCTGCTTGCAGGGCATGGTGAAGGTTTTAGCGTAGTCCCCTGTGGTGTGGGCTGCCTGCAGGGCATGGGGAGGGGGGAACCGCACACTCGGGAGGGCCCACGATGCCAAATCACATGTGAAACTCCCCGCATACCCCCCAAATACACGTACCCGCTCGCGCGGGGCCTATCGTGTGTGAAACTCCCAGTGAACCCTCAAATACACGTAGTCCGCTCGCACAGGGCCTATCGTGTGTGAAACTCCCTGTGTACCCCCAAATACACGTATCCCGCTCGCACAGGGCCTATCGCATGTGAAAATCCCTGCATACCCCCCAAATACATGTACCCCGCTCACACATGGCCTATCGCATGTGAAACTCCCCCCATACCCTCCAAATACACGTACCCCGCTGACGCAGGGCCTATTGCCTGTTAAACATCCCGCACACCCCCCCAAATACATGTATCCCACTCGCACAGGGCCAATCGCGTGTGAAACTTCCCGTGCACCCTCCAAATACACGTACCCTGCTCCCGCAAGGCCTATCGCGTGTGAAACTCCCCCCGTACACCCCAAATACACATACCCCACACGCACAAGGCCTATCGCGAGTGAAACTTCCCGCACACACCCCAAATACAGGTATCCAGCTTGCAAATGGCCTACCACGTGCAAAACTCCCTGCGTACCACACAAATACACATACCCCGCTCGCACAGGGCCTATTGCGTGTGAAACTCCCAGCGTACCCCTAAATACACATATCCCACTTGCACAGATCCTATTGCATTTGAAACTCCCCCGGTACCCCACAAATATACATAGCCCGCTCCCACAAGGCCTATCACGTGTGAAACTTCATGCGCACCCCCCAAATACACGTACCCCGCTCCCGCATGGACTATCACGTGTAAAACTCCCCTCGTACCCCACAAATACACGTACACTGCTCACACAGGGCCTATCGCCTGTGAAACTTCCCGCGCACCTCCCAAATACACGTATCGAGCTCGCACAGGGCCTATCGCATGTGAAACTTCCTGTGCACTCCCCAAATACACGTACCCCACTCGCACAAGGCCTATCGCGTGTGAAACTTCCCGCGTACCCCGCAAATACATGTATCCCGCTGGCACAAGGCCTATTGCGTGTAAATCTTCCCACACACCCCCGAAATACACGTACCCCACTTGCACAAGGCCTATCGCATGTGACGCTCCCCACGTACCCCCGAAATACATGCAGGCACCCATCCACCCTGGACATGCCCCACAGGAAGCCCACTCACCCTCCCCATTCCCCACAGGCAGGACATCCACCCATGGCATGCCCCACAGGCAGCCCACACCACAGGGGGTGATTTTTTTACGCAATTTACCTGGCACGAGTGGGGTACGTGTATTCCGAGGGGTGCGCCAGTACATTTTCACGCTTTCGGCTGCCCTGAGTGGGGTAACGTAGTATTTTAACGCCATTATAGTGTACCGGCTCTGTAAGCTGGTGCAGGTTTAGCTCGGCCGTTTGTTCTGCATTGGGGATTTCAATGCCTTTTCCTTGTGCAAGGGGCGTTCTTAGGGGCGTAATTGGCGCTGCGGGAGGTTCTCTGCGCCAGCGCTCAAAATGGCTTGGAAATTCCATGAATACGTGGTGCGCCAGAATGCTGTTTAGTGCACGCGGCTGGCGCACGCTCCCTCTCTGCGCTGCTCGCGTGCACCGCCTCTGCGCTTAATATCTTTTTCTTGATTCTTTCCTGTCTAGACTGCTGAAGGGTCAAGCATATCTATGCCCTGGTTCTTGCAATCTGGAGCTGGATAGGTACTTTCATTGGGCCTCATTAGGAGTTCGGTGGTACGGTAACAATGCACCGCCAAACTCTGAGTTGTGCTTGCGGATGCCTTCCATTCCGCCAGGTTTGCCCTGGCGGAATTGAAGGCATCCACAAGCACAACTCGTGGATGCATTATGAACGCTGCTGGTGCATCCACGCTCCCCATTCATCCTATGGGGCGGAATGGGGATGAGGAGTGCATTCACACCGGCACCCACGAATGTGCAATTACGGTCCGCCTAACTCAGCATGGACCGGTAATTTCCCATTTGCGGGTGCCGGTGTCAGATGCTAGTTTGGCAGTAGCCGTTCCTGTTTTACAGGTATGGCTACCAACAACCTCCTAATGAGGCCCATTGTCTCAGAGATGCAAGTGATTGGAAACTCATCCTGAAATTACTCTAAACGATCAAGCACTGTTTGCATCTATTTCAAAGAGCACTGTTTGCCTTCTGGTCCCAATACCTATTGTCCTGCATTCTTCAGCTGCTGCCCAGATCCAAAATCTGAGGCTACAGATGCATTTTACCAGATTCATGGACATGTGACATGTTATGCCTTTAATCCAGTCAGCATGATCTGAGATACAATTTGCATGTTCAGGCCCACAGGGCGTATGTAATGTTTATAACTTTTAAATATCCAACTGAGACTTTTGCAACATCTAGCCCTGATTTGGTGGCAGATATCCCTTTAGTACTCTCATCTCTCTACAGATGGTAAGAAATGCCAGTGGAGTCTGTCATCGTCTTCTAATAATAGGGAACCCAGCATCCTCAGGTGTTACTATTGGACTTCCTGGCCTAGAGAGCATCTGAAGAGGAATCTTGTTTTTTTCTGCAAATGTAGGTTTTGGCTAATTTGGCAGAAATGTATCAGTCTCCAATTTCCTTCAGACATGTACTGGTTGAAGGCTCACCATTTGAAGGGCACCCTTTGGTGAAATGTTTTTAATGAGTATCTCATATGAAATCCACCCTAGATCAAATAAGCCATACCGTTGGGATGTGAAATAGTTTCTCTATTTTACATCTGGCCAGACAATACAATTTCTTTCCTTATGGTGTTTCTCTTTTTATTCCTAAATATACTTAGATGAATTCTAGTCTGATGAAATATCTAGATTACCCATAAGCATCCTGGAAAGGAGCACTGGCCAATCAGGAAACTCAGAACGTGGGCTGCATTCTAGGGTCAAAGTTTGTATTCCGAGCAACCTGAGTGCTGGTAGCCAGCGCACCCTTCCCTGCCTCTCTTTTCCTCCACACCCCCTCACCTCTTATATAGCATGTGGTGTACTATGTGAGTTTTAAGAGTGTGTAATTTAAGTAAAAAGAAGCTTACCTTTCTGCACGGCCCGGCGATGCACCATAGTTTCATTGTTAATGATGTCATGGTCATCAACATTGACAACACGCTTGGTAAACCAGGCCACACAATAATGTTGTTTTTTTATAGACTAACCACCATTTGGACCCTTGCTTCGCTCTGCAACCTAACTTGGGTGGTGGGTCATTACTGACATGGTTGGGCTGCCGCTGAGATGTATATTGCCTTATAATATGGTGCTCTAAAATGTATCCATTGTTATGCGGATCATACCATAAATGTAAGAACGTCTTAAGTTTAGCTGTTCAATTCAAGAATGAAGCATCCTTGATCTTTTTCATCTCATTCCCTGGATTGATAGGTTAAACGTGTCATGCCCCAAGCAGGGGGAGAGGGCTGTGGCTCTCCCCAAAACTCAATCTGCTATAGAGGTAATAAAGTAAAGGTGTTTGTGTTGGTGTTTGTTTCGACGACATCCTTGGAAACACATATTGGATCAGCAATGCTGTATTGAATGCTTTCTTCTGCAGACCTAGCAGGCTACATCGGCTGTTAGATAGTTTTGAACGTGCACTAGAATCCTTGGTGATGTGCAATATATATATATATATATATATATATATATATATTTTTTTTTTTTCTGTGAAAAAACTTTGTTAAAGGGATATTATGGTTAAGTTGCGCTACTAAAGACCTATGAAATTCAGTGAAAAAACTCTGTTAAAGGGACGTTATGGTTCCAAGTAAAACCAAAAAACCCTTGAAATTCGCCAGTTATGGTAAGCTAAGCAACCAAAACTCGCGCCACCACCGTGCACTGCTAAGCCTAACACCCAGGACATCAAAGATGACTTCAAAAATGTCATTGATGACATCACTGATACATCACATGTGCATTTACCTTTCATGAAAAGTCTGTATAAGGGATTCTTAGTGTAATGTTAATAAAAAAAGTGTCAAAGATTATTGGAATAAATATCAAGTGCTAATCAGTGCATTAAGCTATGCATTGATATAAATAGCATTCTATTATTAACTTCAATCCAGTATACTAAGGTACTCATATAGAAACATAGGCATTGTGTGCAGGATACATGATGGAGTTGCAATATTCATAAGCTTGCCATGTTGAATAGTGAAATGATAACTGTTTTCATATTAGAGTTTTGCGTACAGTGAAACTTGTGATAAGTAGGTAATAAAACCCACTTACTACATAATTGCATTATTATAGACAAATCACAAAGAGACAACACCACATACAAATATGAATATATACAAGGGAATTGAAGTAAGAAAAAAACAGCAATAGTAGCAGAAAGTGTTCATAACCTAACTGATTACCTTTATGCAGAGAAATAATTGCTCTGTTTCAAAGCTGTTACTTACCCTATCTATATATATCACATGATGTGTCTGGACCCTAAGGAAAATAGTGTGAGTTCAACATATAAAAATATAAGCATATGCAGGGAAAGTACAGTAATAAAAAAACATCAAAACTATCAGAAAGGGCTGATAACTCTACTGATAATTTAAATGCACAAAAAGGATTGCTGTGTTTCAAGGTTGTGTCTTACCCTATGTATATGTTTCATATGATATGATGGGACCATAAGGGAATTATTGTAAGAACATACTTGAAGGATAAGTCTACAAATATAGTACATTTACAATTTTTAGTTCCTGTCTGTTACTGAAGAAAATCATGTGGCCTAGATATGTATGGAAAGGAAAAAAGGGGGTGTCAGACATGTGATGTCATCAGTGATGTCATCAATGACATTTGTGATGTCATCTTTGATGTCCTGGGTGTTAGGCTTAGCAGTGCACGGTGGTGACGCGAGTTATGGTTGCTTAGCTTACCATAAATGGTGAATTTCAAGGGTTTTCCGATTTTACTTGGAACCGTAACGTCCCTTTAACAAAGATTTTTCACTGAATTTCATAGGTTTTTAGTAGTGCAACTTAACCATAACGTCCCTTTAATAAAGTTTGTTCACTGAATTTCATAGGTTTTTAGTAGCACAACTTAACAATAATAACATAACTTTGACTTTATGTACATGTAATATGGAACATACTGAACCCCTTCTACTGAATTTGATGTCCGCAAACTTTTTTGATGTCCGCGGACATGTTCGGTCAACAGTACCACTACCTAAAAACGCTAGGAGGGTATGTTTAATTGTTATATCTTAACATAGTAACATATGAAAAATTCACAAAGCAGCACACATACATATTATATGTAGTAATAGATAAGAAGTGTAATCCATATATGTAACACACTAACCATTCATTTAAATACAATATGTTCTAAAAATGGAATATACCAAAAGAAGATAAATTGGCTTCCAACAAAATTACCTCACAGACACTCCACAACTAAGAGCAAGACCAGACCTACAGAGTAGTCAGAACATATCTTACCTGAAATAATAAGTGTACTTCATTTTACTCATATATTTATAAACTTTCTGTATTAGAAAAAAAATATATATATTATCTTTTTTTTTTCTCACAGAAATGTCTAGTACTCTGGATTGGCTAGAGGAGCATTTCCCACATGAGGAATTGTCAGAAGATAGTGAAACTAATGGTACACACTTTACAATATAAACTATTTAATTATTATTATTATTTTATAAACATTTAACATATATATTTTTTTTTGTACAGAGCATACCAAAATAGAAAATATCTCTGAAGAAACTGTTACGGATAACACTCTTGACGGCATAAAAGAAAAAATGGATATATTGTTGATCAATTTTAATAATTTGAAAACTTTTGTTGAAGAGCATTTTAAATCAAATACCTCATACCATTGTCCCACATGTACTTGTCCCCCTCACCATATCCCAGTCAAATATCCCCAAACCCTCTCCATAACCCAAAACATTTTGATGAGACTGCCATCCCTTCTTCACCTGATACCAATCATGTTGAAACCCCTAATTCTCCTGTTTTTGTTTCCGTTTCTGCCTCACCTTCTCTGTCATGAATTGTTAATATATGTTAAATAAAGTTACATTTTTATATTGTGTTGTAATTAGGTTCAGTTTTTTTAAAAAAAAAAAACAATTTAGGTGTCCGCGGACAGCGCGGTTGTTCTGAAATGTTTGTAAATAAATGAAAATGGAGGTGTCCTGAAGAACACTATACCTGTCCGTAGTGTTCGCTACCAAGTTGAAACTGTTATAGAACACACGCGGTGTCCTGAAATGTTCGTAAAGAAACGAAAATGGAAGTGTCCTGAAGAACACTGTACCTGTCCGTAGTGTTCGCTACCAAGTTGAAACTGTTCTAAGAACACACGCGCTGTTCTGAAATGTTCGTAAATAAACAAAAATTGAGGTGTCCTGAAGAACACTATACCTGTCCATACTGTTCGCTACAAAGTTGAAACTGTTCTAGAACACACGCAATGTCCTAAAATGTTCGTAAATAAATAAAATGGGGTGTCCTGAAGAACACTATACCTGTCCGTATTGTTCGCTAGCAAGTTGAAACTGTTCTAAGAACACAAGTGGTGTCCTGAAATGTTCGTAAATAAACGAAAATGGAGGTGTCCTGAAGAACACTATACCTGTCCATAATGTTCGCTACCAAGTGGAAACTGTTCTAAGAACACAAGCGGTGTCCTGAAATGTTCGTAAATAAACGAAAATGGAGGTGTCCTGAAGAACAGTATACCTGTCCGTACTGTTTGCTAGCAAGTTGAAACTATTCTAAGAACACACGCGGTGTTCTGAAATGTTCGTAAAGAAACGAAAATGGAGGTGTTCTGAGGACGCTGTGTGTGGTGGTTATTTACCGTTCATGGGGATGGTCCTCAGGCTCGTGCGAACCGAGTCACCTGCAATGAGTGCAAAATGGTACTCAGTCGCGGGAGGCATGGTTCGTACAGCTTTGGGAACACTACCATGAAGCGACACCTAATGTCATTTCACTCTTGGGCCATTCGCAAGGTTGTACCTTGCGAGGAGCGTAGTAGGTTGATTTCCTCTACTTCATCCTCCGTTTCTGATCCTGTCACCACAAGGAACACCTATGTGGGACAGGGTCTCCCTCAAGCTGCCTTACAGGCCATACATAATGCTGATGACCCTTACCTTTCGAGGGTCAAAGTTGTGTGTATGTACTGTGACACAGTACTCTGCAGGTGCAGGGGGGAGCAACTTCGTAGTGCTTTTGAGACTATCGTCTCAGAGCACGAGAAGACCTGCTCACTACCCAAATAAAACCCACTCTACATCTTCCTCTCTCAGCTCGCCCTTTCTTATCCCTGTGGTTGGTGTCCCCCCATTTACCCTCCTTTCTCCTCCTCTCCTAGTGTGTTGTGTATAAAAAACCAAAAGAAATATAAACTAACAAAAAAAAAAAATAAGGCTCTTTTCAGAACCGCCTTTCACAGTTAAAAAATCGAAGTGAAAATAAATGAAGCACACCCCTTTGTATTTTTTAGAAGTCCGTGGACTGTCCCCGGACATCTAAAAGTTTGGGGTGCTACCCTATCAAAACAATTGCAATTTTCTCTGGGAGGAAGTGGCGGCTCTGAAAAGAGCCTTTGGGAGGTGTTTGTGTTTCAAAAATTATAAATACTCAACACCTACTTCGAAATGGATGCTGTCATTCTAAAAAAGGTTGCAATGCATTTTGCATGTTTCTTAGAAAAATCTGATTGCCAGCATAAGTTAGATGTACTCCATCTCTGCGAAAAATGTATGTACTACGAAACATAATATTTTCATTGTGAAAAGAAGACATGCCAAAATCTCTTAGAAAGGCACAAACAGCCTTATTGATATTGCGCCTTGCTTTCTCCATTTGTGGACCAAATGAAGAAGAACAAAGCCACATTTGTCTCTGCGCAATCCGTGAAAATATTACTTGAGAATTTGGAAACATGTCCATGACCTTCCCAAGTCCTTCTTTCATTGCAAATTACAAAGAAATTCCAGACACATGCCCTAAACTGTTCCCTCCACAATGAACTTTAATTATATCTGGATATTGCTCTGTCATTCTCATTTGCATGACTTCTGAAACCAAAAATCCCCGGATGTAACACCCGATGTCCGCGAACTACCGCCATGTCCGTGGACATATCGTAACATGAACAGCCCTTCTACCATTTCCAGTTCACTCTCTGTGCCATTCTTTCATTGGATGTAGCTAAGAAGTCACATGACCATCCACCAATCACATTCAAGACCTCTATATCTAACTGCATCATCATAAATCAGCACTGCAAATGTACTGTGAATCTCTCTGAGTACAAGTGTCATATCATTGGCAAGCACGATCTACAAGAAATACTGTACAAGTCTCCAAGATTTCTACTTGCAGCTCCATACATATCCATAGGCATGAACACAAACTACAGGTATGCATATTTTCTGTACAGTACATGAACACATTTTCTAACTGACCTTTAGCTTGTATAATCTGTAAAATGAATCTACTGTCTTTTTTTCGATCTCCTAAAATCAACTGTCACTTACAAATCTTTCTACTATTTAATTTCTTTATACAAACACACACTCAAATCATGTTAAACTAACATTGTTGAAATAAAATATATAGACTACATATAGTCAAACAAAATTGTATGCACACTCTATGTTTAAATCTCAAACAATAATACTTGTACAATTACATATTTTTTTAAAATGTATTTATTTATTTAATTACTTACATTTATATAGGACAAGCAGCCCATGACATTGAGGCACTATTACTTGGAAGAGCTTAGTTACAGGAATAATGGCATTCAGTGGTACATTATGAATTTCACAAGATATAGTAAAGATGTGTTTATTAAGAACATATCATATGTATTCAACTGGTGCGACGTATCTTATGTAAATAAGATAGTTTTAATGGTTTTGAGGAAGGCTCTGAGGATTTCGATTCAAAAAATCAATGTCTAAATTAAAAAGAGTGCTATATACAAACAAAATTACTAATTTATTTCTTTTACAATTGCAGTGAAGGCCATTCTCCTGAAAAGAAGCAACTGAATTTGAAGTACAAAGAACAACTAAGAAGTAACCTGTTCATTTTAGAAAAAAAGTAAGTAGAATATCTCCATAATATTTGTATATTACTCAAACACACTGTAAGGTTAATTCATGCTATTTCTGTGCTTAAAAATAGAGATTCTGCACCATTCTGTCCAAAAATCCCCATGTCTTAAACAGCGATTTACAACCAGAATGGCCCACAAATTCCTATTTTTGGACACACAAATTACCCAACTCAACCGCTAGAATTTAGATGTTATAGAACAAACAACGGTTTTAATTGTATAGCATTAGATATACTATTTATACTTCTCCACACCACTAGCTTACTTTCATCTGAACCCCAGTTTAGTAACACATTAATTCAAGAATACCCAATCTCTACTAGTTGTAGTTCCCAAAGCACAATCACACACCATTACATACATCTTTATCTGTAACGCTCACCTGGTTCCCCCGGAGGCGCCGGTCTTGATCTGGCGTGGATACTGTCTTCAGTGTTAGGCGCAGGGTTCGTTTTGCTCCCGGACTGGGCCCCCTTCCCACCGACAGTTTAAGCTGAAGAGTGAGATGTCTGCAAGGGTAAACCAAGGTATTAGTGTTTGGAAGATTCGGAAAGTTCCTAGCCCCTCTCGCCCTTTCTTTCCCCGTGGAACTGGGTTGATATTGCGCTTACCTTACATAGGTAAATGCCGGGCTCTCCATCCTGCGTCTTGTGCAGGGGCGCTGGATCCAGTTGCTTCACTGGATGCGAGCTCTGCCTCTTGATAGCAGAGGATTTGCTGAGAGCGAAGACGTGACAATGAAGATTATCCTTCTAATGGCACGTAAGTAGAAAGACTGCACTAGCGCTGGAGAATGCTCCGTAATGTCTCTTTTGTCTTTGCAGGTGCTGATGTGCAGCGCGACCAGATTGAAAGCGACGGGTAAGCAGTCTTGTAACTAAGCGTTACTAACCGATGTATCTTGCCTTGCAGGTGCCGGACTGCAGCGCGAGCTGAGTTGGAACAGGCGTAACACAGGTAAGCAGAACTTGTAGTTGAATATTACTGACCGATGTTCTTTCTCTTTGCAGATGTCGGATGCCGGAAGAGAAAGGCAGAAAAAGGCGCCTTGGATGCTGCCGTTGGATTAGGTAAGTGGATTTGCTGCCTTTACTTTAGCCTAACCTGTGCCTTTATTTTGCAGGAGCTGCAGAAGACTGAAGAAGACTGAAGATTGGATTCCAGCAGGTTATTTCGTGTTCACAGGATCTGGAGCTGGAGGTTTCCTGGAGCTGACACGGTGAGCGTCCTGCTGCAGATGCAGAATAACGCGAAGCACGTGTAACCAATCGGGTGTGGTTTAAATAGCCTTCTGTAGTGCTTAGGCGTCTCCTTCCACGGCCCCACCCAGGTAAGAAAAGAGTTCCAGATTTCTAGAAGAGTTCCTGTGTTCTGCTTCCAGGGAGTGGCTCTTGCTCCACCCAGACAGAAAAAGTAGTTCCAGGCAGAGAAGGATCAGGAGACCAGTTAGCTGGTAAGTAAGCAGCATGGTCTGCTACAGGTAGGTCCACCAAGCACTCTTATCTAATATGAGCCCGGCGCTTCCTGTGCCGGGACCAGTCACCATCATGAGCCTGGCGCCACTGGCGCCAGGACAAGGTCCAGAGGGTCCCTATAGGGACTGGCTGGTTCCTGGGATCAGAGTCATGGGCCTGCTTCCAAGGTCGTGGGGCAAGTCCTGACCCCTTGGAAGCAGGGATCATGACAGCACCCCCCCTCAAGGCCCCTCCCAAGGTTGACTTCTCCGGAGGTCTTGGTCTGTTAGGAAATGTCCGATGAAATTTCTTGATTAGTCGGGGTGCGTGTACATGTTCTGCATGTTCCCAAGATCTTTCTTGGGGGCCGTAGCCTTTCCAGTCAATCAGGTAGTGTAGTTTTGATTTGGAGATCTTGGAATCCAGGATATTTTTGATTTCAAACTCAAGTTCTCCGTCAACTAGGATAGGTTCAGGAGATTTAGTCAATCGGGTTTCCGGTTGAACTGGTTTTAGTAGTGAAACATGGAAGACTGGGTGCATTTTCATGCGAGGGGGTAAATCCAACTTGACCGCTACTGGATTTATTATGGCAGTAACAGAGTAGGGTCCCAGGTATCTTGGGTTAAAGGTGCGTGGTCCCTTTAGGGGTAAATATTTGGTAGATAACCAGACTTGATCTCCAATTTGGTATTGAGGGGCTTCCTTTCGATGTTGATCTGCCCCTTTCTTGTATTGTTCCTTGGCCCTTTGAAGGTGGCTAGTAGCTTCCTTGAAGGCTTGGGTGATGGTTGAATGTAGGTGGTCAACTGCTGGTGTTCCAAGATCCTGAGGTGGATCCAGGTTAGAGGTTCGAGGATGATTACCATACAAAAGAAAAAACGGGGTCTTTCCGGTTCCAGAGTGGACTGAGTTATTGTAAGCGTACTCGGCTATCCAAAGGATGTCCTTCCAAGTTCCTCCTGTCTGTTGCAGCATGCAGCGTAGGTACTGTTCCAAAGTCTGATTGGTCCTTTCGGTCTGACCATCGGTTTGTGGGTGGTGACTGGTGGAAAGCCTCACATCAATTTGAGCTAACCGACAGCAACTCCGCCAGAAGTGGGAGATGAATTGACTTCCTCTGTCTGAGATTAAAACTGAAGGAAAGCCGTGCAATCGAACAATGTTTTCAAGAAATTCTCGAGCCAGGATTGCTGCTGACGGTAACCCCTTTAGTGGGATGAAATGTGCCATTTTTGAAAATAAGTCTACGATTACCAGGATTGTATTGTATCCGGAACAGGGAGGTAAATCGGTGATAAAGTCCATGGAAAGGGTATGCCAGGGATGAGGTGGGATTTCAAGTGGTTGTAAGAGGCCTGCTGGTTTTTCCTTAGGACTCTTGTTCTGGGCGCACACTCCACAGGACATGACAAAGTTTCTGATGTCTTTTCTCCAAGATGGCCACCAAAAGTGACGCTTGACCTTTTCCGAGGTCTTGGCCATACCCGGGTGTCCTTCCATTAAGGAGTCGTGATAACAAGAGATGACTTGATCTTGTAAGCTGGTACAGGGTAGATAAAGTCGTTCCTTGAAGTATAATAAGTCGTTCTTTACTGTGAAGTCTTCCCCCCGAAGCTGCCATTTTTGTATGTCCGTTGGAGTTACAAGTTGTTTAACCTGGTTTTCAATTTCTTCAATGGATTGCATGCTGATCAAACCCAGGATTCTTTGTTCAGGAATAATAGGCACGAGCTCAGGGTTAACCATGTGTTCCTCTACTCCGATTCGAGAGAGGGCATCCGCTTTACCATTCTTATTGCCTGGTCGGTAGGTGATTATAAAATCAAATTCGGCAAAAAATAATGCCCAGCGAAGTTGTCTGGAGGATTGAGCTTTGGCTGATTTAAGATACTGTAGATTACGATGGTCAGTAATGACAGTGACTGTGTGTCTGGCTCCTAAGAGATAATGCCGCCAGGCCTTAAAGGCGGACTTAATAGCCAACAGTTCCTTGTCGGTAATGGTGTAATTGATTTCTGGGGCTGATAATTTACAAGACCAAAACGCCACGGGGTGCAACTGGTTGGTTTCTGGATCTCTTTGTGAAAGCACTGCTCCCATAGCAAGGCTGGAGGCATCGGTCTCGACGATGTAAGGTAGTTCCGGGCGGGGATGTTTTAAAATCGGGGCTGAGGTAAATTTAGTCTTTAGCTCCTGAAAGGCTTGTTCTGCCTCGGTAGACCACTCAAAACGTTTGTTTTTTCTGAGGAGAGCTGTAATGGGTTGGACTACCCGAGAAAAGTCTGGAATAAACCTGCGATAGAAGTTGGCGAAGCCCAACATACTTTGAACCCCTTTTACAGATGATGGTGAGGGCCACTTGATTATTGCATCTACTTTCCTCGAGTCCATGTGAACTCCGTTAGGTGACAAAATAAATCCCAGAAATTCGACCTCCGTAACATGAAAGACGCACTTCTCTAATTTTGCAAAAAGTTTGTGTTTGCGGAGCCTCTCCAGTACTGCGGTTACATGTTTTGAGTGTTCTGCCTCGGAGGACGAATAAACCAGAATGTCGTCAATGTATACAACTACACACACATCAATGAGTTCACGGAGCACGTCATTCATAAAGAACTGGAATGCGGCCGGTGCGTTACACAACCCGAAGGGCATCACTTGATACTCGAACAGTCCATACTTGGTACGAAAGGCCGTCTTCCATTCATCGCCCTCCTTTATTCGCACCAAATGGTAGGCTCCTCTGAGGTCTAACTTAGTATATATGCAGGCGTTTTTGACTTGGTCAAGTAGTTCTGGGATCAATGGCAATGGATACCTGTTCTTAATTGTAATCTGGTTCAGGGCACGGTAGTCTATACACGTTCTTAAGTCTCCCTTCTTTTTTGGCATGAAGAACAGAGCTGAGGAGGCCGGGGACTTCGAAGGACGGATGAATCCGTTAGCCAGGTACTGGTCCAAATATTGCCTTAGGTGGAGATTTTCAGGTTCAGTAAGGGCATAAATCCGACTGCACGGAGGAGTGGATCCGGGAATCAGGTCTATCTGACAGTCGTATGATCTGTGAGGAGGCAAAGAATTAGCTTGGTCTTTCCGAAAGACATCTTGGAATTCCTGGTATTCAGGAGGCAGTTGCGGACTCTCAGAAACAGTTGCAGCTAGTTTGGTGGAGAGCTGAGGGTAGCAGGTAGAAGCGCATTCTGGAAACCGTATTGTCTTTGCTAGCCAATCAATTTGAGGATTGTGTTTCTCCAACCAAGGAACTCCCAAGATGACTTGAAACTGAGGGGCCTTGATCACATCAAACACGATCTTCTCTTGATGCCCATCTTGGCTTACTAACGTTACTTCCATGGTGGTGTGAGTTACGGGTCCGGAAGCTATTTCCGTCCCATCCACGGTGGTAATGACGTCTTTCACCGTCTTTGGACAAAGAGACAGATTCATCCTGGCGGCCAGCTCACAGTCCAAGTAATTCCCGATTGCGCCACTGTCAATGTATGCTTTAATGGCATGCATACGATTAGGTTGTTCAGGACTCACGAGGACCATGGGCATGATGAAATGCGAGGTCAAAGAACTGGTTTTAACGCTCGGCAAGCGGACCTCTACACTTGCCGGGCGAGGTCGTTTCCCGGCTCAGAATTCTCGGTACCTTTATCAGACGCCCCTACTATCTTCTTCTTGGGCTTCACTGGACAATCTCGAAGAAAGTGCCCTGAGTTTCCGCAATAGAGGCATAATTGCAGTTGTCTCCTCCTTTCCCTCTCCTTTTGGGTTAAAGGTCCTTTTACACCCCCTATTTGCATGGGTTCCACGGAATCAGTTCCTTTCGTAGAACTTTGTGGCCTTGAAAAAAGTCGGGTTTCAAATCTGGATCGATCGGCTTTCCGATTCTGAAGTCGATGATCCAATTGCACTACCAGATCGATATATTCGGAACAGTCTTGTGGAGGATTTACCACTTGAGCCAGAACGTCTTTTAATTCCCCACGCAGACCTCTGTAAAACAGTGTGATCCTCTTATCCTCCGGCCATCTGGTTTCCACCACTAGTCTGTTAAATGATGCAATATAAGTCAGAAGATCTTGATTGCCCTGTCGTAGCGAAAGAAGTTCATTGTCCAAGGCCTGTCCCTGATAGTGCCTTGCGAACAGTTTCTCCATACTGGCTTGGAAGTCCTGGAAGTTATGGAGAATGGGGTCATCTTGAGACACTAAAGGAACAGACCAATCTGCGGCACTGCCACTGAGATAAGAGAGCACGAAGGCCACTTTAGCCTGGTCCGTTGGAAAAGCGGCGGGTCTGCACAAAAAATGCAAGCGACATTGATTGAAGAACACAGCAAACCTTTTTGAATCACCTGAAAAGCGTTCGGGCGGAGCCAAAGGTATATTTCCTGGTAGATTGATTTGTACTGGATTCGAGGAAGCTGGAGGAGCGTGGCCCCCACTTGGGGTTGGTAGAGGAATTTGTCCTGCTTGGGCTTGCAGCAATTGTCTAGCCAAATCGTCTGTTCGCTCTTTGGAGACCACTAACTCCCTCCTTAGGGCATTTGTTTCCTGACGTGCAGCGTGTACTCTGCCCTCAACTCCCCGAGTAATTGGGCCAACTGGTCTGTGTCTGAGGTTTCCATTGCGCCTGGGCGGGAATTTTGTGGTAAGGCTTCGCGTTCTGTAACGCTCACCTGGTTCCCCCGGAGGCGCCGGTCTTGATCTGGCGTGGATACTGTCTTCAGTGTTAGGCGCAGGGTTCGTTTTGCTCCCGGACTGGGCCCCCTTCCCACCGACAGTTTAAGCTGAAGAGTGAGATGTCTGCAAGGGTAAACCAAGGTATTAGTGTTTGGAAGATTCGGAAAGTTCCTAGCCCCTCTCGCCCTTTCTTTCCCCGTGGAACTGGGTTGATATTGCGCTTACCTTACATAGGTAAATGCCGGGCTCTCCATCCTGCGTCTTGTGCAGGGGCGCTGGATCCAGTTGCTTCACTGGATGCGAGCTCTGCCTCTTGATAGCAGAGGATTTGCTGAGAGCGAAGACGTGACAATGAAGATTATCCTTCTAATGGCACGTAAGTAGAAAGACTGCACTAGCGCTGGAGAATGCTCCGTAATGTCTCTTTTGTCTTTGCAGGTGCTGATGTGCAGCGCGACCAGATTGAAAGCGACGGGTAAGCAGTCTTGTAACTAAGCGTTACTAACCGATGTATCTTGCCTTGCAGGTGCCGGACTGCAGCGCGAGCTGAGTTGGAACAGGCGTAACACAGGTAAGCAGAACTTGTAGTTGAATATTACTGACCGATGTTCTTTCTCTTTGCAGATGTCGGATGCCGGAAGAGAAAGGCAGAAAAAGGCGCCTTGGATGCTGCCGTTGGATTAGGTAAGTAGATTTGCTGCCTTTACTTTAGCCTAACCTGTGCCTTTATTTTGCAGGAGCTGCAGAAGACTGAAGAAGACTGAAGATTGGATTCCAGCAGGTTATTTCGTGTTCACAGGATCTGGAGCTGGAGGTTTCCTGGAGCTGACACGGTGAGCGTCCTGCTGCAGATGCAGAATAACGCGAAGCACGTGAAACCAATCGGGTGTGGTTTAAATAGCCTTCTGTAGTGCTTAGGCGTCTCCTTCCACGGCCCCACCCAGGTAAGAAAAGAGTTCCAGATTTCTAGAAGAGTTCCTGTGTTCTGCTTCCAGGGAGTGGCTCTTGCTCCACCCAGACAGAAAAAGTAGTTCCAGGCAGAGAAGGATCAGGAGACCAGTTAGCTGGTAAGTAAGCAGCATGGTCTGCTACAGGTAGGTCCACCAAGCACTCTTATCTAATATGAGCCCGGCGCTTCCTGTGCCGGGACCAGTCACCATCATGAGCCTGGCGCCACTGGCGCCAGGACCAGGTCCAGAGGGTCCCTATAGGGACTGGCTGGTTCCTGGGATCAGAGTCATGGGCCTGCTTCCAAGGTCGTGGGGCAAGTCCTGACCCCTTGGAAGCAGGGATCATGACATTATCATCTTACTCAAACACTCATGCACACAGCACACATACATTGCAGAACACCACAACCCATACCATCTTTATTTTTTTCAACGGACCCTAAAGAATGCCAACCAAAAATCAAGCCTATTGACAGCAACGCAGAAGTAGAGCAAATGAAAATAAAAGTGTCCAACATTAGCATCCATCTCTAGCACAATTTGTAAAAAAAAGTTAAAACAAAACAGCTAATACAGTCATTTAGTGAAACAAAAGAAGTTTCAAGTACAAAAACTTTGCCTCCTCTATCAAAATGTAAACCAAACCAAAAAACAATTAGTAGAAAATCAGCTATCACTACAGATAAAACTGCTTCTTTAAATCTTGATATAGTTCAAAGTAAGCATACCAAGAAAACTATTTTAGCCAAAATGTTCCGTCACAAAGTCCTTCAAAATCTTATAAAAACAGGAGAGAAACCAGGTTAAACGCTTAAAACCTATCGTAGGAAATTAATCTTAGAACCGTTGATAGTGCAATTCTTCTCAAAATAAAGTTATTTATTTTAGTGTTAAACAAAATGAAACCACTAACAAAACGAATAACTAAATTACAAAAAAAGACTTCTAAATAAACAAAATGTCAACAGAAAGAACTTCTTAAGAATCTGCAGAGGTGAATGGAGTCACACTACGAGAACAGAACCATACTTTAATGAAGAAGCCTACAAACAAATGCAAACAAATACAATTGCCATACATAGCAGTGGTCGAGGTTATGAAAAAGTTAATAATACCATAATGGAACAAGAAGCACTCCTTACAAAAATATGTCCTGAAAACTTAGAATTACCCCTCCATTCAACTGAATCAGAATGTCTAGTGTACAAATGGCCATGCACGTCAATGTGTAACATTCCCAAACAATTTTTCAAGTCTTTACTCCAATTCCTCAATCAATATGTGAAAAGCAAAGACAAAATCAAAATTAAACTACTGCAAAATATGGATACCTGTCCAGTACACAAGTACACAGGACTACAAGGACATTCATTGGCCTGCATTACAGGACCTACTTGTAAAACCACCTTCCATGATATCAAAAGGATATCAACACATCATTCAACTATAAGAAATCTAGTTTATAAACTGCACTATGCTAGTCCTGCTTTAGCACTAGCCAATTTAAATAACATTTTTCTACATGGTACAGCAAAAGACCTACTAGAAGAAATCGACTATACCCAGAAAAAGTATTTTGGAAGTGAAACCTACTTACAGAATGAAATAGCTGTAAACCAAATTAGTAACAATTCTACACATGGCAACCTTTACTACACACATACAAAAATGAAATACTAAAATTTAAAAGTACATCAGCTGAAGTACCAAACCATGTGTGTGTATGTTGCCGCAGAACTTTTTATAAAAGTAACACAAAAACTGTAGACCTATCATACAAAATAGAAGACAATGAAGATTCTAAATGGTTTGAATTAGCTCTCTACCTTGTAGCAGAAAACAAATACGAAATAACTGACCCGTAATACTTTGTAGTTACTGCACTACAAAACTTGACAACAACCAAACTCCTTCATGTGCTATCACAAATAATTTTATATTATATCCACTACCAAAACCCCTTCAACAACTTGATTTATATGAGAGCATCATAATTCAAACAGTGCACCCATTACAAGCAATAATACGCCTTCAACCAAAAACTGCAAAATTACCTCCCTCTGAATTAGTGAAAGGTATTCGTGGAAAAGTAGTGTATTTACCATTAGATCTAAAAGAATATGTGCACACTCTAGAAGTGCAACGTCCAATGCAACAATCTTTAATCTTATCTTGGTAAATGGAGTACCTACAAAAGACAAAAAAAATTGACAACAGCTGGTAGATTTACATAAAGTTAGAGAAGCCTTGCAATATCTTCAAGAGAATAATGAATATTACAAAGAAATTAATATTGAAGAAAACTTGAAGGATACAACTGAAATAATTCAAGAGACACAGAAGCTGGTCAATTAGAGCTCCTAGATCCTGCTACAATATCAAACACTTTAGACCAATATAGAATTTATCCATTGCACTCTAATGACACCAAAGAAGATGCACTGGAAACGTAACAAATGCGTCAAACAAAAGGATCACCAATCAGCATATGGGAAAAAAGTATAGAAGCACGTGCTTTTCCTCTACTCTTTCCTACTGGCAAAGGAGGAAGGTACAATGATAGACCTATTCAAATATCAGCATCAGAATACCGCTCATTACGGATGTATTCTGAAGATCCCAGATTTAGACAAAATGTGGAATACATATTCCACCTACTCTTTGAAAGTGAACTAGCAACTTTATGTTACGGAGTTGCACACATATTAAAATCAGGATCACACTATCAAAATATGACAGCTACACTATTATTACAAAAAGTGCAACAAAAAGATGAGGTTTTACAATCCAATATTACAATTCTATTAGCAAATATGCGTGGTACTAAAGAGTACTGGTTTCGACGTCACAGAGATGTACGTTGTATGATCAGAAACTTTGGCCCACCTACTTGGTCTGTTACATTAAGTTGTGCAGAATATGCATGGGAAGATTTACATGATTTCTGACGCATATCAAACAAAAACAAAACAAACATAGATATACTAACACCTGGAGAACTTTGTTCTCTGGATCCTGTTAATGTTTCAAGATATTTTCACCATTGCTTCATTGCTAAGCTACATTTTATTTGTAATAAAACTGATCCTCCCCTTGGAGAAGTGCCACACTTCTTTTGGAGAAAGGTATACCAAGACAGAGGAGCACCACATATCCAGATGCTTTTATGGATTAAAGATGCTCCTAAATTTAGTCAAGACAGTGATGCCACTGTTTTACAGTTTATTGAAAAATATGTCACTTGTGAAATTCCATCGGAATCCAAGAATAGTGATCTTCATGCACACATTTTACAATTTCAAAGACACAAATGTGGCAAATATTTTCGTCGCAAATACAAAAACAAAGGGAAATACTACACCAAATGCCGATTTGGTTTCCCTAGACCAGTTACAAATACAGGTCAAGTGAACAATCTCATGTCTTCAGTTAGACATAGTATTAAAGGTAAGTCACCTAAAAATACATTTTACATAAAAAGAAAAGAAGAAGAAAAATATATCAATGATTACAATGCAATCATTGCCCACTTATGGAATGCAAACATAGATGTGCAGTCCATTGCAGACAATTCTACTGCAGTTACACGATATGTCAGAGCATACTTAACCAAAGCAGAAAAGACAGAGCTGCAAGACCTCTGGAATGACCTGTCATCAGATAAAACAGTGTCTCAAAAATTATACAGCTTGGGCATAAAAATGCTGTCCCATAGATAATGTGGATTCTATAACAGCTGATCGTTTAACTGGTACTGCACTGTATGGTAAATCTGAAAATATAGTATGGCTAAGTCTTGGTCCAGCTAAATCTAGAAAAAGAGTTCTAAAATCATACGAAGATATAGAAACAATAGCCAAACATGATCCCAACAGCCAAGACATTTTAAAAAACAATTTATTGGACACATACCACCCAAACAGGAGTACCACTTTGGAAACCATGTGTCTATACCACATAGCCCAAAACTACACATACAAAAATAATATAAAACCTAATGAAAAAAACGGTAAATACAGAGTGACAAACTGTGAAGGCAGCTTAATAAAACTCACCAAACCAAATTTAATTAATCATATCAAATTGTCATTAAAGACTCCTCAACATAAAGAAGTATATTACATGTCCCTGCTAAAACTCTTTAAACCATGGAGAAAATAAGAAGAAATACTAGATAACTATGACTCATATGAAGACGCTTTCAAAACAAATGAAAGCTCTATAACTGATGTAAACTTTACACAGTACAAAACAATGTTGCACAATGAACAGCAACACGAAGAAGAACTCCAGGCCCAACTAGATAAGAACACTCCTGACAGTAGTCAACCTTCTGTAACAGGAAGCGAAGAACCACTGGGAGAGCCACTAATAACAAATGAGGCAGAATTAGCTATGATAGAAGTAGAAAACACCATGTGTCAGTATGAAGATAAAGAAGACTTAACTATACTACAATCAAAACCAAACAATGAGCAACGTAGCATTTTTCAAGAAGTAACAAAAGAAATTGCATATGGTGTACAACATGAAAACAAAAAATGCACCTGCCAACATTACAAACCTATACTATTGTACGTCAGTGGTGAAGCTGGTTCTGGCAAAACATTTCTAATAAAAATCATCAGTAAGTTCCTTCAACAATTGACAAACAACAAACTGTCAGCTGTTGTCACTGCCCCCACAGGTTTAACTGCCTAAAACATAGGTGGTGTCACTTTACACCGATTACTACTCCTGCCAGTAGAACACCAAAACAAATTAGACTATTACAAACTTTCTACAGAAGCTGCAATGGAACTACTCAGAGTATTGAAACAAATGAAAATGCTTCTAATAGATGAAGTGAGCATGGTGTCCAACCTAATGTTGGCTTTGATTCACCTCAGATTACAAGAAGTACTCAAAACAAACTATGAAGAGCTCTTTGCAGGAAAAAACATTTTTGTTTTCGGAGATCTTCTTCAATTGACACCAGTAAAAGGTGAGCCTATTTTTAAAACATTAGGACACAAACTCTGGCAGCATTGGAAATGTCAACCTTTGCCAACATTTCCAATACAGAGAATTAACAGAAAACATGCAGCAATCTGCAGATCTCACTTATGCCAACATCTTAAAAAGTATCAGAGTTGGTATACTTTCTAAAGAAGCAGAAGCAATATTGAAAACCCGACACATTCATGCACTTTATGGTGATAATGCATGTGCTACAGATGTTATGGAACAATTAGCCCACAAAAATGTCAATTGTATGGCCTTAATGCCAACTCTTGCAAGCTGTTTCAAATTCAATAAAATAATGTTAAGTAAAGAAATGCAACCAATAATGGAAATTAGCGCCACAGACAAACTAGATGTACATGGTATGACACTACCCATGTGTGACCAAGCCACAACAAGACTAAATAGTTTAGAAAAATCCATCTCAAACACAGCAGGATTTGAAAACATATTAAAATTATCCTTAAATTGCAGAGTAATGCTTAAACGTAACCTTGACGTGGACCAAGGACTAGTTAATGGAGCACTGGGTACAGTTGTTGGCTTTCAAACATACTCACGTGACAAAAAAATTCAGTTTGTCAATATTCTCTTTGACAAACTTTCAGAAGTAAAAAGGATAAGACGCTCAACAGCTCGATTCCTTCTCTTCAAAGGCATGTATATACGCAGAGAACAATTTTCTCTAACTCTTGCATACGCAGTCACCATTCATAAATCACAAGGTTTTACCCTAGACAAAGCAATGATAGACATTGGTAACACATTCTTTAAAGAAGGCATGAGCTACGTAGCACTATCACGCTTACGTAAACTTGACGGTCTATTTCTAATCAACTTTGATGCAAGTAAAGTAAACGCTGATATTCCTTGCATTTTAGAATACAATAGACTTTGCTCACTATACACCCCCATCTAAACACATATTCTGTACCACAAAAAGTAAAACGTAAAAGAAAACTAAATCAAACAGAAATGCAACAGGATGTCACTGCAAATCCACCAAAGAGAGTAAAAGAAACTAAAACTTCATCAAGTACCACAAACATAAAAGAACCCATTAGGGAAAGTAAACCAGGTACTTCATCAAAGAAGAAAGACAAACTAAAAAAAAACAATCAGATACAGAACTACCTGGTCCAGAACAAGAAATACATGTACTCCAGATACTAAACCAAACAGTAAGTATATTATAATAAGTACAACCATCGCAGCATATCACACCCATAGTGGCTCATAACTTTGTTCCTTATAAATTTGTTTTTGACTCAAAGTTATTAGCAACTATGAGTGGCCATGCACCCAAGAATCTATGCCCTGGCCCCAACCACTGCAGCATATCACACCCATAGAGTCAAACATTTCAACGATGGCCTATGGAAACTTTTAATGTCCGCGGACATTATGAGTGTTCTTAGAACACTTTCAACTTGCCAGCGAACAATACGGACAGCGTCCTCAGAACACCCCCATTTTTTATTTGCGAACATTTCAGGACACCGCGAGTGTTCTTAGAACACATTCAACTTGCCAGCGAACAATACGGACAGCGTCTTCAGGACACCCCCTACGAACATTTCAGGACACTGCGACAGTTCTTAGAGCACTTTCAACTTGACAACGAACAATACGGACAGCGTCCTCAGGACACCCCCATTTTGTTTATTTGCGAACATTTCAGGACACCGCAAGTGTTCTTAGAAAACATTCAACTTGCCATCGAACAATACGGACAGCGTCCTCAGGACACCCCCATTTTGTTTATTTACGAACATTTCAGGACACCGCGAGTGTTCTTAGAAAACATTCAACTTGCCATCGAACAATACGGACAGCGTCCTCAGGACACCCCCATTTTGTTTATTTACGAACATTTCAGGACACCAAGAGTGTTCTTAGAAAACATTCAACTTGCCATCGAACAATACGGACAGTGTCCTCAGGACACCCCCATTTTGTTTATTTACGAACATTTCAGGACACCAAGAGTGTTCTTAGAACACATTCAAATTGCCAGAGAACAATACGGACAGCGTCCTCAGGACTCCCCCATTTTGTTTATTTGCGAACATTTCAGGAAACCGCGAGTGTTCTTAGAACACATTCAAGTTGCCATCGAACAATACGGACAGCGTCCTCAGGACACCCCCATTTTGTTTATTTGCGAACATTTCAGGACACCGCGAGTGTTCTTAGAACACCTTCAACTTCCCATCGAACAATACGGACAGCGTCCTCAGGACACCCCCTAGGAACATTTCAGGACACCGCGAGTGTTCTTAGAACACTTTAAACTTCACAACGAACAATACGGACAGCGTCCTGAGAACACCCCCATTTTGTTTTTTTACGAACATTTCAGGACACCACAAGTGTTCTTAGAACACATTCAACTTACCAGAGAACAATACGGACAGCATCCTCAGGACACCCCCATTTTGTTTATTTACGAACATTTCAGGACACTGCGAGTGTTCACAGAACAGTTTCAGCTTGCTTGCGAACAAAACGGACACATATTGCGTCCTCAGAACACCCCCCCATTTAGTTCATTTAGAACATTTCAGAACAGCCGTGTTGTCCGCAGACAAATCGAACACAACAAGAGCGTCTACCACATAAAAAACCACAACATTTAACCTATCTCATACTCTCTGACCCTTCCCAAACACTCTTACACACCAACACACTCTACTAAATACACATTTTAAACCAAATGTCACCGCGCTGTCCGCGGACGTCCGCGAATCCAAAATGGCGGGCGCTAACGAAAATTTGACGCGCTTCACGCTCCACACCGTCCAATCAGCGAACACGTTGCATGTCCGCGGACATCACGCAAGCCGATTGGCCAATCAGGACACTGTCTGTGGAGCGAACAGGGAAGTGTGTCCACGGACCGAACACAGATATCACTAATTTTTTATGACCTACTTTTTGGTCATTTAAAAAACAACTACTGGACGGATTTTCACCGAATCTGCAAAAGCACGCTTTCGGGACCAAGCCGCTACTCCGGGTCCAAATTTGGTGAAAATCCGTCCAGCGGTTTGGGCTGTAGGCGCGAGCAAAGTTTTTTCCCCATTCAGTCTATGGGGAAAAAAAAGTTTTGGGACCCCCCTATAACTTTGCCCCCCCTGGACGAATCCTCACCAAACTTTGCAAAAAAATTCAGAGTGGGCCATATATATATATATTACACAGCCTTCAGTAGCAGCCGTGTAGTTATGATTAAGTTGCTAAAGCCATAGGAAGACCACTTATTGGGCGGCGTATAACTTCGCTCCCCCTGGACGAATCCACAGCAAACCTTGCAAAAAAAGTTAATGGTCCACTCTGATTTTTGTTTTGGCAAGTTTGGTGAGGTTTCGTCCATGGGGGGGCAAAATTATAGGGGGGGTCTCCATTTTTTTCTCCATAGACTGAATGGAGAAAAACTTTGGAGTGGAGCGTGGTGTATGTCATAATTTTCGGAAACACCCGCCATGTTGTATCCAAGAATAGTGCATAAGCAAAAGGGGCTTGAAATCTGGTGGTGGGAAGAGGGGCTGAAAAGGGTGGGGGAGTGAAAAATGGTTCATATGATGTATTTGTTTAGGTGGAAGAAGACGGTGGTGTGCGCAAGGACTGCGAATACTATGACAGTTCGCGGGTAGCTCCTCAGGCGAGCTGCTTCTGTGGTGACTGCAGGCAGCCTTCATTAGGGTAGGATAGCTCCTGAGGCAAGCAGTTTATGTGGTGACTGCAGACAGGCTTAATTAGGGAAGGGGAGTGCAGATGATATGAGGATGTTTGTATATGTTGTATTATGTTGTGTGGTGTGTGATATGTCCATAGACTCTTGGGTGCATGGCCGTCTGTGCACTGGTTGCAAGTACTGCAATGGAATGTGTACAGAAGTGGCTAGAGCTTCAGTCGGCTGGTTTATTGGATGCAAGAGTCTATCGATTGGTTGCAAGTACAGCAATAATATGTGAACTAAAGTGGGTAGGGCTGCAGGTGGCTGTGTTATGTTTGTGGGTTGTGGTAACTGGGCAGATGTTTGCATGCATGGCTCTATTATGTTGCTGTGGTTGTGGCCAGGGCCTAGACTCTTGGATGCATGGCCGGAGGCCCTAGTCCGTAGGCCATGCACCCAAGAGTGTAGGCCCTGGCCACAACCACTGCAACATAATACATCTATGCATGCAAACATTGTGATACTAGTATATGGATTCGACAAATATGTGTACAGAGTGCAATTTTATTGTACCACCCGTTTGGGGAAGTCATTATAATCATATGTTGATCGATCGCTGTGTAATGTTTGTGGGTTGTGTTAAGGTGGAAGAAGACGGTAGTGTGTGCGCAGTGTCTGCAAATACTATATCAATTTGTGGGTAGCTCTTCAGGTGAGCCGCTTCTGTGGTGACTGCAGGCAGCCTTTATTAGGGTAAGATAGGTCCTGAGGCAAGCAGTTTATGTGGTGAATACAGGCAGGCTTAATTAGCGAAGGGGAGTGGACAGTTGATATGAGGATGTTTGTATAGGGTGTATTATGCTGTGTTGTGCTGTGGTAAGCCCCTAGACTCTTGGGTGCATGGACAGAGGCAGTATGGTAGAAAGTATCTGCAAACAAAACCCAATAACAATACATTTAAGTAACCATTCTTTATTTTAATATAATAATTTAGTGTATAACTCATAACTGTTTGAAACCTTATCGTAAGCACAACACAGCCAAACTTTAACACACAAATGAAAACAAGATGTAGTGTTTGAGACTACGAGGTGCTTACAATTAGAACGCTGTGAATTGGGTATATTTCCGAATGGGATGGAGAACCACATGGAGCAAAAAAGGAACAATCATTGCAATCATTCAGCTTGAACCTCGGAGAGATTTCATTGTATCGAACCGTGCAAGATTACTGTTGGAAAACCGAGCACAGTGCACACTGACAGCATTTACGCTACCGTCCATTAATAATTATGCCTACAACACTCAATCCTACTCATTTTGAATCCCAATAAAAATGATATGTAAACTTCAACTTACATAATTTCTGCAAATTCCATGGTTAGATTGTTTCCACAGGAAATTGCTCTGTACGATGTATTACACCCTTTTAGACTAACTTGGCGGTACATGTCAGCTCTGAATAAAAAGTTATCTTTTCTTTTTTTCTACTCTGCACAATGTATGTCCTTCGAGCAATTGATGCGTAGTGCTGAAGGCTAAATTATAATAATCATTTGTACTCTTCAACGGCAGACAAGTTAGGTTTCAATTTCCTGCAAGAATGCTGGGAAAAAAGACATTGAGACAGAACACTGTTAGCACATTATTGTGTATTTCGTAATGTAAGTAGTGCAGTAAAATAGATCTTAGCATTAGGTACATGGAGAGATGATCCTACCACACACACAGTGCAATGAATAGATGGATGAGCAAAACAACAATTGTAGAATTATGCCCCTATGTAATAGTGTTGTGTACAGTGTCTTACGAATCAACGGTGCATGTTTGGATGCTGTGTGTGACAGACTGTGTGTGACCGACGGCTGAGCATACGTTGGTGGCAGGGTCATGGTAAGCACTTTTCGGTCCCTGGGCAGAGTCATTTTTAGGGCCCCCCCAAATCAAAGGAATTATTTTAAAACTATTAAAAAGGTTATGAGTGGGACATGGCTTTCAAATAGTGTCTGCCATTAGATATTAAAATAGTAAAGCAGAAGTTTAAAACCTTAAAGAGTAGAGCAGACTTTAAAATATGCTTGCCCGAGTCCTGGACCATGTGGTCCAGTCCATTCTGTCGTTGACTCATTCCAGTTGAATGGCCTACATAAGAAGAAAGATCAAGTAAGGGGCTAAACAATGCCCCTGGCATGCGAGGAGGCACATTTTACAGAACACAGTACAGTTATGGATGCATTGTGTGTTTGGGTTGTGCGCACTGGGAATATTATTTGGTAGTTTATTGTATTATGATGTATTGGTTGTGGGCAGGTATTAGAGCCCTGGGTGCAGAGGCCATTCATCAAAGAGTTTATTCATTGGCTGGATGTACTACAATACTATGTGCACTGAAGTGGATAGGGGTTAGGTGGCTGTGTTGTGTTTGTGGTTGGTGGTAAGTGGGTAGATGTTTGCATGAATGGCTGTATTACGCTGTGGTGGTTGTGGACAGGGTCTAGAGTATTGAGTGCATGGTTGGAGGCCATAGACTGTAGGGTATGAATTCAAGAGTTTAGGCTGTGGGTAGAAGCAACACAGTATAATACACCTATGCATTCAATATTGTGATACTGGTATGTGGATTGCAGAAATATGTTTACAGATTGCAATTTGGAGATTATAAAGAAGTATGACACCAATAATGTTATATACTTACTCTTTGTTTTGTTGAGGGCCTATACACTTTTTGTGCAGGGTATGTGGAAATGTAAGAGTAATTGTTGTTTCATTCTCTGTGATAAAAGAACACATGTTAGGGTAGGTAATTCATCATGTTGTAGTTCTTTGCATTGCAGACATTTGTATACTTTGTGGACCCTCATTATTAGTACTTTATACTACTGTGTAATGTGCGCAGTTCCTGTGTTTCTTCTTATTATCATTGGGTCTGTAGGAAAAAAGAAATCCATGCAGGATTAACAAAACCTTTCTACATTCATTTGTTGTTATGTTGCAGTCCTTTTTAGTGATGTGTGCAATCGTTACAGCAATGTTTGAGGTGCACTGTTGCCGTGGGAGGAATTGAAATGGTGTATGATTTGTCTTTTGGAAGTGGTGGTAGTATGGTTGCTGTTAGATACCAGTTGGCGTATTCTAACTGTTTATCTGTTTCCTTTTGTAAGCAGTATTTCTTTTTGCATTTGGTTATTGCTGATTTTTTGTAGCACTGTGGTTGCTGAAGGTGGAGTTTGGCAGTTTGAATGCTGTAAGTAATATTGTCGTATTGTGGTTTAGTTAGATACCAGTTGGCGTATTCTAACTGTGTACAGTTTCTCATTTATGCAGGGTATGTTTAGAAGCTCGTGCATTCTTGTTTGTACATTTCCATTTTTCAATATTGTGAAGTGCTGTTGCAGCACTATGGGTGTACTTACAAAATTTTGCGTATTTCTTGCATTGGTTTGGGCATTGTTAGACAGTTGTTGCCTTATTCTAGTAGTGGTGGTTTTAGAGGTGGTTTCAGAGGTTACCGAGGACAGTTTTAAACCCTCATACTCAGTCCTTTTTTTAAGTACAATGTGGGAAACAATATTAGTGTGTCTTTTCTACACTTATTATTTTTGTGACTGTAATCATTGGGTCATTGTGGAATAAAATTGTATTGGGCAGGAAAACTGATATATTTGTTGGATAGTTGCTGTCTGCTAAGTTGTTCCAGTTCCACAGAGTAGAAGGTCATTTCTTTTTTTGCAATTATATATGTACTGGTGGGTGTTGTGGAGTAGGTTATTCTAATTTTGTACATCAGTGTCACGATCCATGCCCCTGACCCCCTCAGTTATAACAGCCCCCTGGCAGCAGTGGGGCTAAAGCCCTTCACACTGGCCCCAAGGGCCTTAAAACTCCATGAGAAACATACATGGAGTCAGTCCTGGCACCTTAGGCGCCAGGCTCATTATCAGGAATAAAGCAATACCAGTTTTGGACCTTAATCCAAATTGGAGGTCTATTACACAGCTCAGTTCTTTAGAACCAAGCCATGCAGTCTAGTGTTTTGGGTGTGGCTGGGCCTAGAACTACTTGGCCTGGAACTACTTTACCTGGGCTATTTAAACCACACCCAAACAGCAGAACACGCTTTGCGCTATTCAGCACTCCTGCAGCGTAATACTCACCCTGTCCAGCTCCTGCTCATCTGCTTCTCCAGCGGCCTGATCCTGAAGCTCTAGATATGGATTCCATTAATAACCTGGAAGAACAAGCATTAGCGAGCAAGAACACTTACCTATGCAGTAACCAGTCTTTAATCCATCCTGTGCTTCGCTTACCTTGCCCATCTCCGGAGTTCACCGCAACCTGCAAAGGTAAAGAAACAAGGACATCATTAATAACAATTCTTACCTGGGCAAGCATTGAGTCCTGGCAGCACCCTGTGTTTCTCTTACCTCACCCATCTCCGGGTTTCACCACAACCTGCAAGGGAGAAGGAACAAGGTCAGCATTAACAAAGCACTTACCTGGGCAAGCAGCGCTTCGATTACCCATCACTCCGGAACATCACCGCAACCGGTACAAAGAAGGGAAGAGAACACAAGTTAACAATGAACATCAATAAACAGTGCAGCACTCTGCGCATCAATAACTCACCGTGGTCTTTGCCATCAGCGCGGCAACTTCGAGATCGCAACCATCCCTGTGAAAACAAAAAGAGACATTGTTAGGGAACAGTGTAGTGGAGCAAGACACAGAGAAAACAGAGGGAAAGAAAGACACAGAATAAAGACGGAAAAGACATTATAACTCACCTGGAAGACAGCAAGCAGAGTCGGAGTAACAGCCGGTCTGGACCCGACATAAGGGCACACGGACCAGTAAAGCAACACCCGCACCAACCACGCGCCCCTGCACAGTGACGCAGGATGGTGAGTTCAATGCACAGAAACATAGGTGAGCAATAATCCCAGGGGAGGGGATTTGGACCAGAGGGAGATGGGAGTACACCCATCACAGAACCAGTATCTTAACCCTCCATTCTCCTGTTATAGGCGCTACCCAATTTCTGGAACATAACCAAGCAGAGAGGGCTCCGGGATAGCGCTCAGACCTCCATCCAGTATCGTGTGGCGCCCCTGTGGATACAAGGTGAGCGTAACAATTAGATAGTCAATTTTGGTTTCAAGAATATTAAGTAGGCATTTGCAAGATTTTCTGATAATCTCTGCTTTAGTGTAATGGAAGGATCGTTGCATTCAAACTATGCACATTGCTTTTTAATGTATGCAGTGTAGTGACCTGCACTGGTTGTGGCGCCTGTGTGGTAGATTATGGCTACTGGTTTTCTTGCCAAGTGATACTTGTCCCTGTATGAAACTATTAAGCTTGCAGATTTTTTTGGTTCCATCTACATTGTATCTTAAAAGTATTCGTATGTCGGGTCAGGGACCTCTACAAAAAATCTTGAGAAACTGCAAGTTATTCAAAACAATGCCTTACGCGCAGCTCAAGGCATTTCCAAAAGAGATCACATCACTACCACCAGAAGAGCCTCCCACCGGCTGCCCATAAAACAGAGGATCATCTTCAAAGCCCTGACGCTCACCCACAAATGCATTCACCTCACCGCACCAGCATACCTATCACAAAGGACCCACCTGGCCTTATCCTCAAGACCAACTAGGACCCCCTATGCTAACCTTCTTACCGTACCCATGGTAAAAAGAGCAAAAGCAGGTGGGGCCAGCTTCCCCTACCTAGCCGCCCTGCACTGGAATGCCCTCCCCACTGCCCTGCGAGCTGAACCCTCACTCACCACCTTCCGCAAAACCTTGACAACCACCTTGTTCGCCTAATCACCACACCCCTGCCATGATGGATTTGCTAACCATGCTCGTTTTTATG
The DNA here is from genome assembly GCF_040938575.1 of Ambystoma mexicanum. NCBI lineage: Eukaryota > Metazoa > Chordata > Amphibia > Caudata > Ambystomatidae > Ambystoma > Ambystoma mexicanum. The sequence continues at coordinate 1,508,482,319 of NC_090937.1, read as the reverse complement.
TATAACATGTACTACATCTCTGCACTCCAATGTTGTAACTTATGCATATGTAACTAAGTTTGCTGCAAGTAGCAGCGCCATAATGCCCCTGGGCTGTCTGTGCGCTATATAAATGTAAAAAAAAAAAAATGTAGTGGCTATGTGATTGTATATGTAAGGTGGGACGATTATCGGAATTGCAAGTAGTACATAATATGCTATGGTTTGCATTTTGTATGGGTTGTTGAAATGAAATGGATTCACAGTTAGGTATAGATACATAGACAAAGCACTTGTTAGGGACATGTTCCTGCCTCACATGGTTGCAGAGAGTGCATATATGTTTACACATGTATGAAATCTGGAAGATTTCATTGATAGGTATGTTTTTTCTTTCCAGTACTTGTAGTAAGTACATAAGAAATTCCTGTGGATCTTCTTGTGTGTTTATAGTGAATCTCACCATTTCAGTACAGTAGTCCAATTCCTGCCTTATTCCTGAGACACTAAAAGTGTTCTCAGAGTTGTTTGTTCATTTCTGTGAAGGAGTAGCATTTGTAAACACAACAGGTCAGAGCCATTTAAATAAATGTTTCAACAATTGGTGTCAATTGGAATACAACATTGATTGCTACATTTGCATAGCAATTTACACCAGTTGTATTGGAAAATTTGAATGGATCAGATAGTTCTGTGTCTGAGTCATTCGATGGAAGTGCATGTGGTTTGTTCGAAGAAGTAGTTTTCTTTGTTTGTACAGTTCGGTATGTATTTTCCTTTTCTATCAATTTTTCTGTGGAATTGGTAGTTGATGGAGTATGAGCTTTGGTGGTACTATTGGGAGATTATGCATACGTTCTAATTGCATTAGTTTATTTTTATAAAGTTTGTGTTTTTGAGGAAGAGTGTACATTTTGAGATGGGGTGTATAAAGTGCACATAGCCTATTGTACTCTACGATACAAGGATTGTCAGCATTGAATTTACTTGCTTCAAAATGTACTAGAAATTATCCTTCAAAAGTATGTAGGTGTGACACTGCCACGTTATTCATGCCTTCTTTAAAGACTAGTGACTGCGTATGCTAGCGACAGAGAAAACTGTTCTATGTGTACATACATGTCTTTGAAAAGAAGGAATCAGGGTGTTGAGCATCCTATCCTTTTAATGTCTGAAAGGTTGTCAAAGTGGATGTTGACAAACTGAATGCTGTTGTCACGTGGGTATGTCTGGAAGACAATAACTGTACCAATTGCTCCATTAACTAAGCCTTGTTCTACGTTAAGGTTATGCTTTAGCATTACTCTACAGTTTAAGTGCAATGTTAACATTTTCTCCAAACCAGCTGTGTTAGAAATTGAGTTTTTGGATGCATTTAGTCGTGCTATGGCTTGTTGAGACATAGGTATTGTCATACCATGTATTTATAGTTTGTCTGTGGAGTAAATTTGCACTAGTGGTTGCATTTCTTTTTTCAGCATTGTTTCATTGAATTGTGCAGAGCTTGCTAGAGTTGGTATTAAGGACATACAGTTGACATTTTTGTGTGCTAATTGTTCCATGACATCAGTAGCACATTAATTATGCCAGTATAGCTCATGGATGCGTCTGGTATTTAGGATTGACTGAGCTTCCTTAAAGAGTACACCAATCCAAATGCTTTTTAAAATATTGACGTAGGTGAGGTCTACAGACTGACACATGTTTTCAGTTTGTTCTCTCTATTGGAAATGTTGCCAGAGATTTACCTTCCCTATGCTTCCAAAAGTTTTACGGCATAGTTTGTGTCCTAAGGTTTTAAAAATAGGTTCACCTTTTACTGGTGTTAAGTGAAGGAGATCTCCAAAAACAATAACATGTTTTACTCCAAAGAGTTCTTTGTAGTCTGTTTTGAGGACCTCTTGCAATCTGAGGTGAATCAAAGCCAACATTAGGTTGGGACCATGCTCACCTCATCTATTAGGAGCATGTTCATTTGTTTCAAAACTCTGCGTAGATCCACAGCAGCTTCTTTTGAAAGTTTGTAGTAGTCTAATTTGTTTTGGTGATCTACTGGAAGGAGTAGCAATCGGTGTAAAGTGACACCACCTACGTTGTAGGCAGCTAAACCTGTGGGGGCGGTTACAGCAGCTGAAAGTTTGTTGTTTGTTAATTGTTGGAGGGATTAACTTATGATTTTTATTAAGAATGTTTTGCCTAAACCAGCTTGACCACTTACATACAGCAGTACAGGTTTATAGTGTTGACAGGTACAAGTTTTAGTTTTGTGCTGCATACCATGTTCAGTTTCTTTAGTAACTTCTAGGAAAATGGTACACTGCTCATTGTTTAGTTGTTATTTCAACAGAGCAAAGTCTTCTGCAGATTTCTCATACTGACACATTGTGTTCTCAACTTCAGTCATGGCTAATTGTGCCTCATTTGCTATGAGTGGCTGTCCAAGTGGTTCTTGGCTTCCTGTCACAGAAGGTTGTCTGCTCTTCGGAGTGTCTATATTGATTTGTGTTTGAAGTTCTTCTTCTTGTTGGCGTTCATTTTCCAACATGTTTTTGTACTGCATAGCATTTATATCTGTTATGGTGCTTTCACTTGCATTGAAAGCATTTTCATAGGAGGCATGGGTGTCTAACACACATTCTTCTTTTCTCCATGGTTTAAAAAAGTTGCAGTAGGGCCATGTAGTACAGTTCTTTTTGATGGGGAGTTTTTAATGACACCTTCATATGATTAATCAGGCTGTGTTTGTTAAGTTTCACCAGGCTGCCCTCACAATTTTCCATGATGTATTTACATTTTTTCTCATCTGGTTTAATGTTATTTTTGTATGAGAAGTTTTGGGCTATGTGGTATAGGCATATGGTTTCTAAAGCAAGAGTCCTGTTTGGGTAGTATGTGTCCAATAAGTTGTTTTCCAAAATGTCCGGGCCGTTGGGATCATTTTTGGCTATTGTTTCTATGTCTTGGTATGATTTGAGAACTCTTTTTCTGTATGCAGCAGGACCAAAACTTAGCCAGACTCGTTTTTCAGATTTCCCATCTAAGGTGGTGCCAGTAAAATGGTCTGCAGCTTCATAGAAGCCACATTCTCTATGGGAGAGCATTTTTATGCCAAAGCTGTACAATTTCGGTGACAGTGTTTTGTCTGATCATATGTCATCCCAGAGGTCTTTCAGCTCTGTTTTCTCTGCTTTGGTTAAGAAGGCTGTGACATATCATGCAACTGCAGTGGAATTTTCTGCAATGTACTGGACATCTATATTTTCATTCCATAGGAGGGCAATGATTGCATTGTAATCATTGATGTACTTTGATGGTTCAGTTCTTTATATGCAGTATGTGTTCTTAGGAGATTTACCTTTTAAACTGTGTCTAACTGAAGACATGAAGCTGTTTATTGTCTTGTTGCTGACACTGTTCTAGGCAAACCAAAGCAGCATTTGGTGTAGTATTTGCCTTTGTTTCTCTATTTGTGCCGACAATTCTTGCCACACTTCTGTCATTGAAACTGGAAAATGTGTGCATGTAGGTCGCTATGTGTACTGTCTGATGGGATTTCACAAGTGACATAATTGTGAATGAAATGCAAAACATTTGCATCACTGTCCTGACCAAATTTAGGAGCATTTTTAATCTACAAAAGCATGTGGATGTGTGGTGCTCCTCTGGGTTGATATCATTTTATCCGAAAGAAGTATTCCACTTCTCCGAGGGGAGGAAGTATTTTATTACAAATGAAGTGTAGCATGGTAATAAAGCGATGATGGAAGTACCTTGCCTACATTTACAGGATCAAGAAAGCAGAGTTTTCCTGGTGTTTTCATGTCTATACCTATTTTGTTTTTGTTTGCTATGCATTGGGAAGTGCACAAGTCTTCCCATGCATACTCTGCACAACTTAAAGTGACAAACCATGTGGGCCAAGGTTGCGTAATGTACACCGTACATCTGCGTGCCATCGGAACCAGTATTATTTCGAAATTTCTATTACTTGACTGTAAAACTCTGTCTTTCTCTTGCACCTTTTGAAGTAGCTTCATAGCAGACATATTTTAAAAATTGGAACCGGTTTTCAATGTGTCTGCAACTCCATAACATAGAGTTGCTAGTTCAGTTTCAAAGAGGAGGTGGAATATGTATTCCACATTCTGTCTGAATCCAGGGTCTTCAGAATACATTTGTTAATGGCGGTATTCTGATGCTGTTATTTGTGTGCATCTTTCATCGTACCTTTGAACTTTTCCAGTAGGGAAAAGTAGAGAAAAGGTTTCTGCTTCTACACTTTTTTCGATATACTGATTGGTGATTTTTGGGCTTGCCGCATTTGACATGTTTCCAATGCATCGTCTATGGTGTTTTTGGAGTGCAGTGGGTGAATTGTATAGTGGTCTAAAATATTGGAGGCTGCAGTAGGATCTAGAAGTTCAAATTGGCCTGTTGCTGAGGAGTCCTGAATTATTTTGGTCGTTCCACTCAGGTTTTATTCAATGTTTATTTTGTTGTAGTATTCATTGTTATCTTTAAGATATTGCAGGGCATCTATAACTTTGTTTAAGTCCACTAGTTGCGGCCAAATTATTTTGTTTTTTGTAGGTACACCATTCACCAGGATAATCAAAGATTGTGCTATTGGCTGTTGCACTCCTAGAGTGTCTACATTTTTTCTGAGATCTAATGGAAAATAACTACTTTGCTACAAATGCCTCTCAGTAATTCAGTGGTAGGCAATTTTTCAGTTTTTGATTGTAGTCGTATTATTGCTTGAAATGGGTTTACTGTTTGGATTATAATGGTCTCGTACAATGTAATCTGTTGGAGTGCTTTTAGTAGTGGAAATATTTCCAAATTATTACTGATAGCCCATGGAGGCATTTATTTATTGTCAAGTTTTGCAGTGCAGTATGTGCACAGAATTGAGGGGTAATTTCGTATTTGTTTTCTGCTATACGCTAGAGAGCTAATTGGAACCATTGGGATTCCTCATTCTCTTATATGTTGTACATTATATCGATAGTTTTCATGTTCTTTGTATAAAACGTTCTGCGACAACAGACACAGGGCCTCATTACCAGAAGCGCAGTAAAAACGGGGTCATTACCGGCATGGAGGAACTAGCGAGTCTGTGCTCGTATGACGCTGCTAATAGTGGGTGATTAGGAGTGTGCGAGCACGCCTGAACCCCCATGCCGGTAATGGCCATACCGCCATGGCGCTAAAGGCCCTCCAACCCCCCGATAGCACCATCACGGGACCCGCCGATACCGCCTCCGCCTAGGAAGCACCCCTTAATACCGACCCAGTAAGAACATCATGCTAATATCGGGCTTGTAATACCGGACCCGGAAGTAACGTCATCGCGTCGGAATGGGAAATGCGCCGGCGGCCATCTTTCAAAACACAATATATTGCAATCCTCCAAAACCACCACTGTTACAGAGGAGAGACCAGGGCCTATAGAAAATGTCCAAGGCTACCAGAAAATCGAACCCCTCCTGCACAAAAAGCGTTTTTGGGATGAAGAACTCAACATGCTGGCCGACACCCTTGCTGCCCATGCTGAGGAGATCAACCAGCACAACCTGAAAAGGGAGGTGCAGCAAAGAAAAAAGGAGATCTGGCAGGTGGTAGCCCGTAAGGTCTCGGCAGTCGGCACAACCCCACGGACTTTCAAGGACTGTAAAAAAGGTGGGATGACCTCCGCCTCAGGGTACAGAACATCCTGGCCAGCAATAGGAGGGAGGCCATGGCCACAGGCGGGGGTCCCCACCCACCCACAAAATGTTCATGCTGGGAGGAGAGGTGCAGTACCTTCATACAGATGGAGTCCATCGAGGGCTTTGGGGAGATGGAGACGGGTGCCGCAACATCTGCAGATGGAGGTGAGTGACCCTGCAGATCCCAGTAGTGGAAACCATGATGTAGCACAAGTGATGTGGAAGAGAGTCTAGGCAAGGCAATGCATGTCCCAACACACACATCAACATATCCTTGTCCAGATGGAGGCCCAAACCCAACCACACTGAAATGCATGCTGAGTGCCAATCCCATTACCAACACACAGCCAACACACACAACCGTGCACATGTAATACATCACACAAACCCAAATACAATGGCATGCCACCTGCCATGCAGCATCCCTGTACTGAGACGCCACAGCACATGCGAAAATGCCCCCTTCATATTACTCTGTGTGACACACCTGTAAGATATGAATGCAGGATTAATGAAATTCTCCACAGCACCATATAATGCATCTTGCATGTAATACCATCACTGATGCCCTGCATCTCTTCTACCCCCCCAGGCACCGATGGAGATGATGCCAGTGAGGAAACAGCCACAAGGGCATCCAAGTCCCGGCACACAACTACTCCCACAGGCAAGATCACCTCCGGGGCAGCCTCGCAGGCCACACCGAAACCCAGGGTGAATGCCCAGGCCATGGGCGCACATGAAGGCCCCACATCAATGTCTGACACCGGCACCACAGAGCTGGCAATACCAGTGGAAGGCGAGGCCAGTGGCATACTGTCGGCAGCAACAATTTCAGTGAGTGAGGCAGCAGCCACTGCCCCCCTGAGCGACATTGAAACTGCAGTGGAGGAGTATGTGGATGAGGATGGACTAACCTATGTGGCATGTCCACACTCCCAAAGCCCCGTGTCCACCCCCCAACCCCACACTCAGAACACACTCCTCAGCAGCATTACAGATCCTTTGCTCCATGATTTGGAACTCAGCACCCCCCACCGGCAGAACAGCAAAGCCAATGCACGACCGGTCACAGCACCGGGCGTGCATTGGCCAGTGCGGCTCCTACCACCAACCTTGAGGCACGGCTAGCAAGGGTGGAGGCTAAACAGAACTCAATGTTGGACCTTGTCCGACAATATGTTGCAGAGGGGGAGGACATGAGGTGTGAGATTGCACAGCCCATGGCGGCGAATACAGCTGTTAATGTCTCTGCGCTGATGATGCGAGACAGTCTGGGGGCCATCATGCAGGTCCTCACCTCTATCCAGCAACACATGCAGCAGCCACAACCCACACCAGCCGTGCAAATCACCACGGCTTCCACCCCATCCACCACACCCCCATCCTCCACACCCGCATCCTCTGCACCCTCCAGCCCTGTGCGTCCAACAAAACGTAGTGCGAGGCACTCAGAAATGCTGCCCCCGGACAACAAGAAATCAAGGAAATAGTGTGGGAGAACAATGGGAGTGGGTCAGATGGTGTCGGTGGTGAATGGGTGTATTAGGGGGATTTCATTGGGGGTTTTGGGATTTCATTGGGGGGTTTTGGGAGTTCATTGGGGGGTTTTGGGAGTTCATTGGGGGTTTTGGAATTTCATTGGGGGTTTTGGGAGTTCATTGGCGGTATAGGTAGTTTTGGTGTTGTGGGGGGGTAGCATATTCTGTAGTTGATATCAATACACCCGTTGTGTGAAAAATCATTCAAAGCCTGGACAATGTTCATTTTGTGTGTATAAATTTAATTCATGACAGTGCTCAGTGCCCAATTCCCCACATTCCCTGGGTGCATGTCCACATGGACCCAGTGTACAGTGTGTTACTGAAAAATATCTATCAATGTCCCTGTGGGTCAGAAGTATTCGTCAATCAGTGATTGGCGTACTGCACAGCCATCTTGTGCATCACGTACTTTCAGGGGTGCTGCTTCTCCTCCGTGTTCATCCTCATCATCCTCGACCGGTGCATGCATGTCTATGTCAGGTGGCAGTGGTACATGTCTGCAGATGCACATGTTGTGCAGCATGACACAGGCCATGGTGATCTTTGCCACCTTCTCAGGGATATAAAGGAGTGCTCCACCAGACCTGCTTAGGCAGCGGAACCACGCCTTCAACAGCCAAAGGTCTGCTCAATCACAACACGGGTACGGGTATGGACCCGATTGTACTCCTCTTCATGGCTGTTCCACAGGTTCCGCACAGGGGTAAGTAGCCACGGCTTTAAGGGATATCCTCCATCACCTGCAAGCGAATACAAATAGGTCTATGTGAGTCACTCTGAGCTGCCACCTTCAGGATTCACTGCCATGGCCAAAGCTATTTGCTGTTGACATGCACATGTCTCTGTACGTATGTACAAATATTATTTAGATGCATTGTATACTGCAATATGGTGTGGTAGTCAGGATGCCGTTGTACAGATGATGCAGGGTGAATTCTTGCATGCTGATGCGGATGAACTGTGGTTGCAGGACGATGTTTAGCCTCCAATTTTTGCTGTGTATACTACACTGTGCATGGTCACACTAGCCACATTGGCACAGTTGCAATCATGTTCAGTCATGCATTGCTTGACATACCCATGGTGGCCAGGTTGTGAGTCTTACATGTTGTCATTGATATACGGCATTGGTTCAATGTGTGCCACTGATGTGTCATGTTCGGGTTGGGAGGTTCAGGTCAGGATTGTTTAGCTCAGCGTGCATTCTCCACTCACCACCCATGCCCACCCTGGTGGAGTATGCATCCCCTCAACTTACAACCCTGATGCACTGCCATGGTCCAGTCAGGCAACTCACCAAACAGCCAGGCACGTCGTCCAGCATGTCGCTCCATGTGAAGGGGAGCATGGAGTTACGCAGCACCATGGCATCATGTGTCGATCCGGTATATCGGGCGCAACAATGTGTGATGATCTTGCTGGAGTCACATACCATCTGCACCTTGATGGAGTGGTATTGCTTGTGATTGTGGTACACCACCTATTGGGCATGTGGGCTACCAATTCTACATGGGTGCATTCGAGGGCACTAACACAATTGGGCATACCTACCAGTGCATGGAAGCCTACTTTGGTGTCGGCTATCTCCTGGGCAGTCAGTGGTAGGGATATGTGGGTGCTTGCATGCTTCAGGAGGGCATCCAGCATTTGGGTCAGCATGCATGAAAATAATGGTTGTGAAATGCCATGCAGCTGGCCCACTGTGTGCTGGTAGGTGCCCGTGGCCAGGAAGTGGAGCACAGACTCCACCTTCAGTAGCGGGGGGATGGCAGTGTGTATTTCTATGAGGCTGACGATGTTGCTGTGTATCATGTCCACTATGGTGATGATGGTGTCCCGGTCCAACCGGTACAAGGTGAGGATCTGCTCAGGGGTTAGATTGAATGGACTGTTTCTGATGCGAGGGATTGTTGGCTGCCTGTGAGGTACTACTGGCTGCAATGGTGGTAATTGCTGGCCCTGTCTCAACATCCTTCTCCTCCTGCTTCTCCTCTGTGCTGCCTGTTGCTGTGGCTGTAGTTGTTGTTGTAGTTGCTGTTGTTGCTGTAGTTGTAGCAGTATAGGCATGTCCTCCAGCCCCATGATTGCAACAGCTAGTGTTATCATTTTGGTGTAGGAAGGGGTGTGGTGTGTGGGTGTACTCCTTTTATACTGGGACAGGCTCCATTGACTCCACCTGTGGTGATTGTGTGCACCTGTGGCAGTTGCCTTGACTGCAGATTGCTGTTTACGGGTGGTCTGCAATGCCTATATGGCCGCCATCGTTCAGGCCCTAATTACCACATTCGGGATGCCGGTAATTGCATGCCCGCGTGAGCGGTGATGTCCTCCTATTACCGGCATGCCGGTATTTACTCCGCGAAGGGGTGCATGGACGCGCGCATGCCAGTATGAAGGGGCACGGTACGGCCGTTGGCAGTATTGGCGGGTTGTCGGGTCATAATGCCCTGGACCCATTAACGATGCCGGTATTACCATTCCGCCTTCCTTTTTTCATTACCTCCATTCTCGTAATGAGGCCCACATACTTGGTTTGGTACTTCAGCAGATATGCTTTTGAACTTGGCTATTTCTTTTTTATGAGTGTTATAGAAAGTTGACACCTGTAAGGTTGTCACTACTGTTTTCTGAAGTTGCTGAATTTTGTAAGTTCTCTTCAGTTCCAAAATATTTGCTTTGGATGTGGTCTATTTGTTTGAGCAGTTGTTTGGCTGTACCATGTAGGAGAATGTCATTTAAATGCTCCAATGCTAAAGCAGTACTTTTTGCATAGTACATTTTGTGAACAAGATTTCTTACAGTAGAATGTGTGTTGCTAACATTTCGATATGGTGTAAGGTGCTTTTGCAAGCAGGTCCAGAAATGCAAGCTAATGAATGTTCTCGTAGGCTCTGTGCTGGTGGTGTGACTCAACTCACCTGTACAGATGTTGCCAAAGGTATCTATGCTGCTATTGCGTTTCTTATGAAGTACTGGTTGTAGTTTACTAATTAATTTTGTTAGTGGTTTCATTCTATTTAAAATTAATATACCGAATTTCCTTTTGAGGAGCATTACACTGTCTACAAGAGCTTCCAGGATCAGTATTCTGCGGTAAGTGTTAATGGTTGAGTGTGATTTTTTCCCCTGTATTTATCAGGTTCTGAATAACTCTGTGGTGGAACATATTGCGTAAAATAAATTGTTTGGAATGCTTACTTATGGCTACGTTAACATTTGTACGTGCTCTGTTAGCAGTAAAGGAAGTTGCAATCTCTTTAGTACATTTCTTTTTATTATTACATTTTGAAACAGGAGTTGCAGTTTTTTTTCCTGTTAGGTGCTTCTGTTTTCCCTTAGAGACTGTATTAGTTGTTTTGTTTGAACTTTATGTACAAATTCTGCTAGAGGTGGATGACTATTTTGTATGCTTTTAGATTGATCTGCTCTATTTCTGCGTTGTTTTCTACAGAGTTGCTTTTTGGTTGGCATTTTGTAGTATCTGTTGGAGAAAAAAGGAAAGCGTTGGCGTGCTTGTTGTGCAATGTATATGTGTGTGCTGTGCATGAGTGTTTGAATATGAGGGTAGGTATACACATAGAGGTGTGTGATTGTGTAATGAGTTATTACTTTAGGTTGAGAAGGCTGTATTGGTATCTGTGTGATACTATAATGGCTTGCCAGATGACAATAGGAAGTGTGCACCTGTTGAGGTGCAATCAGTAAGAATGAAGCAAATACTGTTGGGTTGATGGGATTGTGTATCCTACAATACAAGAGCACTGCACTGTCTGAGTCAGAATCAGAACACTGTGATAGTATTGCACTTACTTTGTTGGATGTTGAGAGTAGGCTTCTTCTAGGTTATATTTTCCACTTGAGACAACACTGGCTTTCATGAGAGAGGTGTTCACTGCAACTGTGAAAGGAGGAAGTAAGAACATATGTTTTATAATGGTTGATTTTTTGATTGTGGAGAATACATTTTTTAAATTTGGAGGAGGATGTCTTGGCAAGAAGAGTGAGTGTGTGTGTGAAATTGGATAGCTTTGTATATGAATGGGGACTTAGGAGCATCAACATTTTTGGTAAGGGGGTTAGTGGTTTATTTATGAATGTGCCGTATGAGGTATACGTTAGCAAGTGTGTGTTTTGCGTTAGAACTATTTAGTTTGGAAATGGATTAGTGCAAGTTGTAGTAGGGTGAGAAAAAGGTTTGGAAAGATGTACAGATTGGAAAGGAGCATTTTTATGTGTGTAATTGCATTAACTTTTCTGCAGATATATCTTTGCTACATGAGTGGAGCAATACATTCAGTTGTTTGATTTATTTATCCACATTTATAAATGGTTCTATTCTCAATGCACTTATACATTATTTTGCTTTTTAAGTAATGGTGCATTTTGTGAACTGTGCAAGGTGAGTGGCAGGCACCCAGTTGACATACATGCAATGTATGTACTTGGTATGCTTTGGTAAGATACATTGGGCCTCGTTACGAGATTGGTGTTAGTCGTGGCGCTATTTGCCCCATGACTGGCACCAATAATGTGTCCGGCACCGTTCTCGTTCAATGCGGACTTACCGGTGTAGTCCGTCCTTTGCGGGACCGGTAAGTCCCCATTGAAAAAGCCATTCCCCATTCCCATTTGAGCCCCCGTAGGGCTCAAAGCGAATGGGTAAGGCAATAATAAGTTATTGGCTCTGATTTCCCTTAATTGGTCCCGTCCATAACGCCTGGTCAGACCAGGCTTTAACGGAGGGACCCGCTAAGCGAACTCGTAGTAGGGCGGTAAGGGATCACCGGCACCGGTCTCCTTACCGGTGCCCATTATCCCTTACTGCCCCACTCGGAATGAGGCCCATTCTGTTTTCCTTTTCTGTGTGCATTTTAGGAATTTTATCTGTGGTGTGTTAGTGAAGGAAGAAGTTGAAACAATGATAGAAGGAAAGAAGAGAATAACAGTTTGAACATTAGAATGGGTGACATGGGTGAATTAAAACTTTCAAAGCATATGGCCTTGTGATTGCAACTTGATGATAGGTGATGGGACAAATGACAGTATGGTTTTTGAGTAGGTTATGGTGGATAAGTGGCAAGTAACCTGTTCATAGGCACTTATAAAAGAGTTGCAAAGGTACTGTACAAAACATATTCAGTTTGTGTTGATAGATGGAGATGTGTGTGAATCTGGGAGCAAAAATCGTGGATAGTTTCACAGTACTTGCTGGAGGTGGTTTGCAATAACAGGAGACCTATACTCTGAGTGTTTAACAGTAAATCTGGAGTGTTGCACAGAGATGATAGAGTTATATGTAGAGGTCTTGGATTTGATTGGTGGATGGCTGTGTGACTGCTTACCAGCAGCCAATCACATAGTGGTGTAAAGTGTAAGTGGACAGGGAAGGACTGCTACCCCTGTCTTGCTAGATCCACGGACAACGCAGTAGTCCACAGATCACTCATGCTGCAATTGGGGCTTGTTAGCATGATTGGCACGGAAATGTTATGCTATGGGGATTATTTAATCAGGTGTTCAGGGTGTGCTTAACAGGAAAGGATGGCAATACGTTGTTTCATTGCTGTGTTGGTTGTGTAGTGAAGATGGATAGAGTTACTGTATGGATAGTGGGAGATTCCTTTGTATGTGATCTGGAGAGCTATGCAAAGGCACAAGGGTTTTTCTGCAGATCTTGTATTTCCAGGTGTGGAGGCTTTATGGTGCAGTTTGTCTGGCTGCAATTTGCAGGCACTGCTTGCTGTATGTTGAAACATGGCTACTTTTAGTTGGCCTTATGTTTTGGTGGTGAACTGTGGAGGAGAGCATTTGGGCTACACCAGTGCCCCAAGTTTGCTTCCTGTGTTGAAGTTGTTCATGGAGAGCTAATGGTGCTTTTCCCTAATGCAAAGGTGGTATTTTCTCATAGAATACCAGGATCACTATAAAACAATACCAATGTCTTCAATCCCCAGCAAAATGTTGAAAGGTGCCTTGTTAATAGCGGCATGGATGTGGTTTTGCGAAGTGCTGAGATGTTTGTTTTCTCCAATGAGAACATTGATTCCCTTAGTGTGCACTACATTACTGGAGATGGTGTTTTGTTTTCCTTCCTTGGAAATGCTAATTTGTTTTGGAAATCTAAGGGATGCTTTGCAGAAGTTGACATAAGGCAGTAAGGAGGAAAAGAAAGCAAAAAACCCTGAAAAGAACTAGAAAATAAAAGGTGTTTCTTAAGTACAAATACGTTAAAAAAGGCTCTTTTCAGAGCCACCACTAAAGAGGAAATCCCTTACCCTGTTGAAATATGTTCTCCCACCCCTGCGCAAAGCACAATATGTCTGCAGACACTGCAGTAGTCCGAGGATCGCACATGCTACATCTAGGGCTTTTGAGCATGGCAGGCATGGAAATGGGAGTGTGGAGGCCAGGGGATTGGTCAATAAGGTTTCCTGGGTGTGATATATGAGGAGCGACTGTGGGAGAAGGTCTGTTTGCAGAGAGAAGTGCTGATGGCTATGGTTATGGTTGTGTCATTCAGGAGGCATGTATGGATTGTATGAATTTTACGGGACTCCTGGATACATTGGTTGGAAGTGCATGCAGAACACTGTGGAGTGGCTGCACATCTTGGCTTCCATCATGTGGATTTGATATGATATGATAGGTTATTTATAACGTGCCTAATACCCTTAGGTTTCTAAGTGCGGACCTGGGGATCAAATCTGTGTTGCTCTGTGTCTTCTTGCTTCCAAGGCAAGCATGTTGTCCCTGAGCTATGTTTGTTGAAAAGGTCCACTGGTTTGGAGTGCATGAAATGAAGTAGCTGATTTGGTTCCTCTTTGTGCCACTTTGGTGATGCTCGATCATCCAGACATTATTATTATTCGTCGTGGAGGGAACAGATGAGGACAAGTTACTGGAATTTCTCTGCAGTTTGCGATGAAGGAGGCACTTGGCAAAGTCATGGATATGTTTCCAAACTCCCGAGTAATTTTTTATTGCATTGCCCAGAGACAGATGTGGCTGCGTTCTTCTTCATTTGGTCCGCAAATGGAAAAAGTGAGGCACAATATCAACAAGGCTGTTTGCACCTTTTTGGGGGATGTTGGCATGTCCTCCTTCCATAATGATAATCTTACGTTTCGTAGCACAGAGATGGAGTCCATCTTACTGATGCTGGCAATCAGCTTTTTCTGCAAAATATCCAAAATGCATTGTATTCCTTTTTGCAAGTATAGGAAGCATTTTCCGTTAGGTGTTGACCACTTCAACCCTTCCAAAAACAAACAAACACCACAAAGATGCTCTTTTCAGAGCCACTACTTTCTCCCAGAAAAGAGTGCAATGTTTTGATGGAGCAACCCCTAGTATTATTTTAGATGTCCATGGACTACCGTGCTATCCACGGACCTTACAGGCTGCTCAGGAGCCTGCATCATTTCATTGGCCATTCTATTTTTGAACTGTGAAAGGTGGTTCTGAAAAGAGCCTTATTTGGTTGTTTTTTGTGTTTTTTGTATTTTTTGTTTTTTACACATGACACACAAGGGCATGAAGGGAAGGAAGGGTTGGGAAGGGAAGAGAGGGTAGGGAAGGGGCACCAACCACAGGGATGAAAATGGCAAGTGGAGAGAGGATGATGTTGGGTGGGCCTCACTTTGGTAGGGGGACCCCTTAACATGCTCCCGGACTGAAGCCTCGAAAGCACTTGGTAGTTGCTGTCCCTGCAGAGTACCACATCGCAGTACATGCACAATACAGTGACCTTTGAAATGTAAGGGTACTGCAGTGCGTATGGCCCGCAAGGCTGGTTCAGGGATCCGCTGCCCCACAGGAGTGTCCCTTGTAGTGGCAGGAGCAGATACAGAAGATTCTGCAGAGGAACTCAACCTACTGCCTTGTTCGAACGGGATGACTCTCCGAACTAACACTTTGTGCTTTGACCTCAGGTGTCACTGTATGTAGGTGGTGCCGTAGCTGTACAAGCATGGTCTGCCGCTACTGAGCACCATCTGTGCATTGAACCTTGCTTACACCAACTTTGGGCACGTCTCCTATGGTGGTAAAGAGCCTCCACACCCAAGACTCACGCTGACTCCAGGCAATGGGGAATTCCTCTACCTCATCCTCGCTCTCTTCTTAATCCCTCTCTACATCACCACGCCTGCCCCCCCCAGGCCTTTGGGAAGGTGGTGGTGGTTGTGAGGGTGAGGGTGTTGCTGAGGCAGAGACAGTAGCAGCAGCCATGGTCACCATTAACTCCAAAGGTAGTACAGCACAGCAGAATTGAGCAGAAAGCAATTCTAACGAGGAGCAATCTGGAACACTGTTCTGGCACAGCATCAAAAGTAGCACAGTAGAGCAGACTTCGGCAGAAAATAATTACAACAGCACAAGCCATCTGGACCACTCCTCTGTTCTGGACAGCCAAAAACAGAATGATGAACACTTCTGGGGTGTGGCATTTTATCGGGGTGTTGGGGAGCGGTTTGCACCCAAAAGCATCCCTAATAAGTTCACACAATTGTCCAGATCGCCAGGGGCATAGTGTGGGACCTAACTAAGGCTGTAGTTACATTTCGAAGGTCACTGTATTGTGCATGTACCTCAACGTGGTACTCGGCAGGGGGAGCAACTTCAAAGTGCTTTTGAGGCTTCAGTCTGGGAGCATGAGAAGGAGTGTCCCCTACCTAAGTGAGGCCCACCCAACATTTTCCTCTCTCCACTTGCACTTTTTGATGTCTGGGGGCCTGGACTATGTCCGCAAATAAGGTCTGACGCTCAGTGTGGGTGCAGTCACATGGTGATGTTGCGGATGTTCTTAATGGGATGGCTGGCCACAGGACACCTATTGCTCAGTATACATTGTGTGCATGTGCATAGGTGTCCTACGGACAGGGTTGGGCTCCCCAAAGTAATTAAAAGTGTGACACACGTGTGGCAGACATTTCAGAACAGGTGCTGTGTTCGTATGACCCAGGAGGTGGGATTCGCATGTGCCCAGGTGTCCTTCGGACATGGGTGGGCACCTCAGACTAATCAAAGTACATCACAAATGTTTTCAGGCATCAGACATGGCGGGCATGGACAGTGTTACCAGGACACAGAGGGTGAGATGCGAGTAGGCATAGGCTCCGACAAGTAATTAAAGGTGCTTCACAAGTTTGCTGGCAGGCGTGGCATTCTATGGACACCTCCATTTTGATTGTGGACAGGCCGGACAGGGTAGGTGTCCGTAGGACTCCTCCATTTTACTTAATTGTGGGCATCCTTGGAAAGTACACACATACATAGACACAATTAGTAAAGGAAAGGGGTAGCAGAAATTGAGACATATCCAGGGGAATTCGAGTTGTGTACAGGTTGGGCATTAGGGGAGGAAGGTATTGAAGTCTCATCGTAACGTCTCTCTTAGTAGGGAATTTGTGGGGATAGTTGGCTGGGAAAGGGGGAAGGGGTACAGGTGCAGGTGGCGCAGTGGTATTTTATTTTTTCCATATAATGTCCTTGTACACAATCTTTTAAGCTGGCAAAATTGTTCAGCAATTGCTCCATGTTTGTGTCCAGGCTGTCTAGTTTTTTATTTGTGATGCCATCTTTGATATCATGGGTCTTAGTCTTTGCAGTGCACAGTTATGGTGCGAGTTTCTGGGGGTTTTTGGTTTTACTTGTAACCATAACATGGATAGGTTGTTATTAGTACAAAGTAACTGTAATGTCCCTTTAAAAAAGTTTTTGCACTGAATTTGATAGGTTTTTCTTAAGGCAACTGAACCATAATGTCCCTTTAACAAAGGTTTGTCACTGAATTTGATAGGTTTTTAGTAATGCAACTTACCCATAACATCCCTTTAACAATGTTTTTTTCACTGAATATATATATATATATATATATATATATATATATATATATATATATATATATTCAGTGAAAAAACTTTGCTAAAGGGACGTTATTGTTAAGTTGCACCAGTTATGGTAAGCTAAGCAACCATAACTCGCGCCACCACCGTGCACTGCTAAGACAAACACCCACGACATCAAAGATGGCATCACGAATGTCATTGATGACATCACTGATGACATCACATGTGTATGTACTTTTCATGAAATATGTGTACAAGGGATTCTTATTATAATGTTGCGAAAAATGTGTCAAGGATCATTGCAATAAATATCATACCCTAATTAGTATATTGAACGATGCATTGATATTAATAGCATTCTATTATGGGGTTCGATCTAGTATACTAAGCTACTCATGCAGAAACATAGCAGTGTGTGCAGTGTACAAGATGAAGGTATAATATTCATAATGTTAATATGTTGAATAATGAAATGATAATTGTTTTCTTAATAGATTTTTGTGTACTGTGAAATATGTAATAAGTAGCTAATAAAACCCATGTATTACATGATTGCATTACTATAGCCAAACACAAAGAGACAAGAACACATACCAATATGGGTATATACAGGGAAAGTTAGCAAAAAAGCACAAGTAGTAGCAGAAACAATTCATAACATAACTGATTATTTTCATGCAAATAAATGATTGCTCTGTTTCAAAGCTGCTATTTACCCTATGTATATGTATCACTTCATGTGATTGGACCCTAAGGAAAGTAGTGTGAGTACACTGTATACAAATATGACCATATACAGGGAAAGTACAGCCATAAAAAAACAACCGAACTATCAGAAAGTGCTGATAAGTCTATTGATTATCTTTATGCACAAAAAGGATTGCTGTCTTTCAAGCTTGTGTCTTCCTCTATGTATATGTTTCATATGATGTGACTGGACTCTAAGGGAATTACTATAAGAACCTACTTGAAGGATACATCTACAAATAAAATAAAATGTTTAGTTTCTGACTGTTACTGAACAAAACCATGTGGCCTAGATATGTCAGCAAAAGAAAAAAGAGTGAGCCAGACATGTGATGTCATCAGTGATGTCATCAATGACATTTGTGATGTCATCTTTGATGTCGTGGGTGTTAGTCTTAGCAGTGCACGGTGGTGGGGCGAGTTATGGTTGCTTAGCTTACCATAACTGGCGAATTTCAAGGGTTTTTCGGTTTTACTTGGAACCAAAACGTCCCTTTAACAAAGTTTTTTCACAGAATTTCATAGGTTTTTTGTAGCGCAACTTAACCATAACGTCCCTTTAACAAAGTTTTTTCACTGAATTTCATAGGTTTTTAGTAGCGCAAATTAACCGTAACAGCATTTTAACAAAGTTTTTTCATTGAATTTCATAGGTTTTTATTAGTGCAACTCAACCATAACGTCCCTGTAACACTTTTTTTTTTACTGCATTTCATAGGTTTTTATTAGTGCAACGTCACCATAACATCCTTTTCAATAGATGAAGACCACTAGCATCTTAGGTCCTCAAAGTGGGAACCCTGGGTGGTAAAAAAAAAGATTTTTCTTCCCAAACCGGGACGCCTGCGGTGTCCCGGTGTAGGAAGGAAAATCTTTTACCAAGATGCCACCATGGAAAGGGAAGGCGGGGTGTATAAAGAGAACACAACAGGGCATGAGCGTTGGGTGGGGGGGGGAAAGGCACACACGGGGCTTGAGCGGGGGCTGGGGGGGAACAGGGGAGCCACAGGGCATGAGCAGGGGGTGAGGGAACAGGGACAACACAGGGCATGAGAAGGGGGGTGGGGGGAAATGGAGGGAGACACAGGGAATGATCGGGGGGTGGGGTGGAAAAGGAGGGAGACACAGGGCGTGAGGAGGGGGTGGGGTGGAACAGGGGAGACACGGGGCATGAGCGGGGGGTGGGGAGGAACAGGGGACACGAGGGGCAGGAGCGGGGGGTGGGGGAACAGGGGAGACACGGGGCATGAGCGGGGTGGCGGGGGGAACAGGGGAGCCATGGGCCATGACCAGGGGGTGGGGGAGAAAAGGAGGGAGACACATTGCATGACTGGGGGGTGGGGGGAATAGGGGAGACATGGGGCATGAGCAGGGGTTGGGGGGGAAGGAGGGAGACACGGGGCATGAGCGGGGGTGGGGGTACAGGAGGGAAACACGGATATGAGCGGGGGGTCTGGGGTAACACGAGGGAGACACAGGGCATGAGCGGGGGGTGGGGGCAACATGAGGGAGACACGGGTCATGAGCGGGGGGCGACACAAGGGAGACACGGGACATGAACGGGGGTGGGGGGCAACACGAGGGAGACACCGGTCATGAGCAGGGGGTGCGGGAAACACAAGGGAAACACGGGGCATGAGCGGGGGGTGCGGGGAACAGGAGGGAGACACGGGGCATAAGCAGGGGGTAGGGGGTAACACGAGGGAAACACAGGGCATGAGCGGGGGGTGGGGGGCAACAGGGGAGACACGCGGGGGGTGGGGGAAGAAGGCAGACAGGGGGCATGAGTGGGTGGTGGGGGGTACAGGAGGGGGACACGGGGCATGATCGGGGGTGGGGGGTGACACAAGGGAGACACGGGGCAAGAGCAGGGTGTGGGGGGTACAGGAGGGAGACACAGGACTTGAGCGGGGGGTGGGGGAACAGGGGAGACAAGGGCATGCACGGGGGGTGGGGAGGAACAGGGGAGATAAAGGGCATGAGCAGGGGGTGGGGAGGAATAGGGGAGACAAGAGCCATGACCGGGGGGTGGGGGAGAAAAGGAGGGAGACACATGGCATGACTGGGGGGTGGGGGGTACAGGGGAGACACGGTACATGAGCGGGGGTTGGGGGGGAAGGAGGGAGACACAAGGCATGAGCGGGGGGTAGGGACGAACATGGGAGACACGGGGCATGAGCAGGGGGTGGGGGGGAACAGGGGAGACACAGGGTATGAGCAGGGGGTGGGGGGAACAGGGGAGACACAGGGCATGAGCGGGGGGTGGGTGGCAACAGGAAGGAGACACGGGGCATGAGCGGGGGGGTGGGGTAACACGATGGATACACGGGGCATGAGCGGGGTGGGGTGGGGGAACAGGAGGGAGACACAGGGCATGAGCGGGGGTTGGGGGGTTACACGAGGGAGACACGGGGCATGGGCAGGGGTGTGGGGGAACAGGGCAGACATGGGGCATGAGGGGGGGTGGATGGTACAGGAAGGAGACATGGGACATGAGCGGGGGGTGGGGGGTACAGGAGGAAGACACGGGGCATGAGGGGGGTTGTGGGTACAGGAGGGAGACAATGGGCATGAGCGTGGGGTGGAGGGTAACACGAGGGAGACACGGGGAATGAGCGGGGGGTGGGGGGAACAGGGGAGACAAGGGGCATGATCGGGGGGGTAGGGGGTAACAGGGGAGACAAGGGCCATGACCGTGGGGTGGGGGAGAAGAGGAGGGAGACACATGGCATGACCGGGGGGTGGGGGTAACAGGGGAGACACGGGGCATGAGCAGGGGTTGGGGGGAAGGAGGGAGACACGGGGCATGAGCGGGGGGTAGGGAGGAACAGGGGAGATACAGGGCATGAGCGGGGGTATGGGGGGGGAACAGGGGAGACAAGGGGCATGTGTGGGGGTGGGAAGGAACAGGAGAGACACAGGGCATGAGCGGGGTTTGGGGAGGAACATGGGAGACATGGGGCATGAGCGGGGGTGTGGGGGGGGAACAGGGGAGACAAGGGCCATGACCGGGGGGTGGGGGAGAAAAGGAGGGAGACACATGGCATGACTCGGGGGTGAGGGGGAACAGGGGAGACACAGGGCATGAGCGGGGGTTAAGAGGAAGGAGGGAGTTACGGGGCATGAGCGGGGGGTAGGGAGGAACAGGGGAGACACGGGGCATGAGCGGGGGGGTGGGGAGAACAGGGGAGACACAGGGCATGAGCGGGGGTGGGGGGAACAGGAAGGAGACACGGGGCATGAGCGGGGGGTAAAACGATGGAGACACGGGGCATGAGCGGGGGTGGGGGGTACAGGAGGGAGACACGGGACATGAGTGGGGAGTGGGGGGTAGAGGAGGGAGACACGGGGCATGAGCGGGGGGTGGGGGTACAGGAGGGAGACACGGGGCATGAGCGGGGGGTGGTGGGCAACACGAGCGGGGGGTGGGGGGGAACCAGGGAGACAAGGGGCATGCCTGGGGGTGGGAAGGAACAGGGGAGACACGGTGTATGAGCGCGGGGTGGGGAACAGGGGAGACACGGGGCATGAGCGGGGGGGTGGGGGGTGACAGGGGAGACAAGGGCCATGACCGGGGGGTGGGGGAGAAAAGGAGGGAGACACATAGCATGACTGGGGGGTGGGGGGGAACAGGGGAGACACTGGGCATGAGCGGGGGTTGGGGGGGAAGGAGGGAGACACGGGGCATGAGCGGGGGGTGAGGGCGTAACACGAGGGAAACACAGGGCATGAGCGGGGGTGGGGGGAACATGGGAGACACGGGGCATGAGTGGGGGGAACAGGGCAGACACGGGGCATGAGTGCGGGGTGGTGGGGTAACACGAGGGAGACACGGGGCACGAGCGGGGGGTGGAGGAACAGGGGAGACACAGGACATGAGCGTGGGGTGGGGGGTACAGGAGGGAGACACGGGGCATGAGCGGGGGTTGGGGGTACAGGATGGAAACACGGGGCATGAGCGGGGGGTGGGGGAGAAGAGGAGGGAGACACATGGCATGACCGGGGGGTGGGGGGGAACAGGGGAGACACGGGGCATGATCGGGGGGTAGGGGGTAACAGGGAAGACAAGGGCCATGACCGGGGGGTGGGGGAGAAGAGGAGGGAGACACATGGCATGACCGGGGGGTGGGGGGGAACAGGGGAGACACGGGGCATGAGCAGGGGTTGGGGGGAAGGAGGGAGACACGGGGCATGAGCGGGGGGTTGGGAGGAACAGGGGAGATACAGGGCATGAGCGGTGGTGTGGGGGGGGGCAGGGGAGACAAGGGGCATGTGTGGGGGGTGGGAAGGAACAGGAGAGACACAGGGCATGAGCGGGGTTTGGGGAGGAACATGGGAGACATGGGGCATGAGCGGGGGTGTGGGGGGGGAACAAGGGAGACAAGGGCCATGACCGGGGGGTGGGGGAGAAAAGGAGGGAGACACATGGCATGACTCGGGGGTGAGGGGGAACAGGGGAGACACATGGCATGAGCGGGGGTTGGAGAGGAAGGAGGGAGTTACGGGGCATGAGCGGGGGGTAGGGAGGAACAGGGGAGACACGGGGCATGAGCGGGGGGGTGGGGAGAACAGGGGAGACACAGGGCATTAGCAGGGGGTGGGGGGAACAGGAAGGAGACACGGGGCATGAGCGGGGGGTGGGGGGTAAAACGATGGAGACACGGGGCATGAGCGGGGGTACAGGAGGGCGACACGGGACATGAGTGGGGGGTGGGGGGTAGAGAAGGGCGACACGGGGCATGAGCGGGGGGTGGTGGGCAACACGAGCGGGGGGTGGGGGGGAACCAGGGAGACAAGGGGCATGCCTGGGGGGTGGGAAGGAACAGGGGAGACACGGTGCATGAGCGCGGGGTTGGGGGAACAGGGGAGACACGGGGCATGAGTGGGGGGGTGGGGGGTGACAGGGGAGACAAGGGCCATGACCGGGGGGTGGGGGAGAAAAGGAGGGAGACACATAGCATGACTGGGGGTGGGGGGGACATGGGAGACAGGGGGGGGCATGAGTGGGGGGAACAGGGCAGACACGGGGCATGAGTGCGGGGTGGGGGGTACAGGAGGGAGACACGGGGCATGAGCGGGGGGTGGGGGGGTAACACGAGGGAGACACGGGGCACGAGCGGGGGGTGGAGGAACAGGGGAGACACAGGACATGAGCGTGGGATGGGGGTACAGGAGGGAGACACGGGGCATGAGCGGGGGGTGGGGGTACAGGATGGAAACACGGGGCATGAGCGGGGGGTGGGGGGTAACACGAGGGAGGCATGGGGCATGAGCGGGGGGTGGGGGGAACAGGGGAGACACGGGGCATGATCGGGGGTAGGGGGTAACAGGGAAGACAAGGGCCATGACCGGGGGGTGGGGGAGAAGAGGAGGGAGACACATGGCATGACCGGGGGGTGGGGGGGAACAGGGGAGACACGGGGCATGAGCGGGGGGTATGGAGGAACAGGGGAGATACGGGGCATGAGCGGGGGGTGGGGGGAAAAAGGGGAGACAAGGGGCATGTGTGGGTGGTGGGAAGGAACAGGGGAGACAACGGGCATGAGCAGGGGGTGGGGAGGAACATGGGAGACATAGGGCATGAGCGGGGTGTGGGGGGGAACAGGGGAGACAAGGGCCATAACCGGGGGTTGGGGGAGAAAAGGAGGGAGACACATGGCATGACTAGGGGGTGAGGGGGAACAGGGGAGACACAGGGCATGAGAAGGGGTTGGGGGAAGGAGGGAGATACGGGGCATGAGCGGGGGGTAGGGAGGAACAGGGGAGACACGTGGCATGAGCGGGGGTGGGGAGAACAGGGGAGACACAGGGCATGAGCGGGGGTGGGGGTAACAGGAAGGAGACACGGGGCATGAGCGGGAGGTGGGGGTAACACGAGGGAGACACGGGGCATGAGCGGGGGGTGGGGCATACAGGAGGGAGACACGGGACATGAGTGGGGGGTGGGAGGAACAGGGGAGACACGTGGCATGAGTGGGGGGTGGGGAGAACAGGGGAGACACGGCATGAGCGGGGGTGCGGGAAACACAAGGGAAACACGGGGCATGAGCGGGGGTGCGGGGAACAGGAGGGAGACACGGGGCATAAGCAGGGGGTAGGGGGTAACAAGAGGGAAACACAGGGCATGAGCGGGGGGTGGAGGGGCAACAGGGGAGACACGCGGGGGGTGGGGGGAAGAAGGCAGACAGGGGGCATGAGTGGGTGGTGGGGGGTACAGGAGGGAGACACGGGGCATGATCGGGGGTGGGGGGTGACACAAGGGAGACACGGGGCAAGAGCAGGGTGTAGGGGGTACAGGAGGGAGACACAGGACTTGAGCCCGGGGTGGGGGAACAGGGGAGACAAGGGCATGAGCGGGGGTGGGGAGGCACAGGGGAGATACAGGGCATGAGCAGGGAGTGGGGAGGAACAGGGGAGACAAGGGCCATGACCGGGGAGTGGGGGAGAAAAGGAGGGAGACACATGGCATGACTGGGGGGTGTGGAGTACAGGGGAGACACGGTAGATGAGCGGGGGTTGGGGGGGAAGGAGGGAGACACAAGGCATGAGCGGGGGGTAGGGAGGAACATGGGAGACACGGGGCATGAGCAGGGGGTGGGGGGAACAGGGGAGACACAGGGTATGAGCAGGGGGTGGGGGGAACAGGGGAGACACAGGGCATGAGCGGGGGGTGGGTGGCAACAGGAAGGAGACACGGGGCATGAGCGGGGGGGTGGGGTAACACGATGGATACATGGGGCATGAGCGGGGGGGTGGGGGAACAGGAGGGAGACACAGGACATGAGCGGGGGGTGGGTGGTTACACGAGGGAGACACGGGGCATGGGCAGGGGTGTGGGGGAACAGGGCAGACATGGGGCATGAGGGGGGTGGATGGTACAGGAAGGAGACATGGGACATGAGCGGGGGGTGGGGGGTACAGGAGGGAGACACGGGGCATGAGGGGGGTTGTGGGTACAGGAGGGAGACAATGGGCATGAGCGTGGGGTGGAGGGTAACACAAGGGAGACACGGGGAATGAGCGGGTGGTGGGGGGAACAGGGGAGACAAGGGGCATGATCGGGGGGGTAGGGGGTAACAGGGGAGACAAGGGCCATGACCGTGGGGTGGGGGAGAAGAGGAGGGAGACACATGGCATGACCGGGGGGTGGGGGTAACAGGGGAGACACGGGGCATGAGCAGGGGTTGGGGGGGAAGGAGGGAGACACGGGGCATGAGCGGGGGGTAGGGAGGAACAGGGGAGATACAGGGCATGAGCGGGGGTGTGGGGGGGAACAGGGGAGACAAGGGGCATGTGTGGGGGGTGGGAAGGAACAGGAGAGACACAGGGCATGAGCGGGGTTTGGGGAGGAACATGGGAGACATGGGGCATGAGCGGGGGTGTGGGGGGGGAACAGGGGAGACAAGGGCCATGACCGGGGGGTGGGGGAGAAAAGGAGGGAGACACATGGCATGACTCGGGGTGAGGGGGAACAGGGGAGACACAGGGCATGAGCGGGGGTTGGAGAGGAAGGAGGGAGTTACGGGGCATGAGCGGGGGGTAGGGAGGAACAGGGGAGACACGGGGCATGAGCGGGGGGGTGGGGAGAACAGGGGGACACAGGGCATGAGCAGGGGGTGGGGGGAACAGGAAGGAGACACGGGGCATGAGCGGGGGGTGGGGGGTAAAACGATGGAGACACGGGGCATGAGCGGGGGTACAGGAGGGAGACACGGGACATGAGTGGGGGGTGGGGGGTAGAGGAGGGAGACACGGGGCATGAGCGGGGGGTGGGGTACAGGAGGGAGACATGGGGCATGAGCGGGGGTGGTGGGCAACACGAGCAGGGGGTAGGGGGAACCAGGGAGACAAGGGGCATGCCTGGGGGGTGGGAAGGAACAGGGGAGACACGGTGCATGAGCGCGGGGTGGGGGGAACAGGGGAGACACGGGGCATGAGCGGGGGGGTGGGGGGTGACAGGGGAGACAAGGGCCATGACCGGGGGGTGGGGGAGAAAAGGAGGGAGACACATAGCATGACTGGGGGGTGGGGGGGAACAGGGGAGACACTGGGCATGAGCGGGGGTTGGGGGGGAAGGAGGGAGAGACGGGGCATGAGCGGGGGGTGAGGGCGTAACACGAGGGAAACACAGGGCATGAGCGGGGTTGGGGGGAACATGGGAGACACGGGGCATGAGTGGGGGGAACAGGGCAGACACGGGGCATGAGTGCGGGGTGGGGGGTATAGGAGGGAGACACAGGGCATGAGCGGAGGGTGGGGGGGTAACACGAGGGAGACACGGGGCACGAGCGGGGGGTGGAGGAACAGGGGAGACACAGGACATGAGCTTGGGGTGGGGGGTACAGGAGGGAGACACGGGGCATGAGCGGGGGGTAGGAAGGAACAGGGGAGATACGGGGCATGAGCAGGGGGTGGGGAGGAACATGGGAGACATAGGGCACGAGCGGGGTGTGGGGGGGAACAGGGGAGACAAGGGCCATAACCGGGGGTTGGGGGAGAAAAGGAGGGAGACACATGGCATGACTAGGGGGTGAGGGGGAACAGGGGAGACACAGGGCATGAGCAGGGGTTGGGGGAAGGAGGGAGATACGGGGCATGAGCGGGAGGTAGGGAGGAACAGGGGAGACACGTGGCATGAGCGGGGGCTGGGGAGAACAGGGGAGACACAGGGCATGAGCGGGGGTGGGGCGAACAGGAAGGAGACACGGGGCATGAGCGGGGGGTGGGGGTTAACACGAGGGAGACACGGGAAATGAGCGGGGGGTGGGGCATACAGGTGGGAGACACGGTCATGAGTGGGGGGTGGGGGGTAGAGGAGGGAGACACGGGGCATGAGCGGGGGGTGGGGGTACAGGAGGGAGACACGGGGCATGAGTGGGGGGTGGGGGGCAACACGAGAGGGGGGTGGGGGGAACCAGGGAGACAAGGGGAATGCCTGGGGGGTGGGAAGGAACAGGGGAGACACGGTGCATGAGCGCGGGGTGGGGGAAACAGGGGAGACACGGGGCATGAGCGGGCGGGTGGGGGGTACAGGGGAGACAAGGGCCATGACCGGGGGGGTGGGGGAGAAAAGGAGGGAGACACATAGCATGACTGGGTGGTGGGGGGAACAGGGGAGACAAGGGGCATGTGTGGGGGTGGGAAGGTACAGGGGAGACACGGGGCATGAGCAGGGGGTGGGGAGGAACATGGGAGACATGGGGCATGAGCGGGGGTGTGGGGGGGAACAGGGGAGACAAGTGCCATGACCGGGGGTTGGGTGAGAAAAGGAGGGAGACACATGGCATGACTGGGGGTGAGGGGGAACAGGGGAGACACAGGGCATGAGCGGGGGTTGGGGGGAAGGAGGGAGATACAGGGCATGAGCGGGGGTAGGGAGGAACAGGGGAGACACGTGGCATGAGCGGGGGGTGGGGAGAACAGGGGAGACACAGGGCATGAGCGGGGGGTGGGGGGAACAGGAAGGAGACACGGGGCCTGAGCGGGGGGTGGGGGGTAACACGAGGGAGACACGGGGCATGAGCGGGGGCTGGGGGGTACAGGAGGGAGACACGGGACATGAGTGGGGGGTGGGGGGTAGAGGAGGGAGACACAGGGCATGAGCTGGGGATGGGGGTACAGGAGGGAGACACGGGGCATGAGTGGGGGATGGGGGGCAACACGAGCGGGGGGTGGGGGGGAACCAGGGAGACAAGGGGCATGCCTGGGGGGTGGGAAGGAGCAGGGGAGACACGGTGCATGAGCTCGGGGTGCGGGGGAACAGGGGAGACACGGGGCATGAGCGGGGGGGTGGGGGGAACAGGGGAGACAAGGGCCATGACCGGGGGGTGGAGGAGAAAAGGAGGGAGACACATAGCATGACTGGGGGTTGGGGGGAACAGGGGAGACACAGGGCATGAGCGGGGGTTGGGGGAGAAGGAGGGAGACACGGGGTTTGAGCGGGGGGTGGGGGTACAGGAGGGAGACACGGGGCATGAGCGGGGGGTAATACAAGGGAGACACAGGGCATGAGCGGGGTGGGGGCAACACGAGGGAGACATGGGTCATGAGTGGGGGGAAACACGAGGGTGATGCGGGACATGAGTGGGGGGCAACACAAGGGAGACATGGCTCATAAGCAGGGGGTAGGGGGTAACACGCAGGAAACACAGGGCATGAGCGGGGGGTGGGGGGAACAGGGCAGACACAGGGCATGAGCGGCTGGTGGGGGGTACAGGAGGGAGACACGGGGCATGAGCAGGGGGTGGGGGGTAACACGAGGGAGACACGGGGCATGAGCGGGGGGTGGGGGGTATAGGAGGGAGACACGGGACATGAGCGGGGGTGGGGGTGTATAGGAGGGAGACACGGGACATGAGCGGGGGGTGGGGGGCAACACGAGGGAGACATGGGTCATGAGCGGGGGGTGGGGGGAACATGAGGGAGACACGGGTCATGAGTGGGGGGTGGGGGAACACAAGGGAAACACGGGCATGAGCGGGGTTGGGGGTACAGAAGGGAGACACGGACATGAGTGGGGGGTGGGGGGTAGAGGAGGGAGACACGGGGCATGAGCGGGGGGTGGGGGTACAGGAGGGAGACACGGGGCATGAGTGGGGGGTGGGGGGCAACACGAGAGGGGGGTGGGGGGAACCAGGGAGACAAGGGGAATGCCTGGGGGGTGGGAAGGAACAGGGGAGACACGGTGCATGAGCGCGGGGTGGGGGAAACAGGGGAGACACGGGGCATGAGCGGGCGGGTGGGGGGTACAGGGGAGACAAGGGCCATGACCGGGGGGGTGGGGGAGAAAAGGAGGGAGACACATAGCATGACTGGGTGGTGGGGGGAACAGGGGAGACAAGGGGCATGTGTGGGGGTGGGAAGGTACAGGGGAGACACGGGGCATGAGCAGGGGGTGGGGAGGAACATGGGAGACATGGGGCATGAGCGGGGGTGTGGGGGGGAACAGGGGAGACAAGTGCCATGACCGGGGGTTGGGTGAGAAAAGGAGGGAGACACATGGCATGACTGGGGGTGAGGGGGAACAGGGGAGACACAGGGCATGAGCGGGGGTTGGGGGGAAGGAGGGAGATACAGGGCATGAGCGGGGGTAGGGAGGAACAGGGGAGACACGTGGCATGAGCGGGGGGTGGGGAGAACAGGGGAGACACAGGGCATGAGCGGGGGGTGGGGGGAACAGGAAGGAGACACGGGGCCTGAGCGGGGGGTGGGGGGTAACACGAGGGAGACACGGGGCATGAGCGGGGGCTGGGGGGTACAGGAGGGAGACACGGGACATGAGTGGGGGGTGGGGGGTAGAGGAGGGAGACACAGGGCATGAGCTGGGGATGGGGGTACAGGAGGGAGACACGGGGCATGAGTGGGGGATGGGGGGCAACACGAGCGGGGGGTGGGGGGGAACCAGGGAGACAAGGGGCATGCCTGGGGGGTGGGAAGGAGCAGGGGAGACACGGTGCATGAGCTCGGGGTGCGGGGGAACAGGGGAGACACGGGGCATGAGCGGGGGGGTGGGGGGAACAGGGGAGACAAGGGCCATGACCGGGGGGTGGAGGAGAAAAGGAGGGAGACACATAGCATGACTGGGGGTTGGGGGGAACAGGGGAGACACAGGGCATGAGCGGGGGTTGGGGGAGAAGGAGGGAGACACGGGGTTTGAGCGGGGGGTGGGGGTACAGGAGGGAGACACGGGGCATGAGCGGGGGGTAATACAAGGGAGACACAGGGCATGAGCGGGGTGGGGGCAACACGAGGGAGACATGGGTCATGAGTGGGGGGTGGGGGGAAACACGAGGGTGATGCGGGACATGAGTGGGGGGCAACACAAGGGAGACATGGCTCATAAGCAGGGGGTAGGGGGTAACACGCAGGAAACACAGGGCATGAGCGGGGGGTGGGGGGAACAGGGCAGACACAGGGCATGAGCGGCTGGTGGGGGGTACAGGAGGGAGACACGGGGCATGAGCAGGGGGTGGGGGGTAACACGAGGGAGACACGGGGCATGAGCGGGGGGTGGGGGGTATAGGAGGGAGACACGGGACATGAGCGGGGGTGGGGGTGTATAGGAGGGAGACACGGGACATGAGCGGGGGGTGGGGGGCAACACGAGGGAGACATGGGTCATGAGCGGGGGGTGGGGGGAACATGAGGGAGACACGGGTCATGAGTGGGGGGTGGGGGAACACAAGGGAAACACGGGCATGAGCGGGGTTGGGGGTACAGAAGGGAGACACGGGGCATGAGCAGGGGTGGGGGTAACAGGAGGGAAACACGGGGCATGAGCGGGGGGTGGGGGAACAGGGAAGACACAGGGCATGAGCAGGGAGTGGGGGGGAACATGGGAGACACGGGGCATGAGCGGGGGGTGGGGGGGTGAACACGAGGGAAACAAAGGGCATGAGCGGGGGGAGGGGGGAACAGGGGAGACAAGGGGCAGAGGCGGGGGGTGGGGGGAACAGGGCAGACACGGGGCATGAGCGGGTGGTGGGGGTACAGGAGGGAGACACAGGGCATGAGCGGGGGGTGGTAGGTAACACGAGGGAGACACAGGGCATGAGAGGGGTGTGGGGGGATATAGGAGGGAGACGCGGGACATGAGCGGGGGCAGTGGGGGGTACAGGAGGGAGACAGGGGACATGAGCGGGGGGTGGGGGGCAACACGAGGGAGACATGGGGTATGAGCAGGGGGTGGGGGGCAACAAGAGGGAGGCACGGGTCATGAGCAGGGGGTGGGCGGAACACGAGGGAGACAGGGGTCATGAGCGGGGAGTGGGGGGAACAGGAGGGAGACACAGGGCATGAGCAGGGGTTGGGGCGTAACACGAGGGAAACACAGGGAAAGAGCGTGGGGTGGGGGAACAGTGGAGACACAGGGCATGAGCGGGGATTGGGGGGGAAATGGGAGACACGGGGCATGAGCGGGGGTGGGGGATACAGGAAGGAGACACGGGGCATGAGTGGGGGGTGGGGAAACAGGAGGGAAACACGGGGCTAGAGCAGTGGGTGTGGGTAACACAAGGGAGACACGGGGCATGAGTGGGGGGTGGGGGAAACAGGAGGGAGACTCTGGGCATGAGCGGGGGTGGGGGGGTAACACGAGGGAAACACAGGGCATGAGCGGGGGATGGGGGGAACATGGGAGACACGGGGGAATGAGCGGGGGTGGGGAGAACAGGAGGGAGACACGGGGCCATGAGTGCGGGGTGGGGGTACAGGGGGGAGACACAGGGCATGAGCGGGGGGTGGAGGGAACAGGGGAGACAAGGGGCATGCGCGGGGGGTGAGGAGGAGCAGGGGAGACACAGGGCATGAGCAGGGGGTGGGGAGGAACCGGGCAGACACTGGGCATGAGCGGGGGGTGCGGGGTACAGGAGGGAGACACGGGCATGAGCGGGGGGTGGGGGGTAACACGAGGGAGACACGGGGCATGAGCGGGGGGTGGGGGGGCAACACGAGGGAGACAAGGGGCATGAATGGGGGGTGGAGCAACACGAGGGAGACACGAGGCATGAGCAGGGGGTTGTGGCAACACAAAGGAGACACGGGGCATGAGCGGGGGTTGGGGGTTCAGGAGGGAGACACCGGGCATGAGCGAGGGGTGGGGGTAACACGAGGGAGACACGGGGACAGAGCGGGGGGTGGGGGAGCAACACGAGGGAGACACGGGGCATGAGTGGGGGTTGGGGGTACAGGAGGGAGACACGGGGCATGAGCGGGGGTTGGGGGAACAGGGCAGACATGGGGCATGAGCGGGGGGTGGGGGGCAACACGAGGGATATTCGGGGCATGAGCGGGGGGTGGGGGGAACAGGTGGGAGACACGGGGCATGAGCGGGGTGTGGGGGGGTAACACGAGGGAAACAAAAGGCATGAGCAGGGGGAGGGGGGAACAGGGGAGACAAGGGGCATGAGCGGGGGGAGGGGGGAACAGGGCAGACACGGGGCATGAGCGGGTGGTGGGGGGTACAGGAGGGAGACACGGGGCATGAGCGGGGGGTGGGGGGTAACACGAGGGAGACACAGGGCATGAGCGGGGTGTGGGGGGATATAGGAGGGAGATACGGGACATGAGCGGGGGGTGGGGGGTACAGGAGGAGACACGTGACATGAGCGGGGGGGGCAACACGAGGGAGACACGTGGTATGAGCAGGAGGTGGGGGCAACACAAGGGAGGCACGGGTCATGAGCGGGGGGTGGGGGGAACACGAGGGAGACAGGGGTCATGAGCGGGGGGTGGGGGGATCACAAGGGAAACACGGTGCATGAGCAGGGGCTGGGGGGTACAGGAGGGAGACACAGGGCATGAGCGGGGGTGGGGCGTAACACGAGGGAAACACGGGGCACGAGCGTGGGGTGGGGGAACAGTGGAGACACAGGGCTTGAGCGGGGAGTGGGGGGGAACATGGGAGACACGGGGCATGAGCGGGGGGTGGGGGGTACAGGAGGGAGACACGTGGCATGAGTGGGGGGTAGGGGTACAGGAGGGAAACACGGGGCATGAACGGGGGCTGGGGTAACACAAGGGAGACACGGGGCATGAGTGGGGGGTGGGGGAAACATGAGGGAGACACAAGTCATGAGCGGGGGGTGGGGGGTAACACGAGGGAAACACGGGGCATGAGCGGGGGTGTGGGGGGGAACAGGGGAGACAAGTGCCATGACCGGGGGTTGGGTGAGAAAAGGAGGGAGACACATGGCATGACTGGGGGTGAGGGGGAACAGGGGAGACACAGGGCATGAGCGGGGGTTGGGGGGAAGGAGGGAGATACAGGGCATGAGCGGGGGTAGGGAGGAACAGGGGAGACACGTGGCATGAGCGGGGGGTGGGGAGAACAGGGGAGACACAGGGCATGAGCGGGGGGTGGGGGGAACAGGAAGGAGACACGGGGCCTGAGCGGGGGGTGGGGGGTAACACGAGGGAGACACGGGGCATGAGCGGGGGCTGGGGGGTACAGGAGGGAGACACGGGACATGAGTGGGGGGTGGGGGGTAGAGGAGGGAGACACAGGGCATGAGCTGGGGATGGGGGTACAGGAGGGAGACACGGGGCATGAGTGGGGGATGGGGGGCAACACGAGCGGGGGGTGGGGGGGAACCAGGGAGACAAGGGGCATGCCTGGGGGGTGGGAAGGAGCAGGGGAGACACGGTGCATGAGCTCGGGGTGCGGGGGAACAGGGGAGACACGGGGCATGAGCGGGGGGGTGGGGGGAACAGGGGAGACAAGGGCCATGACCGGGGGGTGGAGGAGAAAAGGAGGGAGACACATAGCATGACTGGGGGTTGGGGGGAACAGGGGAGACACAGGGCATGAGCGGGGGTTGGGGGAGAAGGAGGGAGACACGGGGTTTGAGCGGGGGGTGGGGGTACAGGAGGGAGACACGGGGCATGAGCGGGGGGTAATACAAGGGAGACACAGGGCATGAGCGGGGTGGGGGCAACACGAGGGAGACATGGGTCATGAGTGGGGGGTGGGGGGAAACACGAGGGTGATGCGGGACATGAGTGGGGGGCAACACAAGGGAGACATGGCTCATAAGCAGGGGGTAGGGGGTAACACGCAGGAAACACAGGGCATGAGCGGGGGGTGGGGGGAACAGGGCAGACACAGGGCATGAGCGGCTGGTGGGGGGTACAGGAGGGAGACACGGGGCATGAGCAGGGGGTGGGGGGTAACACGAGGGAGACACGGGGCATGAGCGGGGGGTGGGGGGTATAGGAGGGAGACACGGGACATGAGCGGGGGTGGGGGTGTATAGGAGGGAGACACGGGACATGAGCGGGGGGTGGGGGGCAACACGAGGGAGACATGGGTCATGAGCGGGGGGTGGGGGGAACATGAGGGAGACACGGGTCATGAGTGGGGGGTGGGGGAACACAAGGGAAACACGGGCATGAGCGGGGTTGGGGGTACAGAAGGGAGACACGGGGCATGAGCAGGGGTGGGGGTAACAGGAGGGAAACACGGGGCATGAGCGGGGGGTGGGGGAACAGGGAAGACACAGGGCATGAGCAGGGAGTGGGGGGGAACATGGGAGACACGGGGCATGAGCGGGGGGTGGGGGGGTGAACACGAGGGAAACAAAGGGCATGAGCGGGGGGAGGGGGGAACAGGGGAGACAAGGGGCAGAGGCGGGGGGTGGGGGGAACAGGGCAGACACGGGGCATGAGCGGGTGGTGGGGGTACAGGAGGGAGACACAGGGCATGAGCGGGGGGTGGTAGGTAACACGAGGGAGACACAGGGCATGAGAGGGGTGTGGGGGGATATAGGAGGGAGACGCGGGACATGAGCGGGGGCAGTGGGGGGTACAGGAGGGAGACAGGGGACATGAGCGGGGGGTGGGGGGCAACACGAGGGAGACATGGGGTATGAGCAGGGGGTGGGGGGCAACAAGAGGGAGGCACGGGTCATGAGCAGGGGGTGGGCGGAACACGAGGGAGACAGGGGTCATGAGCGGGGAGTGGGGGGAACAGGAGGGAGACACAGGGCATGAGCAGGGGTTGGGGCGTAACACGAGGGAAACACAGGGAAAGAGCGTGGGGTGGGGGAACAGTGGAGACACAGGGCATGAGCGGGGATTGGGGGGGAAATGGGAGACACGGGGCATGAGCGGGGGTGGGGGATACAGGAAGGAGACACGGGGCATGAGTGGGGGGTGGGGAAACAGGAGGGAAACACGGGGCTAGAGCAGTGGG
The DNA here is from genome assembly GCF_040938575.1 of Ambystoma mexicanum. Taxonomy (NCBI): domain Eukaryota; kingdom Metazoa; phylum Chordata; class Amphibia; order Caudata; family Ambystomatidae; genus Ambystoma; species Ambystoma mexicanum. Next base: position 1,508,447,800 of record NC_090937.1, on the reverse strand, counting down.
TGTGGGTAACACAAGGGAGACACGGGGCATGAGTGGGGGGTGGGGGAAACAGGAGGGAGACTCTGGGCATGAGCGGGGGTGGGGGGGTAACACGAGGGAAACACAGGGCATGAGCGGGGGATGGGGGGAACATGGGAGACACGGGGGAATGAGCGGGGGTGGGGAGAACAGGAGGGAGACACGGGGCCATGAGTGCGGGGTGGGGGTACAGGGGGGAGACACAGGGCATGAGCGGGGGGTGGAGGGAACAGGGGAGACAAGGGGCATGCGCGGGGGGTGAGGAGGAGCAGGGGAGACACAGGGCATGAGCAGGGGGTGGGGAGGAACCGGGCAGACACTGGGCATGAGCGGGGGGTGCGGGGTACAGGAGGGAGACACGGGCATGAGCGGGGGGTGGGGGGTAACACGAGGGAGACACGGGGCATGAGCGGGGGGTGGGGGGGCAACACGAGGGAGACAAGGGGCATGAATGGGGGGTGGAGCAACACGAGGGAGACACGAGGCATGAGCAGGGGGTTGTGGCAACACAAAGGAGACACGGGGCATGAGCGGGGGTTGGGGGTTCAGGAGGGAGACACCGGGCATGAGCGAGGGGTGGGGGTAACACGAGGGAGACACGGGGACAGAGCGGGGGGTGGGGGAGCAACACGAGGGAGACACGGGGCATGAGTGGGGGTTGGGGGTACAGGAGGGAGACACGGGGCATGAGCGGGGGTTGGGGGAACAGGGCAGACATGGGGCATGAGCGGGGGGTGGGGGGCAACACGAGGGATATTCGGGGCATGAGCGGGGGGTGGGGGGAACAGGTGGGAGACACGGGGCATGAGCGGGGTGTGGGGGGGTAACACGAGGGAAACAAAAGGCATGAGCAGGGGGAGGGGGGAACAGGGGAGACAAGGGGCATGAGCGGGGGGAGGGGGGAACAGGGCAGACACGGGGCATGAGCGGGTGGTGGGGGGTACAGGAGGGAGACACGGGGCATGAGCGGGGGGTGGGGGGTAACACGAGGGAGACACAGGGCATGAGCGGGGTGTGGGGGGATATAGGAGGGAGATACGGGACATGAGCGGGGGGTGGGGGGTACAGGAGGAGACACGTGACATGAGCGGGGGGGGGCAACACGAGGGAGACACGTGGTATGAGCAGGAGGTGGGGGCAACACAAGGGAGGCACGGGTCATGAGCGGGGGGTGGGGGGAACACGAGGGAGACAGGGGTCATGAGCGGGGGGTGGGGGGATCACAAGGGAAACACGGTGCATGAGCAGGGGCTGGGGGGTACAGGAGGGAGACACAGGGCATGAGCGGGGGTGGGGCGTAACACGAGGGAAACACGGGGCACGAGCGTGGGGTGGGGGAACAGTGGAGACACAGGGCTTGAGCGGGGAGTGGGGGGGAACATGGGAGACACGGGGCATGAGCGGGGGGTGGGGGGTACAGGAGGGAGACACGTGGCATGAGTGGGGGGTAGGGGTACAGGAGGGAAACACGGGGCATGAACGGGGGCTGGGGTAACACAAGGGAGACACGGGGCATGAGTGGGGGGTGGGGGAAACATGAGGGAGACACAAGTCATGAGCGGGGGGTGGGGGGTAACACGAGGGAAACACGGGGCATGAGCGGGAGGGGTGGGGGGAACAGGGGAGACAAGGGCCATGACCGGGGGGTGGGGGAGAAAAGGAGGGAGACACATAGCATGACTGGGGGTTGGGGGGAACAGGGGAGACACAGGGCATGAGCGGGGGTTGGGGAGAAGGAGGGAGACACGGGGTTTGAGCGGGGGGTGGGGTACAGGAGGGAGACACGGGGCATGAGCGGGGGGTAATACAAGGGAGACACAGGGCATGAGCAATGTGGGGGGCAACACGAGGGAGACATGGGTCATGAGTGGGGGGTGGGGGGAAACACGAGGGTGATGCGGGACATGAGTGGGGGGCAACACAAGGGAGACATGGCTCATAAGCGGGGGTAGGGGGTAACACGCAGGAAACACAGGGCATGAGCGGGGGGTGGGGGGAACAGGGCAGACACAGGGCATGAGCGGGTGGTGGGGGGTACAGGAGGGAGACACGGGGCATGAGCAGGGGGTGGGGGGTAACACGAGGGAGACACGGGGCATGAGCGGTGGGTGGGGGGTATAGGAGGGAGACACGGGACATGAGCGGGGGTGGGGGTGTATAGGAGGGAGACACGGGACATGAGCGGGGGGTGGGGGGCAACACGAGGGAGATATGGGTCTTGAGCGGGGGGTGGGGGGAACATGAGGGAGACACGGGTCATGAGTGGGGGGTGGGGGAACACAAGGGAAACACGGGCATGAGCGGGGTTGGGGGTACAGAAGGGAGACACGGGGCATGAGCAGGGGTGGGGGTAACAGGAGGGAAACACGGGGCATGAGCGGGGGGTGGGGGAACAGGGAAGACACAGGGCATGAGCAGGGAGTGGGGGGGAACATGGGAGACACGGGGCATGAGCGGGGGGTGGGGGGTGAACACGAGGGAAACAAAGGGCATGAGCGGGGGGAGGGGGGAACAGGGGAGACAAGGGGCAGAGGCGGGGGGTGGGGGGAACAGGGCAGACACGGGGCATGAGCGGCTGGTGGGGGTACAGGAGGGAGGCACAGGGCATGAGCGGGGGGTGGTAGGTAACACGAGGGAGACACAGGGCATGAGCGGGGTGTGGGGGGATATAGGAGGGAGACGCGGGACATGAGCGGGTGCAGTGGGGGGTACAGGAGGGAGACGGGGGACATGAGCGGGGGGTGGGGGGCAACACGAGGGAGACATGGGGCATGTGCAGGGGCTGGGGGGCAACACGAGGGAGGCACGGGTCATGAGCGGGGGGTGGGCGGAACACGAGGGAGACAGGGGTCATGAGCGGGGAGTGGGGGGAACAGGAGGGAGACACAGGGCATGAGCGGGGGTTGGGGCGTAACACGAGGGAAACACAGGGAACGAGCGTGGGGTGGGGGAACAGTGGAGACACAGGGCATGAGCGGGGATTGGGGGGGAAATGGGAGACACGGGGCATGAGCGGGGGTGGGGGATACAGGAAGGAGACACGGGGCATGAGTGGGGGGTGGGGGTACAGGAGGGAAACACGGGGCATGAGCAGTGGGTGTGGGTAACACAAGGGAGACACGGGGCATGAGTGGGGGGTGGGGGAAACAGGAGGGAGACTCTGGGCATGAGCGGGGGTGGGGGGGGTAACACGAGGGAAACACAGGGCATGAGCGGGGGATGGGGGGAAAATGGGAGACACGGGGGAATGAGCGGGGGTGGGGGGAACAGGAGGGAGACACGGGGCCATGAGTGCGGGGTGGGGGTACATAGGGGAGACACAGGGCATGAGCGGGGGGTGGAGGGAACAGGGGAGACAAGGGGCATGCGCGGGGGGTGAGGAGGAGCAGGGGAGACACAGGGCATGAGCAGGGGGTTGGGGAGCAACCGGGCAGACACGGGGCATGAGCGGGGGGTGCGGGGTACAGGAGGGAGACACGGGCATGAGCGGGGGGTGGGGGGTAACACGAGGGAGACACGGGCATGAGCGGGGGGTGGGGGGGCAACACGAGGGAGACAAGGGGCATGAATGGGGGGTGGAGCAACACGGGGGAGACACGAGGCATGAGCAGGGGGTTGTGGCAACACAAGGGAGACACGGGGCATGAGCGGGGGTTGGGGGTACAGGAGGGAGACACGGGGCATGAGCGAGGGGTGGGGGTAACACGAGGGAGACACGGGGCATGAGCGGCGGGTGGGGGAGCAACACGAGGGAGACACGGGGCATGAGTGGGGGTGGGGGGTACAGGAGGGAGACACGGGGCATGAGCGAGGGGTGGGAGCAACACGAGGGCGACACGGGGCATGAGCGGGGGATTGAGGCAACACAAGGGAGACACGGGGCATGAGAGGGGGTGGGGGATACAGGACAGACACGGGGCATGAGCGGGGGTTGGGGGAACAGGGCAGACATGGGGCATGAGCGGGGGGTGGGGGGCAACACGAGGGATATTCGGGGCATGAGCGGGGGGTGGGGGGAACAGGTGGGAGACACGGGGCATGAGTGGGGTGTGGGGGGGTAACACGAGGGAAACAAAAGGCATGAGCAGGGGGAGGGGGGAACAGGGGAGCCAAGGGGCATGAGCGGGGGGAGGGGGGAACAGGGCAGACACGGGGCATGAGCGGGTGGTGGGAGGTACAGGAGGGAGACACGGGGCATGAGCGGGGGGTGGGGGGTAACACGAGGGAGACACAGGGCATGAGCGGGGTGTGGGGGATATAGGAGGGAGACACGGGACATGAGCGGGGGTGGGGGGTACAGGAGGAGACACGTGACATGAGCGGGGGGTGGGGGGCAACACGAGGGAGACACGTGGCATGAGCAGGAGGTGGGGGCAACACGAGGGAGGCACGGGTCATGAGCGGGGGGTGGGGGGAACACGAGGGAGACAGGGGTCATGAGCGGGGGGTGGGGGGAACACAAGGGAAACACGGTGCATGAGCAGGGGCTGGGGGGTACAGGAGGGAGACACAGGGCATGAGCGGGGGTGGGGCGTAACACGAGGGAAACACGGGGCACGAGCGTGGGGTGGGGGAACAGTGGAGACACAGGGCTTGAGCGGGGAGTGGGGGGGAACATGGGAGACACGGGGCATGAGCGGGGGGTGGGGGGTACAGGAGGGAGACACGTGGCATGAGTGGGGGGTAGGGGTACAGGAGAGAAACACGGGGCATGAACGGGGGCTGGGGTAACACAAGGGAGACACGGGGCATGAGTGGGGGGTGGGGGAAACATGAGTGAGACACAAGTCATGAGCGGGGGGTGGGGGGTAACACGAGGGAAACACGGGGCATGAGCGAGGGGTGGGGGGAACATGGGAGACACGGGGCATGAGCGGGGGTTGGGGGGAACAGGAGGGAGACACGGGGCATGAGTGCAGGGTGGGGGTACAGGAGGGAGACATGGGGCATGAGCGGGGGTGGAGGGAACAGGGGAGACAAGGGCATGCGCAGGGGGTGGGGAGGAACAGGGGAGACACAGGGCATGAGCAGGGGGTGGGGAGGAACAGGGCAGACACGGGGCATGAGCAGGGGGTGCGGGGTACAGGAGGGAGACACAGGGCATGAGCAGGCAGGGGGTTGGGGGTATCACGAGGGGGACACGGGGCATGAGCGGGGGGTGGGCGGTCAACACGAGGGAGACAAGGGGCATGAACGTGGGTTGGGGGCAACACGATTGAGACACGAGGCATGATCGGGGGTTGGGGCAACACAAGGGAGACACGGGGCATGAGCGGGGGTGGGGGGTACAGGAGGGAGAAACGGGGCATGAGTGAGGGGTGGGGGGTAGCACGAGGGAGACACGGGGCATGAGCGGGGGGTGGGGGAGCAACACAAGGGAGACACGGGCATGAGCGGGGGTGGGGGGTACAGGAGGGTGACACGGGGCATGAGCGAGGGGTGGGGGGCAACAGGAGGGAGACACGGGGCATGAGCGGGGGGTTGAGGCAACACGATGGAGACACGGGGCATGAGAGGGGGTGGGGGATACAGGACAGACACGGGGCATGAGCGGGGGGTTGGGGGAACAGGGCAGACATGGGGCATGAGCAGGGGGTGGGGGGCAACACGAGGGATACTCAGGGCATGAGCAGGGAGTGGGGGGCAACACGAGGGAGACACGGGACATGAGCGGGGGTGGGGGGAACAGGAGGGAGACACAGGGCATGAGCAGGGGGTGGGGATAACAGGAGGGAGACATGGGGCATGAGCGGGGGCGTGGGGTGCAACAGGAGAGAGACACGGGCATGAGCGGGTTGGTTTGGGAACAGGAGGGAGACACGAAGCATGAGCAGGGGGTGGGCTGCACAGGAGGGAGACACGGGGAATGAGCGGGGTGGGGGGAACAGGAGGGAAACACGGGGCATGAGTGGGGGGTAGGCGGGCAACACGAGGGAGACAAGGGGCATGAACGTGGGGTGGGGGCAACACGATTGAGACACGTGGCATGATCGGGGGGTTGGGGCAACACAAGGGAGACACAGGGCATGAGCGGGTGTGGGGGGTACAGGAGGGAGAAACGGGGCATGAGCAAGGGGTGGGGGGTAACACGAGGGAGACACGGGGCATGAGCAGGGGGTGGGGGAGCAACACGAGGGAGACACGGGGCATGAGCGGGGGTGGGGGTACAGGAGGGAGACACGGGGCATGAGCGAGGGGTGGGGGGCAACACGAGGGAGACACGGGGCATGAGCAGGGGGTTGAGGCAACACGAGGGAGACACGGGGCATGAGAGGGGGTGGGGGATACAGGACAGACACGGGGCATGAGCTGGGGGTTGGGGGAACAGGGCAGACATGGGGCATGAGCGGGGGGTGGAGGGCAACACGAGGGATACTCGGGGCATGAGTGGGGAGTGGGGGGCAACACGAGGGAGACACGGGACATGAGCGGGGGTGGGGGGAAAAGGGGAGACACAGGGCTTGAGCGGGGGGTGGGTGACAACAGGAAGGAGACACGGGGCATGAGCGGGGTGGGTGGGGTAACACGACGGATACATGGCGCATGAGCGGGGGGGTGGGGGAACAGGAGGGAGACACAGGGCATGAGCGGGGGGTGGGAGGTTACACGAGGGAGACAAGGGGCATGGGCAGGGGTGTGGGGGAACAGGGCAGACATGGGGCATGAGGGGGGGTGGGTGGTACAGGAAGGAGACATGGGACATGAGCGGGGTGTGCGGGGAACAACAGGGGAGACACGGGGCATGAGCAGGGGATGGGGGAACAGGAGAGAGACACGGGGTATGAGCAGGGGGTGGGGGGAACAGGGGAGACACGGGGTATGAGCGGGGGGTGTGGGGAACAGGAGAGAGACATGGGGCATGAGCGGGGGGGTGGGGGCAACAGGAGAGAGACACAGGGCATGAGCGGGGGTGGTGGGTAACAGGAGGGAGACACGGGCATGACCGGGGGGTGGGGGAACAGGAGAGAGACACGGGGCATGAGTGGGGGGTGGGGGGAACAAGAGAGAGATGAGGGGCATGCTCGGGGGTGGGGCGGACAACAGGGGAGACACGGGGCATGAGCATGGCATGGTAGAACAGGAGAGAGACACGGGGTATGAGCGGGGGGTGGGGGGCAACAGGGAGAGACACTGGGCATGAGCAGGGCGTGAGGGGGAACAGGGGGAGACATGAGGTATGAGCGAGGGTGGGGGGAACAGGAGAGAGACATGGGGCAAGAGCGGGGGGTGGGGGCAACAGGAGAGAGACACAGGGCATGAGCGGGGGTTGGGGGTAACAGGAGGGAGACACGGGCATGAGCGGGGGTGGGAGAACAGGAGAGAGACACGGGGCATGAGGCGGGGGTGGAGGGGCAACACGAGGGAGACACGGGGCATGAGCTGGTTGTGGGGGGAACAGGACAGACACAGGGCATGAGGCGGGGGGTGGGGGGAACAGGGGAGACACGAGGGGTGGGGAGACCAGGTGGGAGACACGGGGCATGAGAGGGGGGTGGGGGAACAGGAGGGAGACACGGGGCATGAGCGGGGGGTGGGTGGAACAGGAGGGAGACACGGGCATGAGCGGATGGTGGGGGGTAACACGAGGGAGACACGGGGCATGAGTGGGGGGTGGGGGTACAGGAGGGAGACACGGGGCATGAGCGGAGGGGGTGGGGGGCAACACGAGGGAGACACGGGGCATGAGCAGGGGGTTGAGGCAACACGAGGGAGACACGGGGCATGAGAGGGGGTGGGGGATACAGGACAGACACGGGGCATGAGCTGGGGGTTGGGGGAGCAGGGCAGACATGGGGCATGAGCGGGGGGTGGGGGGCAACACGAGGGATACTCGGGGCATGAGTGGGGAGTGGGGGGCAACACGAGGGAGACACGGGACATGAGCGGGGGTGGGGGGAAAAGGGGAGACACAGGGCTTGAGCGGGGTGTGGGTGACAACAGGAAGGAGACACGGGGCATGAGCGGGGTGGGTGGGGTAACACGACGGATACATGGCGCATGAGCGGGGGGGTGGGGGAACAGGAGGGAGACACAGGGCATGAGAGGGGGGTGGGGGAACAGGAGGGAGACACGGGGAATGAGCGGGGGGTGGGTGGAACAGGAGGGAGACACGGGCATGAGCGGATGGTGGGGGGCAACACGAGGGAGACACGGGGCATGAGCGGGGGTGGGGGTACAGGAGGGAGACACAGGGCATGAGCGAGGGGTGGGGGGCAACACGAGGGAGACACGGGGCATGAGCAGGGGGTTGAAGCAACACGAGGGAGACACGGGGCATGAGAGGGGGTGGGGGATACAGGACAGACACGGGGCATGAGCTGGGGGTTGGGGGAACAGGGCAGACATGGGGCATGAGCGGGGGGTGGGGGGCAACACGAGGGATACTCGGGGCATGAGTGGGGAGTGGGGGGCAACACGAGGGAGACACGGGACATGAGCGGGGGTGGGGGGAAAAGAGGAGACACGGGGCTTGAGCGGGGGGTGGGTGACAACAGGAAGGAGACACGGGGCATGAGCGGGGTGGGTGGGGTAACACGACGGATACATGGCGCATGAGCGGGGGGGTGGGGGAACAGGAGGGAGACACAGGGCATGAGCGGGGGGTGGGAGGGTACACGAGGGAGACACGGGGCATGGCCAGGGGTGTGGGGGAACAGGGCAGACATGGGGCATGAGGGGGGGTGGGTGGTACAGGAAGGAGACATGGGACATGAGCGGGGTGTGCGGGGAACAACAGGGGAGACACAGGGCATGAGCAGGGGATGGGGGAACAGGAGAGAGACACGGGGTATGAGCAGGGGGTGGGGGGAACAGGGGAGACACGGGGTATGAGCGGGGGGTGTGGGGAACAGGAGAGAGACATGGGGCATGAGCGGGGGGGTGGGGGCAACAGGAGAGAGACACAGGGCATGAGCGGGGGTGGTGGGTAACAGGAGGGAGACACGGGCATGAGCGGGGGGTGGGGGAACAGGAGAGAGACACGGGGCATGAGTGGGGGGTGGGGGGAACAAGAGAGAGATGAGGGGCATGCTCGGGGGTGGGGCGGACAACAGGGGAGACACGGGGCATGAGCATGGCATGGTAGAACAGGAGAGAGACACGGGGTATGAGCGGGGGGTGGGGGGCAACAGGGAGAGACACTGGGCATGAGCAGGGCGTGAGGGGGAACAGGGGAGACATGAGGTATGAGCGAGGGTGGGGGGAACAGGAGAGAGACATGGGGCAAGAGCGGGGGGTGGGGGCAACAGGAGAGAGACACAGGGCATGAGCGGGGGTTGGGGGTAACAGGAGGGAGACACGGGCATGAGCGGGGGGTGGGAGAACAGGAGAGAGACACGGGGCATGAGCGGGGGTGGAGGGGCAACACGAGGGAGACACGGGGCATGAGCTGGTTGTGGGGGGAACAGGACAGACACAGGGCATGAGCGGGGGGTGGGGGGAACAGGGGAGACACGAGGGGTGGGGAGACCAGGAGGGAGACACGGGGCATGAGAGGGGGGTGGGGGAACAGGAGGGAGACACGGGGCATGAGCGGGGGGTGGGTGGAACAGGAGGGAGACACGGGCATGAGCGGATGGTGGGGGGTAACACGAGGGAGACACGGGGCATGAGTGGGGGGTGGGGGCAACACCAGGGAGACACAGGGCATGAGTGGGGGTGAGGGCAACACGAGGGAGACACGGGAATGAGCGGGGGGTGGGGGAACAGGAGAGAGACACGGGGCATGAGCGGGGGTGGGGGGGCAACATGAGGGAGACACGGTGCATGACCGGGGGGTGGAGGGAACAGGACAGACACAGGGCATGAGCGGGGGGTGGGGGGCTACAGGAGAGAGACACGGGGCATGACCGGGGGGCTGGGGGGAATAGGGGAGACACGAGGGCTGGGGGGAACAGGAGGGAGACACGGGGCATGAGCGGGGGGCGGGGGGAACAGGAGGGAGACACGGGCATGAGCGGGTGCTGGGGGGGAACAGGGCAGACACGGGGCATGAGCGGTGGTGGGGGAAAAGGAGGGAGACACGCAGCATGAGCGGGGGTAGGGAGGAACAGGGGAGACATGGGGCATGAGCGGGGGTGGGGGGGAACAGGGGAGACACGGGGCATGAGCGGGAGGTGGGGGGAGCAGGGCAGACACAGGGCATGAGTGGGGGGTGGGGGGTACAGGAGGGAGACACGGGACATGAGCGGGGGGGTAACACAAGGGAGACAAGGGGCATGAGCAGGGGGTGAGGGGCAACACGAAGGAGACACGGGGCATGAGCAGGGGTGGGGGGCTACACAAGGGAGACACAGGGCATGAGCGGAGGGTGGGGGCAACACGAGGGAGACACAGGGCATGAGCGGGGTGTGGGGGGAACAGGACAGACACAGGGCATGAGCAGGGTGTGGGGGGCTACATGAGGGAGACACGGGGCATGACCGGGGGGTGGGCAGAACAGGGGAGACACGAGGGGTGGGGGGAACAGGAGGGAGACACGGGGCATGAGAGGGGGGTAGGGGAACAGGAGGGAGACACGGGGCATGAGCGGGGGGTGGGTGGAACAGGAGGGAGACACGGGCATGAGCGGGTGGTGGGGGGTAACACGAGGGAGACACGGGGCATGAGCGGGGGGTGGGGGGCAACAGTAGGGAGACACGGGGCATGAGCGGGAGGTGGGGGTAACACGAGGGAGATACGGGGCATGAGCGGGGATGGGGGTAACACGAGGGAGACACGGGCATGAGCAGGGGGTGGAGGGCAACACAAGGGAGACACGGGGCATTAGCGGGGGTGGGGGGCAACACGAGGGAGACAAGGGGCATGAGCTGGGGTTGGGGGGCAACACAAGGGAGACACGGGGCATGAGCAGGGGGTGGGGGCAACACGAGGGAGACACGGGGCATGAGCAGGGGGTGGGGGTAACACAAGGGAAACACGGGGCATGAGCGGGGTTGGCGGGAGCATGGCAGACACGGAGCATGAGCGGGGGGTGGGGGTACAGGAGAGAGACACGGGGCATGAGCGGGTGGTGGGTGGTAGCACAAGGGAGACACGGGGCATGAGTGGGGGGTGGAGGCAACACCAGGGAGACACAGGGCATGAGCGGGGGGGAGAGCAAAACGAGGGAGACACAGGGCATGAGCGGAGGGTGGGGGGAACAGGGCAGACACAGGACATGAGCGGGGGCTGGGGGGTAACACGAAGGAGACACAGGGCATGAGCGGGGGCTGGGGGGTAACACGAGGGAGACACGGGCATGAGCTGGGGGTGGGGGGCAACACGAGAGAGACACGGGGCATGAGCGGGGGGTGGGGGCAACAAGAGCGAGACACGGGGCATGAGCAGGGGGTGGGGGGAGCAGGGCAGACACGGGGCATGAGCGAGGGGGGTACAGGGGGGAGACACGGGGCATGAGTGGGGGTGGGGGGTAACACAAGGGAGACAAGGGGCATGAGTGGGGGCTGGGGGGCAGCACCAGGGAGACACGAGGCATGAGCGGGGGGTGGGGGGAACAGGACAGACACAGGGCATGAGCGGGGGGTATGGGGCAACAGGAGGGAGACATGGGGCATGACCAGGGGCTGGGGGGAACAGGGGAGACACGAGGGTGGGGGTAACAGGAGGGAGACACGGGGCATGAGAGGGGGGCGGGGGGAACAGGAGGGAGACAGGGGGCATGAGCGGGGGGTGGGGGTAACACGAGGGAGACACGGGGCATGAGCGGGGGTGGGGGGTAACACGAGGGAGACACAGGCATGATCAGGGGGTTGAGGGCAACCAGAGGGAGACACAACGCATGAGCCGGGGGTGGGGGGCAACACGAGGGAGACACGGGGCATGAGCAGGGGTTGGGGGGGCAGCACAAGGGAGACGCGGGACATGGGGTGGGGGGCAACACGAGGGAGACACGGGGCATGAGCAGGGGGTGGGGGCAACACGAGGGAGATACGGGGCATGAGCGGGGGGTGGGGGTAACACGAGGGAAACATGGGGCATGAGCAGGGTTGGGGGAGCATGGCAGACACGGGGCATGAGCGGGGGGTGGGGGGTACAGGAGGGAGACACGGGGCATGAGCGGGGGTGGGGGTAACACAAGCGAGACACGGGGCATGAGCGAGGGGTGGGGGGAACAAGAGAGAAACATGGGGCATGAGCAGGGGGTTGGGGGCAACACGAGGGAGACATGGGGCATGAGCGGGGGTTGGGGGCAACATGATGGAGACACGGGGCATGAGCGGGGGTGGGTGAAACAGGGCAGACACAGGGCATGAGCGGGGGCTGGGGGTAACACGAAGGAGACACGGGGCATGAGCGGGGGCTGGGGGGTAACACGAGGGAGACACGGGCATGAGCAGGGGATGGGGGCAACACACGAGAGAGAGACACAGGGCATCAGCGGCGGCTGGGGGCAACAAGAGGGAGACACGAGGCATGAGCAGGGGGTGGGGGGAACAGGGCAGACACGGGGCACGAGCGGGGGGTGGGGAGTACAGGGGGCACACACGGGGCATGAGCGGGGGGTGGGGGGTAACACAAGGGAGACACGGGGCATGAGCTGGGGTTGGGGGGCAACACAAGGGAGACACGGGGCATGAGCAGGGGGTGGGGGCAACACGAGGGAGACACGGGGCATGAGCAGGGGGTGGGGGTAACACAAGGGAAACACGGGGCATGAGCGGGGTTGGGGGGAGCATGGCAGACACGGAGCATGAGAGGGGGGAGGGGGGTACAGGAGGGAGACACGGGGCATGAGCGGGGGTTGGGGGGTAGCACAAGGGAGACACGGGGCATGAGTGGGGGGTGGAGGCAACACCAGGGAGACACAGGGCATGAGCGGGGGGTGAGGGCAACACGAGGGAGACAAAGGGCATGAGCGGGGGTTGGGGGCAACATGAGGAAGACACTTGACATGAGCGGAGGGTGGGGGAACAGGGCAGACACAGGACATGAGCGGGGGCTGGGGGCTAACACGAAGGAGACACGGGGCATGAGCAGGGGCTGGGGGGTAACACGAGGGAGACACGGGCGTGAGCGGGGGTGGGGGGCAACACGAGAGAGACACGGGGCATGAGCGGGGGGTGGGGGCAACAAGAGCGAGACACGGGGCATGAGCAGGGGGTGGGGGGAGCAGGGC